>NW_012102288.1:797933-818177 GCF_000951045.1 Mandrillus leucophaeus
AAAAAAAAAAAAAAAAAAAAAAAGATTTTTAATCACTAAAAAATCATGGGTCCTATGACAAAATGGAGAATATATCTCATATTAAAGAACAAGTATAATGTGACAATAATGGCCGGGCACGGTGGTTCACGCCTGTAATCCCAG
This sequence comes from Mandrillus leucophaeus, assembly GCF_000951045.1. Classification (NCBI taxonomy): domain Eukaryota; kingdom Metazoa; phylum Chordata; class Mammalia; order Primates; family Cercopithecidae; genus Mandrillus; species Mandrillus leucophaeus. Next base: position 798,078 of record NW_012102288.1, read on the forward strand.
CACTTTGGGAGGCCAAGGCGGGCAGATCACGAGGTCAGGAGATCGAGACCATCCCGGCTAAAACGGTGAAACAAGTCTCTACTAAAAATATGAAAAACAAAAAAATTAGCTGGGCGTGGTGGTGAGCACCTCTAGTCCCAGCTGAGACAGGAGAATGGCGTGAACCTGGGAGGCACAGCTTGCAGTGAGCTGAGATCGTGCCACTGCACTCCAGCCTGGGCGACAGAGCGAGACTCCATCTCAAAAAATAAATAAATAATAAAAAAATAAAGTGACAATAATACAGAGGATGACTAACTGAAGTCTGTAAGGGAATCAAACAAAGCTTTCCCAAACAAGTATAATTTAACATGGATTTTAAAAGATGAATTGGAGGCAAAAAGTTGGGAAAGAATGCTCCAAATATGTGAATAATCATGAACAAAAGCTGGAAGGAATACTTCTACAGTGGAAGACCCAGAGCAGGCCCAGTAGCGCTGGAGTGGAGGTGACTGAGGGAGGCATAAGATAAAGCACAAAGCCTCATCATATACTCCATGCTTATGAGTTGGAGTCCATGTGGCAGATAACCAGGAATCAAATGCAATAATACTAGAACTAGAGACTATCCAATAATACTAATACTAGAAAGCATTGTTGTGAATGTTCAGTTGGTTTGCATGGAGCCTGCCTGGAGTGGTCTATATCAGAGGTAATACACCATAATGGTTAAAAGCCCAAGCAGGCTCTGTCTGAGCCCACGACCCAGGCTCAAATACCAGAGCTGTAATTTTCTACTTCTGAAGCCTAGAAAAAAATTATTTAACTTTTTTATTCCTTACCTCTAAAAAAAAGGGCAATAAAGGTATCTATGTTAGAGAACTGTTGTGAAGATAAATGTGTTAATACATTAGTACATATAAACACCCTGGCACATAGCATTAAACATTAGCTATTACTGGTGTCGTTAACAAATGTATTTCTCCTTCCCACTAGAGAAGCAATACGATACAATAATATTAGAATAGAAGCCCAAATGCCTGACTGTCAGTCCTTATGGTCACCAAATGGGTGACTTTGGACTTTCTCAATTTCTCATTGCCCAATTGTAAAAAGACTACATGATCACAAACCTCAGATTTTTTTTTTTTTTTTTTCAGTAACTGCTCCAGAATTCAGCAGGCTGAAATATGACTACTATGACTCAGGTCTTTTTTATGATTATAGATTTTTTTCAGCAGCATATATTGGATTGATATTTAGCCAAATGACAATGTTTTCCCTTTCATGTTTATTTATTGCCTGTGTTTGAGTTCAAGGAAGAAAAAAATCAAAATGTGATTATTAATATGAAATTAATATAGCCCAAAGGAAAGTTCTCATTTTCAAAAGAAAATGTACATTTACCAATTTTTCTTACTGATGATTACACAAAAACAGTTATGAGGCTTTCTTCATTTCTGAAGGAATATTACCATGAGACTCTCACCATATCAGCACTGGTATGCCAATGGGTAGAGGGATGAGTAAGAAATGGGTGGAGGTGGCAGTAATGAAGGAATATATTATCACTAATATTATTTACAGTTGTCAGCACATGCTCTCAAAAGCAGACTGTCATCTAGTCAATCTTACTGTTTTTAAATTCCGTGGGAGACACAGCAGCTACCACTGCCCCCTATTTTATTATGCCATTGCATTTCAGCACAAGAAATCAATTATTTTATTGTAAGAAAAATCCTAAGTGAAAAAAGACAGGAGGCAATTTTTAAAATATTACGAAATATATGATCTCAAATATAACACATATGAATCTTCTATTTCAGGGATTTATATAAGATATCAAAATACATACACATACACTTGTGTATACATGTATTTCTCTATTTATTTAATCAGTAAGAAAATTTCTAACATTAGTAGCAGTGATTATCTCTACTGGGAGATTACGATTGCCTTTTCTTAACCCTTTCTGGAATTTTTCCATATTGCCTATAAGGAATATATGCACCCCAATAATAAAAAATAAACCTTCAACTGGGCACAGTGACTCATACCTTTAATCCCAGCACTTTGGGAGGCCAAGGCGGACCGATCATGAGGTCAGGAGTTTGAGACCAGCCTGACCAACATGGTGAAACCCCATCGCTACTAAAAATACAAAAATTAGCAAGGTATGGTGGCACGCGCCTGTAATCCCAGCTTCTCAGGAGGTTGAGGCAGGAAAATTGCTTGAACCTGGGAGGCAGAGGTTGCAGTGAGCCGAGATTATGCCACTGCACTCCAGGCTGGGCAACAAAGCGAGACTCCTTCTCAGAAAAAAAAAAAAAAAAAAAAAGACACGTTCTATATATACATTTGTTGCACTAGTGAAACACATTTGCTAATAAATATTTTGGAGGTATTTTATCTGTATCATATTTTTGCTACTTTAAAATTTCAATAATTGTCTGTATAATCCTGATACTTAAAGAGTAAACAGGTGGGAAAAAATCCAGACCCTATATAATACATAGCTCATTCAGGTAATGCCCATAAACACACATGATTTTACCTATATATTTCCAATGAATCTTTTACCATATCCCTCAAATATCAGATTTTAAATCACTTGAAGTGGGTTATTCCCCCCATCCGTATGAATTAGCAGAGTGCCTTGCACATAGCTGGGACTCAATAAGCATATGTAGACTTAAACCGTATGTAGATAGTTAAAACTTTTTTGTACAGAAATACATTTTATTACCTTAAAATCAGATAATTAAGACATCTTAAAAATAGCTTTAAAACAAAAAAAAAGGCACTTTCCTTAAGATACAGAATTAAGTAGTTATATTTACATTCTATTCTAGTAGGAAATTTAAGATATATTTTCCCCTTGAAAAGACATTTTGTTTGCTATTGAACATCAGCTTCAGCCTATTGTCAGCTTGTTGCTGACCATTATCCTAATGCCTGTTACAACCTGTCTTATATTCTTCTCTATGTGTTAACTAACCAAAACGCAATATTAGTATGTCCAAAATCAGATTTAACAACATTACTGTCACTAAAAAACATCTCATAACTTTCCACTATTCACTTTCACAAGGTTTGATCAAAGGACCTTCACAATTTGGCCTTAATCAACCTCTCTCAACAACTCTCCCTTCCTTTTTTTCCACCCTACTCTACTTCTCTTACACTCCCCCATTGTCTGAAAATGCCCAGCTCTCCACCATTCATCTCCTACTTATCAAAACTATCCATCCAAATGGCCTGTTAAAAAAAGGGACCTCCTACGTGACCCCTTCCCAGTTTCTCCTTCTGTGTCTTCCACTCACCTGACCCAGCATAAAGGAATTGCGAAATAATTGCCTGTAAAAGTTTGTTTGAAAAGACTATGTGTTGGGAGGTTCTGCTTCCCAGCAGGGTAGATAATCTCCTGTTTTATTAGGTCCTGGGACAGCATCTAATCAGTCATGTTCTTATCTCATACTCTCTATTTATCTACTCCTTTGCATCTGAATCTTATCCAAGTTACTTACAACTAGGTCATCCGGGTCAGGACTATTCTCCAAGTCAGTCACTATTTGGGTTCCAATGTGAACCCTCATCTAGAGATACTTAGCCATGTGTGTCGCCAGATGTCAGTGGCTGGGGTTACGGATCAACCATCCAAAGGCTATGGTGAAGTGGTAACTTAAAAGTCTCCTTAACTCACTCTCTATGCCTGCTTCCTGCTCACAACTTTGGGACCTCTGACACCAACCTCAAATGACAATGCCATCACTCCAACTGCTCAGGCAAAAAATGTTGAAGTCATCTTGCATTGTTCAACCTATTTCACATCCCATGTTTCACTACCTTCAAAATATACCTAAAAACTAGCCATTGCTGCCACCATCTGACCATCTAAGATACCATCATCCCACACCTGAATTATTTTAGTAATATCTGATATGCTCATTCTTAGTCCCCTAGAGTCAATTTTCAATATTACAGCCAGATGTATCCTGTTAAAATATAGCCGGTTTAAAACTGATGTCTCTCTTTTGCTCACAATTCTCCTGTAGATTCCTAACTTATAGGAATCATTCCTTAAAATGGCCAGTGGGATCCCCAAGATCTACCCTCCATGTTTCCTCTCTGACTCATCTTCTACTCCTCTCCTCTTTGCTGTCAGGTCCAATAACTGGCTTCTGCTCTTCTTCTAAAAAACAAGAAAGCTTCCCCTATGTCTCCTGTGTTCTGTCCACAAATACATGCATGGCTTATTCCTTCTTTACTCAAATCTTGGCTCAAATGTCACTATGTTAAGGCCTGCTCCAAGCACCCTATTTAAAATTGCAAGCTACCTTCCACCACCACTAGTAGCTCCCTTTACTCAAAAATATTTGTGTTTTGCTTCTTCCTGCTAGCACTCCTTATTTATTAGTTGATTATTCCCATTTGTAGGTAAACTTCATTCAAGGGCAGGCAGGGTTTCTTTGGTACTTTATTCACCTATGTATTCTCAGAACTTAGAATAGTATCTGATACATCACTGGCACTAAAAAATAATTGTTAAATAAATAAATGGCCTGCAATACCTTTAACCTGTAAGGCTGGCCAAAGACTTGCTGATTTCCCTCATAACTGAACCCAGCAGAGGCCAAAGGACAACTTCACTAACTGATTTTCCTTTTCTTCCTGCTTCAAATTTACCTTATATTTGAACTCAGAAACGCATTTCCTTTCAGTGTCTCCTGGCCTGGTCTGCACTCTAGGTACTATCACCTTATCTGCTTATCATAAACTTTTGTCAGCTCCAAGTGAGTTACTTCTGACTTCTAATAACAACCACACGATACTTTTTACCTGACACATTTAGAAATCAACGCTTCCACATCTACACCCACTGATCTCAATCTTAGACCCTCTCAACCAGGTCTTCGAAGACCTCTGATTAGGAACATGTAATCATTACCACTTTCAGGTTATGATCATTTTGGTTTCATTCTGCTTTATTACCACTGACCAACCTACCACATGAACCCAGTATTTTTCATCAGAAAACTGTGGATGATAAAAGGACACATTTCACAAGGTTGCTATGAAGGTCAACTTAAGATAATGCATGCAGAGTGTTTAGCGCAGTGCCTAACATGTCAGTGCTCAATACATGTTACCTGATACTGTTACTAAATTACATAATATAAATTCATTACTCAAAATCAGATATGAGTTCCAGTCCTTAAGATAAAAGCCACCCAATTTTTTCAAGATAATTTGAAGAGTGACTAGTTAAAGATATCAATAATTGATATAATAATGTATGCCACATGATGGATCTGTAACAACTGTAAGAGAGCAGGCAGAATCCTTAAAATGCAAAATGTCAGTGTGTCAAAATGTCAGCTCTCATCACCTCTAAAAGGCTCCCATGTCAAACCTTCATGACTTTTTTACATCTCATTGAGAGAACAAACAAGTAAAGTAATATCCCCTTATTTTCATGAAACTTAACTTTTGATATGATGTCTCAATGTGTACCTAAGGTCCTAAGCTTATCACCTCTATAACAAATGCCTAAAGAATGCCTTAAGTCGGGTCAAGTTATCTCTTCTTTCATGTTCCTTTCATTCTCTATTGGAATACCACCTGCCCTTTCTCCTTTGCAGAGTTATTTTTGTGGCTTAGCCCTGAAGGTATCTGAGGGTATAAAACTGCTAATTTCTACCCCTCTGGAATTTAGGTGTTTAGGCATTAGGAACGCTCAGTATTTTATGATAAGGTTTTATGATGACAATTAACTTTGCCATTCCAACAAACTACTAAAGGAGTATCATCAGAAAATATTACATATTTCAATAAGTAACTGGCTTTTATTGTAAACCAGAGACAGGAAAGAATGAGTAAACATAAACAATCACAAAAAATAAATATTCTACTTCAGAGATCCCCAAATATATAGAACTACATTCTGTACTGTAGTCAGTAACACTACCTCAAAGCTCAGAGAAGGACTAAACACGTCATGTGCAGTCCCTACCAAAATTGTTTCTCACGGCTTATTTTACATTAAAAGAGAGAGAGAGAGAGAGAGAATTTAAAAGTATTAAAAAGTAATAGCTGAGTAAAGAAAATAATCTCAAAAACATTTCTCGTAATCAGATAAATTATATGCGCTCCGGCAGGGTGCGGTGGCTCATGCCTGTAATTCGAGCAATTTGGGAGGCTGAGGCGGGTGGATCACCTGAGGTCAGGAGACCAGCCTGGCCAATGTGGCGAAACCCTGTCTCTACTGAAAATACAAAAATGAGTCGGATGTGGTGATGGGTGCCTATAATCCCAGATACTCGGGAGGCTGAGGCAGGAGAATCGCTTGAACCTGGGGGGACAGAGGTTGCAGTGAGCCGAGATCACGACATTTCACTCCAGCCTGGGCAAAAGAGCAAAACTCTTGTCTCAAAAAAAAAAAAAAATTATATATATATACACACACTCCTAAATAACTCGCATTTTAAATTATTTCTTTCCAACTATTAATAGAGGTATAGGTTAGTATTAGCAACACAAAGACTCTGATAAACATACTGACACCCATAAGTAACTGTATTTTTTCTTTTTAAAGCCAAATTCTTTTCTCAGTTGTCAATTTTTAAATGAAAGTCTCTTAAAAATACAAGTCACTGATGATCCTTAGACTTTACCTGATGATATACAACAGAGTAAAACATCTGAAATTCCTAAGTTACTGATGGCTTTGGTGTGCAACCAAGTTGGAAATCTCATATAACAATTTCATTTTCATCTTTTCATACTTTTTTAATTTTTTGCTTCAACAACCATAAAATAGACATGGAATGTGTTGTCTCTGTATAGCACCAGGAGCTTGTTAAAGGCACAGTACTGCCATACAGACACAGCAACAGTTGACAGGATGAAGTCAGCGCAACTTTAACCAGATCTCTTTTTCTGTCTCTCTCCCTCCCTCCTCTCCTGTCTCTTTCCCACCTTCTTTTCTCTCCCTTTCTTCCACCTTCCCTCTTCCCTCTCCTTCCTTTCATCTCTTCTTCCCTCTCTCTCCCTCCTTCTCCTCTCATGCCCTCTCTCTCACACATACACACTCAAACATAAATCTATATTAACATGTCATACATTTTATTCACAGAAGAAATGTTCAACTTAATGTCCCAGGATAGTAATGTCACTAAATTTAACTAAGCAAAATTTTTTTCCAAGAAGAAATCAATTTTGACTCAAATTCAAAGAATCACAAAATTCACAGTGAGAGTTGGGACAGGGATAGGGTAGAGAGGAAATTCTTAATAAAAATTAGGAACATCAGGACAGATCATTCTAGTCTAATGAAGGCACAGATAAACATATAAATATCACTTAGCTGGGCAGGACATGGTTGCAAAGGGATGCAGATGGAAGTAACATATCACCAGAGAATAAAAATCATTTCTATAACAAACTAATTCAGCAAGAAGTATAATATATCAAAATAATCTTAAGTTGGTAAACAATATCAGAGATTTGGTTAGGAACACCAGATTTTAAAAATATGAAAACATTTTTGCTTCACATCTTTCCCTAAATAAATGAAGATACTTGAGGAGGTACAACGACTTGTTTAATGCCACACTAGTTAGAGTCCTGGTGACAAAGTCTCTAGTCTATTTCTACTTTTATAATATCAGCTTATTCCCAGAAGATTTCCCATCACCTGTTCATCTTCCTCTGTGCATCTGCGGGGTCAACTGATGGTTAATATTTCTCTGTATTACTAATAACTCCTAAGGCCATAATAGACACACCCAGGAGCAGTGACTCAGTGAGGAACCAAGCCCTGAACTCAGGTAACGTGGTACAGAGCGCATTAGGAATTACTCTGCCCTAATTCTCACTAGACTTTTGCTTATGTGTCTTGATTCCATATTTCACAAGAGTAAGATTCACATCTCACAAAAAAAGCTAGCCTAGAATTAGGAAACAGAGATGCAAATAACATTGTGGTTAAACATTCAGATATTCAAGACTCTCAGAAGTTATAACTTTGTAAATACATACCACTGAGTGGCTAGGAAAAAAAATACTTTAATGAAAGATGACTTTTTTAAGTAATTAGAGGTGATGTTTTCATAAGAGGAGTTCACAGTAATTAGGAATATGTGCATATATCATCTTGGGAACACTTCTTGACAGACAAATAATTACCTGGGAAAAGTCTGAGTAGACACTATCAGACTTCATGAAGTTGACCCAAATGTAATTATGTCAATCACAAAGTAAAAAACAGTGTTTTAAAAAAAGAACCAGTAAATTAAAATATGTCCCTTTAGGGCACAAGTAAGATATTATCGACAATTGAATTTTCCCAAAGGAAAGTTATCAAACAAACTAAGCAAACAGACAAAAGAAAGAAAGAAAACAAAAGAAACAAAAATCTCTAATCAATTTCTAAGTGACAATTAGCAAAAATAAAATTAAAAAGTAAAAAAGTATAGATTTTTGAAATACTATAAAGATCACATTCTGCTTATAAAAGAAAAATGATCAAGAGATCATTCAACTATATAACTTAAGCTAGAAATGAGAGCATATAAATTACTGAAATTCAAAAACAAAAACAAAATGTTTCACCTCTTTCCAGTAAAGACAGTTGAGACTGAGAATCATTTTTAATTCCTTTCACAAGAGACTGGAAGCTTAACTTGGTGCTTATAATCAGACTTCAAATGTTTGGGCCTTTAAGCAGATAACTTATATTCTTTTCATTAGTTGAAGATTTTTCCACAAAATGGCATTATTTTCAGAAGTACCTTATCTCAATTGCAAACACAAACGTGAAAATGGATTTAAAATTTTATCTGAGATCTTTTCCTGGGTTCTGTTTTGCTGGTGTCTAGTCCTACTGGTTTGGCTTATCTCTGTAGAGTTTTACAACGTTTATTACCAAAAAACTCTCCCTGAGATATTTGGAAGCAAAAAAAAAAAGAAACTTTAACCATTAAAATATACATTATCCAAACACTTTATGGAAAAAAGAGGTCATCCCTTTACAATGCCATGACAATTCATTGAGTTACCAATAAAGACAAATTATCCTCTGAAAAAAATTCAAAAACAGAAAGCTTATCCTGATGACTATTAGGCTTCCATTGATTCTGAAAGATAATAAGAGCAAGACATCTGTTGAGTAAATGATAGTCATGAAAACCACATTTAATCTTTAAAAAGCAATGTGTTCTGGTAAGCTTTTATTTCAAAATATTTGTTCTTTTAAAAATTCTTCACAGGACAATGTCCAGTTATAAGCTGAATAATCTTAATTTCTTTAAAATGGGGTCAATAACTTTTTTCCCCAGAGTACTTAATCCTTCAAAAATCTTTAAGTAGATATGGTGACATATGAAGAATCTTCCACAATAATTGAGAAATACATATTCCATGCAAAGATAGCCAGTTAGACTTCAATATTTATTGCATCTGGGTAGAAACTAGCACATTCCCTAACACCTTAAAAAATAACAGCTGGGTGTGGTGGCTCATGCCTGTAATCCCAGCACTTCGGGAGCCTCAGGCGGGAGGATTACTTGAGTTCAGGAGTTTGAGACCAGCCTGGATAACACAGGGAAACCTTGTCTCTGTGTTAAAAACAAAAAATCAAAACAACAAACAAACAAACACACACACACACACACACACACACCATGTTCACCAAATCGAAGTCATCTGTTATAATTTATATTTGATTGGCAGTATACTCAGTTTACAAGATCAAATAATTCTCTTACTTTGAATTCAGCTTAGATATAGCTATACAAGTAGAAAAAAGACACAATTCTCTTTCTTATTTTTATGCCACATTGATTTTATGAAAGAGAAGCACACATTACATTACTGTTTTACAGTATGGACTTCAATTTCTTCAGCTCGCTAATTCAAGTGGGAGTTCTCAATGGACGGTGACCGGGTAGAAGATATTACTTTTAGAGGCTTATTAAATACATAGCTGCCACATTAGAAAGAAAAATACATCAGAAGATCATGCCTGATGTTCAGTTCCCAGTGAGTGCTAGCCCAAAAACTTATGATATCTCTTGAATTAACATTTTGTGTCATAATAATGCAATGTCCCAAAGGAAACTAGCTATCATGCAGGATGATAAATGCATTACTACTAAGTTACTACAATAAGAATCTTCATCTTCACTGATGTATTTTCAAAAATGGATTTCAATTTTCTGTTAACACTGTGCTTCAAAAGCATATCATGTCCCCAAATAAAATTAGCAAACATTAATACTTGACATTTATGATTTTGCCATTAGACTCATATATATCCTCAAATTTTGTACTGTTGCCTTACAAAATACAGCTGTATAATTTGTTCAGATAGTACTGTTAAAAAAAAAGATTCTTGGTTCAATTCAGAAAATTGAATGACAGTTCAATTTATTCAGTAAAAGTTTGGTCACTTACAGTGAGACTGATTCTATAGCTAATTTTTAACAACTGGAATGGATTAGTACTTTATTTAATATAATACTGTTAAAGGAGTTAATACAGCTAAAAAGACAGGTTATTTGAACTAAAAAGGTTTAGGGAAAAAATTACCTCATTTTTGCAAAGCTTGCATTTGACATTAGCTTCAGAACACTGTGTCTCCCTACGTGATTGTTAGCCTTTTAGTTGCCTGTCTTGCAAACTGCCATGTCACTGAGGAATTCAAGGGTCTTATATTGATGTACTTCATAAAAGCATGCTTTTGCAAGCATTTCTGTGCTTACTGGCATAGAAGAAAGCAATGTCATGCATGTGTGCTCCTAAGGTCCTTTTTAGATCTAAATTTCTGTATCAAATAGTCATAACTAAAAAATCTACACTTTATAATTAAAAATTATAACTTTTTGCCTATCCTTTTTTTTTTTTTTTTTTTTTTGGTGAGACAGGGTATCACTCTGACAGCCCAGGTTAGAGTGCAGTGGTGCAGTCTCGGTTCACTGCAACCTCCACCTCCCAGGTTCAAGTGATTCTTGTGTCTCAGCCTCCTGAGTAACTGGGACTACAAGCACCCATCACCACATCTGGTTTATTTTTGTTTGTTTGTTTGTTTTTGTAGAGATGGGGTTTCACTATGTTGGCCAGGTTGGCCTCAAACTCCTGACCTCAAGTGATTCACCCGTCTCAGCCTCCCGAAGTGCTCGGATTATAGGTGTGAGCCACCATGCCCGGCCTTGCCCATACATTTTAAAACTCTAGATTGAGCTTGGCAAATTTTTTTATAGTCTCCAAAGTGCCTACCATGGTGCTGAGTAGATAGAAAACTCTTAATAACTTCTGTTGCTTGATTAAAGAGTTCTACAGTTTTACCCAAGCTCTAAAATAAGATCTGTGAGATGTATAAGACAATATAAATATTTGATAAAGAACATCAAAGCCTTAAAATGCTAAATATCTCAGAATCTTACTTTAGAATTTTACATTATTATGTTGATTTTATACTGTTTCCACACAACTCAGGAAAATAGATAAGTAAATGTATGGTTTATTTAACTGCATAAACCACATCCAGAGCAAGAATTGGCATTCAGTCCTGTTAAGAACAAAGAAAATTCCACCATATCCACCAACTACTTCCTTTCAGAGAAGAAAAATTTAAGTGTTTTAAAATTGTGAGTGTCAAGTCATCTTATTCCCAGTCAACATACCTCAGTCTTCTGGGAGAAGAGATCTCTTCAGTACATTAGAAAGAAAGGAAATCTCTTTCTTTAGCAAAGACCTAATGTCACTTTCTTGGAAATGAAGAGAAGAGATCTCTTCAATACATTAGAAAGAAAAGGAAATCTCTTTCTTTAGCAAAGACCTAATGCCACTTTCTTGAAAATATGCAAGATATAGGAAATACAACCTTCCTGTGTATCATGGGTACATTTCCTAAAAATAAAAGACATGGCGTATACATATAGAGATTCTTTTGTTAACATACATATTTGTGTTATTACTCTCTGTATCTTTCTATGTTTCAAATTTTTCATTTCAAAATAGAAATGTTATTACCTTTCTTGCTTCTTTTATCATCTTCCGAATAGTTTCCTTTATCGTAAGTAGATGTGCTCTTGGTGGATGAAAAAGGAGATCTATATGGGTGCCCCCTAAGAGTCCAGGCATCACATATGGCCAGCCTAAGTCAAGATTTGGAGCTTCCACATCAGACTCAACAGGCCAGTAGGTCCCTGAAGATGAGGTATCATCACAGGAATCATCAGTACCATGCACTGTGCTTTGTGCAACTTTCTGGACATTTTTCAAAATATAATTAATTTCTTCCTCAGCAAGAAAGTCTGAAACTCGTTCCTGGACAAGAAATTCTTGGTACGCTTCTAACCCATGTTCAATCAGAATATCAATGGCTACTCGATACCATTCCTTGTAGTGAGGCTCAATGTAGTTATCAGATTTACACTCATCATTCAATGAGGAAAGCATTGATGAGGTCTCCATGCTTGCAAGTGTTTGGCTATGGCACTTTCAAATGTCCATTCATGCAGTGGTGAGAAGTATCTGGTATTGGAAAAGAAGAAAATCAAGATCAAGTTAAAATTCTGCAATAGAATGTTTTATGATACATATCAACTATTATTTTTTCATTTACACATTTCCATTACCAGAAGTTCAAAATGACAAATATTTCATATCCAAAATGACATTAACAGCACCACAATTCACACATCTATCACAAATAAGCTAAACAATTTCCCTTACAGATTGCTGTTGGATTTTCCCTTTCCAAAGTATCTCAATTTAAATTAAAAGAGAATTAGAAAACAATCAATGCCTACCCAGTCATTAATGTCTCTACTGAGTACCTGTCATGCATACAGTAATATGCTAGATGTAATGTTAAAAGCACAAAACACGGGTCTTTCAGGAATTTATTAATTAGTTGAGGAGGCAAATTGTACACACAAAACGTTAGTTACCACTTTGAAGAAAGCCATACATTGCTAAGGGCCAAAATGAGTAACACCTATATTCAGTGCTTTAAGAATAAAAGCAAGGAGAGATCAATATGGAGCAAATGAGTTATGAACAGCCATGAGCAAGAGATGGGCTTCAGCTGGACCCAGAGCAATGAGTAAGAATCTGATCAAGTGGCAAGAAGAAATATTTCCATCCCATACAAGTAAAAAAACATAAGCAAAAGCACAGAAGAGATATGAGAGTTTGGTACATTCACTAATCATGAAGGAAGAAAAAAATTTAAACGAAAAAAAACCTGGCATGCTGGAAAATAGGTTCCTTTTACTAGGAGTAAGAGATAAAATTGAATAGACAAGATAAAGCCAAGAATGGAAGGACACAAATTTTTGTGATTCAACAAAACTTCTGTTTTAAACAATTCTGGCAGTAGCAGGGGACTGGAGAAGAGACAGGTAGTTAGGAAAGTGTTTCATTGTTCAAAAACCCAGTGAGGAAGTGGACAGAGTATTCCAGAGATGGTCTGAAGGAAGTAGCCTTGCAATTCAGTGACTTGACAGAGTAGACAGGATGAAATTTAAGGCATGAAAGATAATTCAGTAATTTCTCTTAGGAGTCAAAATCTGCCTATCCAGGCTCACATTCCATCTCTCACAATGTCCACAGAATGCTCTTCATTCAATCATTCAGTCACTACTCCACACTGTGTGAGATACTGGAATGGGCTATCTCAATCAGACGATGGACTTTCCAGTCTTTTGAAGTCATAATCTCCATTGTGTGGATTCAAGGTACAGCTTTATGATGTGCTACAAGCATTAAAAAGCTGACTTGATGAGATATATATTTGTCAGTAACCCTGTCTTAATTTTAAATTTTATATTTTCCACTTGACTCAGTCTTTTCAGTCTCAGGCCTACCAAACTTCATATCTTATTTGGGAGGGTAGCCCAGAGAACCATTACCATTGAATAACTCCTTAGCTCAAAATATGGAACAGGAGTCACAAGCTAATCATACAGAGCAGTCCTGAAGAATGGACAACAGAGCAATAAATTTTGCTGGGGAACAAGGATCAGAAAAGATCCAGCAACTAACATAGAACTGAGAAGCATGGAAGACAAAGGGTGCCATTTTAGTGGAGACTATCCTGTTCCCATCGCTGAGCTCAGAAGTTTTACAAAGAAAGTCTAACAGTACAGAAAGCCCAAAGATTAAATATGATATAGGAATAAAAATAGAACATGTTCTCTTCTGTCTTTTGGAAAGCCCTCAGTTTGAGTCATAATTTGATCCAAGCCCAGACAACTAGAACTATACCTGGATCCTAGGCTCCACAATGCAGCATCCGAATTTTGGGGATGGCAGCATCTGAATTCTGGGGATGGCAGTCTTCCTGCCCTAAATAGTATTATGGTGAAGTTTTGCAAAAATATTCTCTTCTCCAAGAGAAAAAGGAAGAACACCTATCTTGTCTGCTAGTATAAAAGCTATCGCATGGGGAAATAAAATTTCTTTTGTGACCTAATTAAAATTAATCTATTGACATGTATGGGGATACATCCTGAGACTTTCATAAATTTCTCAATTATTCTAGGACATGTCATCTTTTTCCCAATCACATTTCAATCAAGTTCAGTGGTTCTCAAAATGAAGATTTGTCCCTCATGTGACAACATCTGGAGACATTTTTAAATAGAATCACTTGTGAGGAGGAGGGCTACTAGCATCTAATGATTAGAGAACCAGATGCTGCTAAATATACTACAATGCATGAGACAGCCATCCATATTAAGAAATAATCCCGCCCAAAATGTCAACAGTGCCAAGGCTGACAAATCTTAATAAAGTTGCTCACCTCATATTCATGATATCATACCACTAATTAATAACTTTCAACATTCACTGAAGTTCTCTTTTGCACATAATGCTCATCTTTATTAAAAAAAAAAAATAAGATTTACATTCACTTGAAAGACTCAATCCTTATGCTTACAGTTTCCTAAGGTTTAGTGAGGTACAGTTTTCACTTGAAAATTCCTGCAATGAAGGAACAAGTATCTGGTGATTACATGATAAATCACATCTGTAATTTATAATTGTTAAGTCATAGGTAACTACTAGTTGTTCATAAACAATCAAAGTTTCCTGACAACTTATTCATTTAATTTTCAAAATGTAACTTCTGAATTCCTATATATGTGATGTTAAACACCTGTTACCTATTTGGAAGTTAAAATGCATAAAGTACTTTTAAAATACTACTTATTTCTGAGCTATACCTATGCAAATAAATATTTTGCAACTGTAAAAAATTCTTTCTGGAACTGTGTAAACTCTGAAATCACAGACCTCGAAAGGACCATGAAAACCAAATAAAACCATGAAGACAGATAAATTAATCTGAAGAAAAAAATGGAAATAAGAAGTGAAACTTATTTATAATTAATTACAATTGTAGGACTAATCAATAGCCAGATACCACACAGAAAACTATATTACATAAAAAATACAACAGAATGAACAATGAGGTTATAATATTATGTACAAGACTTAAGATTACTGCTAAATATACTTGATATTGTTCTGGTAGAGAGGCTATGTTCTAGCCAATGTCCAGAGATATTTATCACAAGAGCTATTTGCATGGAATACTTGTGAAGGAACCACCTATAAACAAATTTTATCAGAGAACTACAAGGTAATGGCACTTGCATAGTGAGTATTGCAATAAAATATCAGCTGTATTTAGTTATAGACTTAATAAAGCACTCTCAACAGTTCAATCCCTGAAAATTTGGAGGGCTTTATTTGAGGACAGAATTAATTAGGTGTGCCTTTAAATACATACATAAAAAATAAGGCATTATTTTATTAATAACTATTAAAAGCTCCTAGGAAGTACATTCTTTTATCATATACAGTAGAGTTAATGAGCAAAGAAAAAAAAAAAAAAGATATCACTATGCCATGTAAGCTGAGCAGACCATTAGGCTTATCTAACAGTTAAATGACTCATTCCAGAAAAAAAGTGGCCTTACAAATCCATGCCTCAAAATAAATTAAAAATTGCATTTGATATTGAGCTTTAGGGTCATTTGTAGCAAGTAGAAACTCCATTGAAATTCTATAAATACAAAGGATATACAATAAGTCATAAAAATTGATTTCAATTCATGGGCTCCTCTGGAAAAACAGTTTGGCAGTTTCATTTATAAAATGATACATGCAACTAACATACAATGCAACAACTGCACTTTGGTGATTTATCCAAGAAAAATTGAAACTTATCCTGTACACAAATATTTATAGCAGCTCTATTCATAATAGCCTAACAATGGAAACAACCCAAACGTCTTTCAACAGGTGAGTATTAAACTATGGTACACCCATACTGTGGAATACTACTTGGTAGTAAAATAAGTGGCCTACTGATACATGCAACAACCTGGATGAATCTCCAGAGAATTATGCTGAATGAAAAAACACCAGTCTCCAAAGTATACATGCTGAATAATTTCATTTGTTTAGATGCTGCACTCTTAAAATGACAGTGGGAGAGGTAGATGTGGCTATAAAAAGACAATCAGAGGAATTTTTATAGTTATAGAAATATTCTGTATCTTGACAGTATCAATATCAGCATACTTGTTAGATACAGTATTATAGTTTTGCAAGACAGCAACACTGGGGGAAACTGGGTAAAGGATAGAAGGAATCTCTCTGGATTATTGCCCTCAACTGTATGTGAAACCACAATTATCTCAAAATAAAAAGTTTAATGAAAAAAATCTTACTGATGAGCAATGTCATGAGCATTAGATAGAAAAAAAAAAAAAAAAACCTATAGCACACAAGATAATTGTTCATCTGTAGGGTCATATTGCCAGGTTAAAATTCTGCTTCATCAATTACTATGAAGCTCTTGAACAAGTTACACATGTCCACAAGCCTCAGTTGGGGCAGATGTAGAGAGAAGAATAACAACAGTTTTTATCTCCTTGGGTTATTTTAAGGAATAAATAAGGTAATGCACTTCAACCTTATTATGATGATGATGATATTTTACATGTTCACAATCTGCTACAGTATAATTACTACAAATATGTGATTGTGATAAATTTGATAAGAGATTTTAAGATTTGAAAAGAGATTTTTTTTCATACCATTGGCAATATCGTACAATTTGTAACTATTTAATCATCTGCAGTATAAAACAACCAAACCTAGTCTCAGTTTGTTCCTAGTTTCTGATCTGAGAGAATTCATTGAAAAGACTTCTGATCTAATAGGTCAGTGGGAAAATGTTCCAAAGAGAAATTACAACTTTCTTAAATCAAAAGTCTGAGGCTATAATTACCTAATGTGCAAGCCAATAATCCAAAGTCAGAATTTTGACTGAAACAAATATAAAAAATATCACAGGTGCTAATATCACTGCAGTCCATTTTCCAGTTTCTCTCTTAAACTGTTTTTCTCCAACTATTGAATGCTTTATGAGTTGCACTACATCCTCCAACAAGATATGTTGAAGTCCTAACCTGCAGTACCAGTGAATGTGACCTTACATGGAAATAGGGTCTTTGCAGATGTAATCAAGTTAAGATGAGGTCATATTAGACCCAAGCTGGTCCTAATCCAATATGACTATATGACTTGTGTCTATAAGGAGAGAGGGGACACAGAGACAGACACAAAGGGAGAAATGCATGTGACTACAGAGGCAGAGACTGGAATGCCAAGAATTGCCTACAAGAGCAGAGATAAGAGAAATGCATGGAACAGATTCTCCCCTAGAGTACTTCAAAGAGAGCATGGCCCTGCTGACACCCCGATTCCAAACATCTAGACTTCAGAAGCATAACAGAATCAATTCAGCTGTTTTAAGCCCATATTTTTGGTATTTTGTTACAGCTGCACTAGGCAGCTGATACAAATGCATACAAAAATGCTTTTATTTTGAAATCTTCACAATTTTAAAATAAGCTTAAATTAACAAGTAAATTTACCATTTAGAAATGATTGGTTTTTGTAGTTTATATGATATTGTTAAACTAGTTACCTGATGTGACTTCAATATTAAGCAATTTTATCAAGAAATACTTTGCAAACCCTCATATATTGAGGGAAAAAATTCTTGAATTCGTCATTTCTTTTGGTAATTGACTTTATGATATATATCAAAATGAATATCTACATAATGTAAGAAAATGTTTCATAAAGGATTGTTTCAGAACATCTCTGAATCATTATTCATGATTATCATTATCCATGGTCCACAACAGTTGAAAATCATATATCTTTTCTTTCTTCAGCTAAGATTGTGTTTTTCTTCTCATTTGATTACCAGAAATTTAAGATGACAATTAAAACATGAAAGAAGTTTCTATTAAATTAAAAATTGACTATAATATTCAAGCTGTCAAGTGCAATTTGATATCTCATGTTGACATCCAAACTCATTAAAAGATTCTAAGCTGGCTTCATAATAACACTTATAACAACATGGCCCAATAGTGCGGATTACAGTCATCCTCACAGTATGATACTCAGCAGGTCACAGAACATATAAACACATGACGCACTCAGTCACAGGGTGTTGGATGCAAACATCTCCACAGGTGCATTACCAGTAGAATCACCCATCTTATCAAACTCATAAAAACAACAAACATACTTCCAATTCATTTTCTAAACCTCAAACAGGAATCCCATTTGCTCAATACCTAATAATTCTTTAATTTCCTCAATTTACTTTAACCGGAGGGAGGGGACAGCAATATCACTTTCATACCAATATGATTCCAGGGCTTGTTTCTATTGGCTGCTATTTGCCTTCTTAGATCTAAACTATAGGAATTTTAGATATCAGGGGAAAAAAACACCCAATATATGTTAATGACATTAAAACACAATTATTCAATGTAATTTGGAAGCATTTATTGAATACTTCCTGTAAACAAATTCATTAAAAAAAAAAACAATTTACAGAGAGAGCTTATACTGAATGCTCAAATTCCAAAGGATTATACAAGGCTTAAAAATGTAAATAAAATTAAGTTATTATTTTTACCAACATCTAAACTATAAGGCTATCCTGATAAAGTTGTGTCTTGTGCCATACCAAAGTGCTGTATTCTTGTTCTGGCCCTGATCAGTAATCATTTGGATGAGTAAATAGAGACATATTCTCTAAAATTTCTGCAAAAATCAACAAAAAACATATATGCTAGATACCAAAATAGACATTCAAAATAGTGACAAAGTGGCAAAATAATAAATCAACATGAACATTATTAAGTTCAACTGCAACAAATTTGGAGGTTTTAATTTATATCAAAAATTAACTACATTCACACAAGTTTAGGCAGGGTTTGGAGCCCATTATGTCATGAAAAATAGTTGAAAAATTGGAACATTTAGTCCAAAGAGAACACTAGGAGACGCACTAAGGGTAGTCTTCAATTTTATGAAGTGGAGAAGTAGAATTATTAAGGACCAAATGACAAAAATCACAGGTTGGCTCAGCGGCATAGTTGGTAAGACGGCACAGGTTTTGACCTCTACTCTGAAACTTACTGGTTGTAAAACCTCAGTCATGTTATTTAAGGGCTTTAAGCCTCATGTTCCTCACCAGGAAAAAGGGTAAAATAACAATACTGACCCCGAAGGGTTTCTATGTGGGTTAAATGAGATGAAGGCCCTCAAGTGTACATCTGCCATAAAAACTGCTAAAAACTGTTAGGTAATAACCTAAGATGGAGTTTTATTTAATTAGTAAAGGTGCATAAAAATAGAATTGGTACCTCTATTTTTTTTTTAATTGTTGTGTTGTTTTTAACTGAAACCCCTCTTTATGCACATAATTAAGCAGAGGACACATTTTTGGAGAGAGTCCTATAGGATAACCAGTTGGATTTCTGAGACATTCTTCACATCAGAATTCCAAAATAGTATTTGTTTTGCCTGCTCAAAAGATCTGTGAGGTTCATAAGCTTGCTCAGTAGTGACGTGTGTTGTGGTTTCCTACACCAGAGTGACAAGAACTTGCCTCCTACTCTTCTTCCCAGTTTCTCCAGAATCAGCCTTCGAACTTCAGCTTTATTTTTTGCACTAATCAAAAGTATTTAATTAATGAAAACAAGATGGCAGGTGGGGTTTTTTTTT
>NW_012102288.1:818389-822035 GCF_000951045.1 Mandrillus leucophaeus
GTAGAGATGGGGTTTCACCATGTTGCCCAGGCCAATCTTAAACTTTTGAGCTCAGGAAATCTGCCTGCCTCAGCCTCCCAAAGTCCTAGGATTAGAGGCGTGAGGTTCCGTGCCTGGCCAATGACAGGTTTTTTAAAAAGAAGAAGAAACACTTGCTGATCCGCTAGCCTCTCATTTTACAGAAGAAGCAAATGTCCACCACGGGCCACATACTGAAAGTCACATCCTGGGTAAGAACTCAGGTCTGTTAACTGCCACCTAGTGTCTTTCCCACAGTCCTAGCTTCCTCAGCAAGGGTTACTTCCCTCACTGTTTTTAGGGTGTGCCTTGGATCACTCCAACTATACCCTGATGCTGCTCAAAGGCTGGACTACACCTTCTCCTTTTGTTCTCCTCCTCCTGTGACCCACTGTGCTCAGCCCAGACTGGTCATATAATCTGAATAGACCTATAGCCTGTCAAAACCTGTGGCCTTCAGTGGCAGGCCAGGTTCCCATTAGCCACCAGAAGAGTCAGTTTCTACTAACCCTCTATTATAACTCTGATGTGTGTATAAGTTAAACATTAAAGAACTGGAGAAACTGGAGTACAAGGGCTGGAATATGAAAACAAATCCATTATGACCCCACCTGGCTTTTCTTAGACCCTAACGTCTGATTGAATAATAAAGGCATTCTTATACTACCTTGTACCAGGGCCCACTTAAGAAACTTTCCAAGACTCTAGAGAAAACTTTCCAGACTACAGACTCTAGTTAAAGAGTAGATATAGATTGAATGAAACACTCCGGCTTGTAGGTACACTCCCACAAGTAGGCATGGAGCTTAAAATGTACCTAAGCACGAGAAAAAAACTTGTAACTTGGAGTTGGTCTGGTGAGTTACTCAGGCCTTTTCCCTGTAACCGGTTATAGAAATAAACTCCCTTCTTTCCCAGTCTGTCTGCATCTCGTTACTGGACAGTGAGAACAAGCAGCCGGACCTTTCTGTCTGGAAACACTCCAACTAGTTTTGGGGTCATTTTACCTGGGATTCATTGCTTCTTCCATCATTTTTCAAACTGAAATGACATTTAGGGCCAGAAAGAACCCAAGAGACCACATCATGGACCGTTCCTCTCATTTTATGAGACCACTTCTTTTTTGTTTGTTTGTTTTGGAGGTAGGGTCTCCCTCTGTCAGCAGTGGCACCACCTTGGCTCACTGCAACCTCCACCTCCCAGGCTCAAGTGATCCTCCCACCTCAACTCCCTGAGTAGCTGGGACCACAGGCATGCCCCACCACTCCTGGCTAATTTTTTTGTATTGTTGGTAGAGCCAGGGTTTTGCCATGTTGGCTAGGCTGGTCTCAAACTCCTATGCTCAAGTAATCCACTCATCTCGGCCTCCGAAAGTGCTGGGATTACAGGTATGAGCAACTGTGCCCAGACTAGGCCACTTCTATACTGGGACATTTTGATGCAGTATAAAGAATGAAATATTAAACTCTCATCTTAAGAAAGATTTGCTCAAATTCATCTCAAATTAATAATGAAATACTGCCTTAATAACTGAAGGTAACAGAGTGAGAGTTGATTAAAGTATAAACTAGAGACTACTAAAAAATAAATTTGAAAAAAACACAATACCCATGGCCTGGTATGGTGCCTCACACCTGTAATCCCAGCACTTTGGGAGGCCGAGGCAAGCAGATCACTGAGGTCATGAGTTCGAAACCATAACGTGAACCACCACAATACCCTCAAGTCCTGGATAGGGTCAGGGATAAGCAGAGCAATGAGTCAAGGCTCACGGAAGTCTGTGGTTAACATGCCACGAACATGTACAGAACAGAGTTTTATATTTTGATGAAACATTTTCCTTATGCAGCTTTATAGTTTTAGATTTTAAATGTTAGGTCTTTGAATCATCTAAAATTAATTTTTGTATATGGTGTGTGATACGATTATGTACATATATTTATACACACACACACACAATACAGTTGTTACAGGGCTATTTACTGAAAAGACATTCTATTTCCCATTGAGTTGATTCATGCCTTGGTTGAATGTGACATAACTATATAAGGAGGGTCTATTGCTGGGTTCTTTCTTCTGTTCCATAGATCTCTTTGTTGATACATACGTCAGTATCACACAGTCTTGGTTACTACAGCTTAACAGTTAGTCTTAGAGTTACTCAATGTAAGTTCTCCACTTTGTACTTCTCTTACAAGATTCTTTAGGATATTCTAGTCCCTTTGCATTTCCAAATATGTTTTAGAAACAGCTTGACAATTTTTTTAATGGTATACAATAAAGGATACGACTCAGGGAGAACCAAAGGTATAGGGCAAGGTATAAGAGTATAGAGGGAGTGGAGAGCTTTCATGCCTTCTCTAAGCACATCCCCCTCTCAGCAAGTCAATGTGTTTACCAACCCAGAATCTCCAGCTTCATTTTTTTTTCTAAGTTAACGAAGCAACATTATCAACATCACTATTCAAATCCAAAAACAAAACAAGAATGTTAAAAGCTGCCTCCAGTGGTTTTAATAACATGCAGAAAAGCTTGTTACAATGTTATGTAGCTAACAAGCAGGCTACAAAACTATGTAAGAGCACAATTATAATTGGAGAAAATATACCCAAAAACAAAAGGAAAACACACACACACGCACGCACATATAATGAGGGTGGTTTTCTTCGAGTAGTGGTTCTACAGGTGGTTTTCTGAAGCTTCTTTTCACTTTTCTGTATTTAACATTTGTTAAATCATTATATATACAATACAATGTTAAATCATTAATAATACAATGAATATGTATTATTTTGCAATGGGGAAAGATTTTTTTAAAAGAAGTACCTCAACAGTTATTTTTGAGTTTACAATAACCACTTCTTTTCTCATTCACAGATTGTTGGCTGCAATGGGTGACTCAAAACCCTGCATATCTAAGTTTAATAATTCTTACAGAGCAACACATGAACAAGTACAGAATATCCAACCTAAAGTCATATGGGTACTGACCCATAAAGGAAAAAAAATAAAATAACTAGATGTACCTAATTAGGGCTTAGTAAGTAGCTCACCGACACAGAATGTCATGCCTAACTCTCGGGGGCTAGTACAACAGTCAGTGAAAGGAGCTCCCACAGTAATTCCCAATACATGTTATCCCTTCTCAAGCATTATTTAAATGCATCATACTCTACCCTCTCCACTAGATTGTGAGCTCTATGACAGCAGAGATTATGTCTGTTTAGCACAATTCTAAATGCTCAGTAAGTACATAATTGTTAAATAAGCTCATGATATACTGCCTTAATAACTGAAGGCAACAGAGTGAGAGTTGACTAAAGTATAAACGAGACTGTTAAAAAATAAATTTAAAAAAAAATCATAATACTTATGGCCAGGCGCAGTGGCTCACGCCGGTAATCCCAGCACTTTGCGAGGCCGAGGCGGGCGGATCACGAGGTGAGTTGGACGCCAGCCTGGCCAACACGGCGAAACCCAGTCTCTATTAAAAATACAAAAATTAGCCGGGTATGGTGGCGGGTGCCTGTAATCCCAGCTATTCAGGAGACTGCAGAAGGGAGAACGGCTTGAACCTGGGAGACGGAGGTTGCAGTGAGCTGAGATCACGCTATTGCACTCCAGCCTG
>NW_012102288.1:822365-837170 GCF_000951045.1 Mandrillus leucophaeus
AAAGGTGATTAGGTAAATGGATAGATCTATATCAAAAACATAAATATTAATTTCAAATGAGAACTTTGTCAGAAGAACAAAGGTGGTATCAAGTGTCTTTGGGGATTCTCCATAAAATTTGCATTTTTCATTGTTTTATTATGTTAAAGTCATTCAGCAAACAGTTTCTGGGCATTTTCATTAATCATAACAAGATAAATTACCGACTTGTGTTTTCTACACAAGTAGTGATACAAATTAGCTATAAAGCATGACTCATTTTTTCCGGTGTTTCTGGTATCAGTTATTATATAAACTTATTTCAATAGCAAGGAAAGATGAATTGGGTATTTAAATAAATTATGGTTATGTATGTTTCGTATATCAATAAGGTGAAATTGAAGTAACTATATATTTCAGAGCAGTCCCTGGGAAGCTGAAGTCTATATTTTACAACTTGATATAACACAATAGTGTAAGGCTTAAGTTCATCCAATAAGCCATCCAAATATGAATCTAGATTCTTTTTTCAAGAAGAATGCATCCCTCACTCTACTGTAAAGGTAGGCAAAACTTACAACAGGAAGAGGACCTCCTTTTCTTGAAAATGTCAGATAGGTGGGGGAAATGACTTTTCTTTTTTTTTTTTTTTTTTTTTTTTGAGATGGAGTCTCGCTCTGCTGCCCAGGCTGGAGTGCAGTGGCGCGATCTCGGCTCACTGCAAGCTCCGCCTCCCGGGTTCACGCCATTCTCCTGCCTCTGCCTCCCAAGCAGCTGGGAATACAGGCGCCCGCCACCATGCCCAGCTAAGTTTTTTGTATTTTTAGTAGAGACGGGGTTTCACCATGTTAGTCAGGATGGTCTCGATCTCCTGACCTCGTGATCCGCCCGCTTCGGCCTCCCAAAGTGCTGGTATTACAGGCGTGAACCACTGCGCCCGGCCGGAAATGACTTTTCAATAGTGACTACTGTTAGTGCCAATGGTATCTGAAAATCATTGCTGAGATATGCAGAAGACTAAGAATTTTCCTCAAGTGTCATCAAAGCTATTGATTTCCTGTTATCAGGGTTTCGACTTGGGAGTTGCCATCTCTCTTAGCTCTTCTCTCATTACTCTCCCAGAATAATCCCGTCCAGCCTTATATCCATGAATGACTTGCAAACCTCCAGACTTCACTGCTCCCTTCTCCTCTAGACTCACATATCCAGTTGGTTTGTGGACATCTTCCCCGGATACGCAACAGGTTTTCTTTCTTTACACCTAACATCCTGAGTTAATTTCCAGTTTAGGATCTTTGCACCAGCTGTTCCATCTGCCTGGAATGCTCCTTTTTTTTTTCATTTCTATCTTACCCATATGCCACCTTCTCTGAGAGGTCTTCCAGACTACCCATTGTAGAGAGAACCCACCCTCTCTGTCATACTTAATCATTTTACCCTGCTTTAACTTATAACACTTATTATGTGAAATAAAATATTTATTTATTTATGTGCTATTTCCTGTACCCCCTTCAGTAAAATAACAGCTGCTTAAAGGCCACTGAGTCGGTATATTCTAATTTACCAGTGGCCCCATCATGTTAGTTATTTCATATTTTGGGTATCATCACTGTCTTGGATAAGACCTATTCTCTTACATTACAAGTAAATTCAGTTCTGCCCTCACGGTATAATTATAAAGGAGAAATAACTAGAGATCTATTGACCTATCCCTTACTTATTCACCTTGATATTCCTCCTCCTCCTCCTCCTCACTTCACAACTCTCATACACAATCCCCTGAACACCACAGGAAGTAGGGTTCAGTCTCTTTCAACCTCAGTTTCAGAAATGTAGTACAATTTATAACAAAGACATATTGAGACAAAAACACCACAGGCAACAAGAGCCCCATGGAGTGAAATGCTGAATGTGTCATGTACCCTCCTGCTCCACCTCTAAGTCTAAAAGGCAATAAAGTCACTCTTGGTGCATGCTGACATTTGCAGAGTAAATGCTGTAGGAAAACTCATAAATGTATGTTCCAATATGAACTCTTAAAATGGCTTCCCAAATACATTTAACAAGGGTAGTGTGCCTCAACTAGAAAATAGTGAGGAAGTCTATAAATAAAATGTCTTAAGAAAATATATTTTGCTTAGTTATGTTAGGAACAGCTTTTCATAAAAAGTAAAATTGTTACATACATTTAGTAGCAGGGAAGCAGTCTCAGACTGTTATAAAGTAGAGGCTTTAAAACAGAAATAATTTTGTGCCAACTGTGTAAGTGGACACAAATTTATTTAGTTTGAATGCCAAATAATATTAAATATTAATAATATATCTAGCCTGGAAAGATTTTAGTTTTCACGTGGTTAAAGAGCCATATAAATAATCAGAATATCTAAAATAATCCCAATGCCTACCAATTCTTTATTAGTCATTTCCCTTAGGATTCACTTTTAATGAAGCCTGGCTAGACAGCTGTATCACAACTGAAAAAAGTGCTTTTCTCTTTATGTTACCCCAGAAACTGCCAACAAACCTGATTAGAAAACCAGCCCACTCTAGTTCAACTTTTTATTCTTTTTGAAATAACCTTTTTCGTTGGCTTCTTACTTGTTTATAGAGACTTTGCACAGACGGAAGTTAATAAATAAGAAATAAATATAGCTTTTAAATGTGTAAAATGCTGCTGGATTTATACAGACAGATTTCTAGGACTTGTGGCTTACCTACAAATAGTAACCTGGTTTCTCAGCTCTCTCTCTCTACAATTGTGCTCAATTCTTCTGACATCAGCGCTAACTTGGAAGACTGCAGTTCTGAGACAAAGCTGATGTTTATAGAACTCTGCTAGTCACAGTTGCTTAAACCACACCTGAACCAGAAAATGCACCTGGCAGTTATTTCACTTTCGTCTGTCCTCAAGGCCTATGTCAGCGTAACAGTGAGGGAGAA
This sequence comes from Mandrillus leucophaeus, assembly GCF_000951045.1. NCBI lineage: Eukaryota > Metazoa > Chordata > Mammalia > Primates > Cercopithecidae > Mandrillus > Mandrillus leucophaeus. Next base: position 825,285 of record NW_012102288.1, read on the forward strand.
GGAGACGACTTGGCCGCATAGTATTGCAGCTATCACTGGTTTACTTATCGCTTTGCAGTCTACCTGTGGGTGTGGATATGTGAGTCCATGAGTAAATCTTGCTTTTTCCACTCCTTTGCAGCTCGAAGTTCTAATTGATTTCAAAGACAGGGTTCCTCGCTTAGTCTCTCAATTAAGCTTTCCCCAAAGAGCTCTGGCCATTATTTAGAAATTGCTACAACACTATATATCTTAAGTGAAAAGACCTTGGCACCCTTTCCATGGAATCATCATTGATTATGTTATCTAAACCTTTCTTCTCCTTTCTTCTCTTTGCTTCAGTTTTATCCATCCTCTATACAAATCAAAAATATTTCTCATATGGATACAAAATAAACTGAATTATTTGGGAGACAATGGAATTTCTGCATTGTTACATTAAAATCAAAGATGATTCGTTTCTTTAACTCAAGTAATTAATGATTTTATCGAATCATTTTCTCTGTGTGTGATACATCCACACACACACTTAGGATTTCAAGCTCCTGCCCCACTTTTTGGTGAATTGTATTTTGGATCCACTTCAAATTTCTGTGGAATCACATTTTGGATCTAGTGACCTTGGAGAGATTTAACACTCTTCTTTTCCTCTAAATGACTTATTCCAATTCTTCCACATACAAGATTTAACATGCTAAATGGGAGTGAAGTCACTCCGTAAACAAAATATAGAATTTCAGAAAGTTTGAAGACCTTATGTTAATAACAGAGCTATGAGTATGGCTTTGAGTATGAACCAAAAGTGACAGATTTCTCAGATAATATATTGAGATATCAGTGGACATGAATTGGCCTAGTATCATACAAATAAGTGCTTCTGCAATAAAGCACTTTCTATATTTCTTTCAATGTATATGGACTGATGTTTTTGTCTGACATTAACAGACATAGAAATTGTAGCCATATGCTGTAATTTTCAATTATACGTATAAGTGATCTCCTAGTTAGTTCTTTCGACATTTGAAAATCCTGAACTTTTCTGCATGAGAGATTGACACTCAAAACAACTTTAATAATTCCAGTGTTTAATCTATCATTACTAAGTATTTCATTTTACTGTACAGGGGGTGCCAGCATGTCAATATGCAGTTTTAATAATATCATTGTATTTCTTTTTACCGTGTATTTGCACACTTATTTGAATATTTTATTGCAATTCGAACTTATAATACATTTTGAAAACTGGAAAAATGAAAATTCTGAAGTTAGTGGCAGGATGTTTATAATTTGAATTAAAGCAAAGATGAACTTCACTGTACATGCCAAAAAAAGTGACTCTTTGGTGCTAATCAGATTACCATTGCACATATGTTCCAATGTGAAGAAAAGGAACAACTTTTTAAAAGTATAAAATATTAGAAACATATTGTTGAATATTGTGCTTACAATGTTTAAAGAGTAATTGTCAATTTTATTTATATTTTAGCTACTAGAAAATAAAATTTGCCTTGCATTAGAAAATAAAATTTGACTTTCATACCTAGGCATACGTTGAAGATAATACAGGTTGGGTTCCAGACACCACAATAAAGTGAATATTGCAATAAAACGAGTTACATAAATTTTTTTTGGTTTCCCAGTGCATATCTAAGTTATCTTTACATTATACTGTGGCCTATTAAGTGTGCAACAGCATTATGTCTAAAACACCAATGAACAACCTTAGTCAAAAGATACCTATCGCCAAAAAAATGCTATCACCTGAGCCTTCAGCAAGTTGTAATCTTTTTGCCAGTGGAGGGGCTTGTCTTGATGTTGATGGCTGCTGAATGATCAGGGTGGTGGTTGCTGAAGGGTGGGGTGGTTATAGCAATTTCTTAAAATAAGACAATAACGAAGTTTGTCAGAAAGATTGACTCTTCCTTGCACAAACGATTTCTCTGTAGCATGCAATGTTGTTTAACAGCATTTTACATACGGTAAAACTTCTTTCAAAACTAGAGTCAATCTTCGCAAGCCCTGCCGCTGCTTTACCAACTAAGTTTTTATAATATTCTAAATCCTTTGTTGTCATTTTAACAATGTTCACAGCACCTTCACCAAGAGAGTAGATTCCATCTCAAGAATCCACTTTCTTTGTTCATCTATGAGAAACAATGCCACATCCATTAAAGTGCTATCATGACACTGAAGAAACTAAGCCACACCATCAGCCTCCTCTTCTAATTCTATTAATAGTTCCCTTGCTATTTCCATCATATCTGCAATTACGTCCTCCACAAGTCTTGAACCTTTCCAAGACATCTACAAGAGTCAGAAGCAACTTCTTTCAAGATGCTGTTAATGTTGATATTTTGACCTCCTCTCATGGATCATAAATGTTCTTAACGGCATGTAGAATGGGGAATTCTTTCCAGATTTTCTATTTATTTTGCTCAGATTCATTAGAGGAATCACTTATCTGTGGCAGCTACAGCCTTATGAAATGTCTTTTTAAATAATAAAACTTAAAAGTCAAAGTCACTTCTTGATCCATGTGCTACAGAACAAATGTTGTGTTAGAAGGCATGAAAACAACATTAATCTCCATCAGATCTCTTAGGTGACCAGGTGCACTGTCTATAAGCAGTAATATTTTGAAAGGAATCTTTTTTTTCTGAGTAGGTCTCAACAGTAGGCTTAAAAAGTCAGTAGACCTTGCTGTAAACAGATGTGCTCTCATCTGAGCTTTGTTGCTCCATTTATAGAACACAGGCAGACTAGATTTAGAATAATTTTTAAAGACCTTAGGCATTCTGGGATGGTAAATGAGCACTGGCTTCAACTTAAAAGTCACCAGCTGCATTAACCACTAAAAAGACAATCAGTCTATCCTTTGAAATCAGGCATTCTCTAGCTCTGAAAAACCAGATGACATCTTCTTCCACTAGAAGGCTGTTTCGCCTACATTAAATATGTGTTGTTTAGTGTCACCTTGTTCATCAATTATCTTAGCTAGATTTTCTGGATAACTCGCTTCAGCTTCTCCATCAGCACTTGCTGCTTCACTTTGCACATTTACATTTTGGAGACAGCTTCTTTCCTTAAACCTCAGGAACCAACCTCTGCTAGTTTCATACCTTTCTCCTTCAGCTTCCTCATCTCTCTCAGCCTTCACAGAATTGAAGAGAGTTAAGGTCTTGCTCTGGATTAGACTTCGACTGAGAATGTTGTGGCTGGATTGATCTATCCAGGGGTGTCTAATCTTTTGGCTTCCCTGGGCCATACTGAAAGATGCATTGTCTTGGGCTACCCATAAAATACACTAACAACAATAGCCAACGAGCTAAAAAGAAAACAAAACAAAAAATTGCAATAAAAATCACATAATCTTTTAAGAAAGTTTACATTCAAAACCGTCCTAGACTGCATACGGCCTGCAGGCCACAGATTGAACAGCCTTGAACTCTAGACCAATATGACTTTCTCCCTATCAGCAATAATGCTATTTTACTCACTCATCATGTGTGTGTTTACTGCAGTAGCACTTTTAATTTCCTTCAACAACTTCTCCTTTGCTTTCACAATTTGGATAATTGTCTAGTACAAGAGGTCTAGCTTTTAGCCTATCTCAGCTTTCAACATGACTTCCTCACTGGGCTTAATCATTTCTAGCTTTTGATTTAAAAAGAGGGCATGCAACTCTTCCATTCTCTTGAACATTTAAAGGCCCTGGTAGAGTTATTAAGTGGCCTAATTTCAATATTGTGCCCAAGCAGAGGGAAAGACATAGGGGAACGGCTGGTTGGTGGAGCAGTCAGAACACACACAACGTTTATAGACTAAGTTCACTGTCATATGTGCACATGATTTGCAGCACCCCCAGAAAATTACAAGAGTAGCATCAGAGATCAATGATCACCAAAAAAGATATTATAAAAATGAAGAAGTTTGAAATACTGTGAGAATTACCAAAATGTGACACAGAGACACAAAGTGAGCATGTGCTGTTGGAAAAATGGTACTGACAGACTTGCTTGAGGCAGTGTTGCCAGAAACCATCAATTAGTAAAAACACAATTGCTGCAAAGTCCAATAAAGCAAAGCGCAATAAAACGAGATATGCTTCTAATTTTAATTGTACAGATTTTTAGAATACCAAAGTAGAGAACTGTGCTGATAAAGATGACTGACAGAAATAAAGAACTGTAAATAGGCCAGGCACGGTGGTTCACGCCTGTAATCCCAGCACTTTGGGAGGCTGAGGCAGGTGGATCACAAGGTCAGGAGTTTGAGACCAGCCAGGCCAACATAGTGAAACCCCATCTCTACTAAAAACACAAAAATTAGCTAAGCATGGTAGCACATGACTGTAGTCCCAGCTACTTGGGAGGTTGAGGCAGGAGAATCGCTTGAACCCAGGAGGCGGAGGTTGTGGTGGGCCAAGATTGCACCACTGCACTCCAGCCTGGGCAACAGAGCGAGACTCCATCTCAAAAAAACAAAACAAAATGTAAATAAATCGGTAGTTCAACAGATGGCGAAATGGACAAATAAACAGAAGTATGAAATGGGAGATAAGAAAGAAGAAAGATGAACAGGTAAAAAAGTAAATCAGAAGGAATGAGAAGGGATAGATAAAAAGAGAAGGGAGGTGAAGAGAAAAACATAACGGGAAGGAAGAGAAGCGAAGCATAAAAGAAAAAAGAAGGAAGAAAAGAGACAAAAGAAGGGTAGAAAGGATGAGATGTGACAAAAAAGATGAAAAGACCAATAAAGATGAAAATGGAAAGGAAGAGTTGAAACTAAAAAAAGAATTATGGGAGAACACTGTAAACAGTTACTTACTCTAAAAACATCTTAGCTATATTGCACTTATCTTTAACAAATAACTCAGAAGTTATATTTGAAAAAATACAGCACTTTTTTTTTTTATTTTTTTTGAGACGGAGTCTCACTCTGTCGGTCAGGCTGAAGTGCAGTGGTGTGAGCTCGGCTCACTGCAAGCTCTGCCTCCCAGGTTCAAGCAATACTCTGCCTCAGCCTCCCAAGTAGCTGGGACTGCAGGCGCCCGCCACCACACCTGGCTAATTTTTGTATTTTTAGTAGAGACGCGGTTTCACCATCTTGGCCAGGCTGGTCTTGAACTCCCGACCTTGTGATCCACCCGCCTTAGCCTCCCAAAGTGCTCGGATTACAGGTGTGAGCCACCACATCTGGCCGTTAAAATATAGTACTTTTAAAACATCTGTTGAGACCAGGCGTGGTGGTTCACGCCTGTTATCCTAGCACTTTGGGAGGCCGAGGCAGAGAGATCACGAGGTCAGGAGATCAAGACCATTCTGGCTAACACAGTGAAACCTTGTCTCTACTAAAAATAAAAAAAAAAAAAAATGAGCCAGGTGTGGTGGCGGCCCCTTGTAGTCCCAGCTACTTGGGTGGCTGAGGCAGGAGAATGGCATGAACCTGGGAGGCGGAGCTTGCAGTGAGTGGAGATCGCGCCACTGCACCCCAACCTGGGTGACAGAGCGAGACACTGTCTCAGGAATAAAAAGAAAAAAAAAAAAAATCTGCTGAATGAGTCTTATGAGACTAGGTTATTTGGAGGAACATGCTGTTAAGAATTAAAGCCATAATTGCTAGTATGTATATATAAATAACAGCCCAAACATCTCATGTTGATTGATTCTATTACCACCATTGAGATGGAAGATGTCACTCTTTAGTACTTTGAAAACTGCCTTTTATTTCCCAAGTAGTAATGTTTATGTAATCAAAGAAGGAACCTGATGTTAAATAAAGAACAAAAACCCTTTGAAATGAAAATTTGGCCAAAGTAGTGGAAATAATAAGCTTCACAGTGATATTGTGAAGAAACCTTAGTTAACATTATTTTATGATATTTTCAATAAGAAGTGATCACAGAGAATTTCAGAGTACTGTGGGTGGGACACAGGAGTGGCCACATAGTCTAAACCTTTCACAATACCAGTGAAAAACCTGCAAGCCTAAAGAATGTTAATACTTTGTCAAAAAACATGACAATCCCAGGGCTGCTAATGTTCAATTTCACAAATGAATTAATGAACACGAACAACGTCTGCTGTGATGTTCAGAGAATAGGAAGGAACTACAAAAATCAGTGGACTTGATCCATTTATTTATTTGTATACTTGTAATCATCATTAGGTCCCTAAACTGCAAGATTCCTAAGATCCAGGAATATATTTTCACTTTCCTATCCCTGGAGAGGAATATATTGCTTGGCAGATAATGGTCAATAAATATGTTTAATCAAAGAGACAGTGTAAAAGAGCACAAAGTTAGAGCCGTTAGATAATTATCATCACTGCATAACTTCTCTATAAACTCTTTAACATAGGCCCCTGCCAGTGACCTGGAGATTACACCTGACCCTATGTCAGTATGCAAGAGAGGCTGACTATGACTACTTTAAGTTCCCCACGGACCAGTAATCTACAAATTATTTAAGACACAGCTCAAAACATAAATGTCATGTGCCCTTAGGGGACATCTCACCCCACTCCTAAGGACAATGTAAAAATAAAACAAAAGACAAACTGGGTAGTAATTAGATGTCCCGAGAGGAAAAGTTTCCTACCATTCATGATCCTGTGATTCCAGGACTTCCCAGCACAGACAGCAAGCCCAGTGAATATCCCTCATATTTGGATCATCTCTCCACCCAGGCTCACCTTCCTTACAGCATCACAGCCCCCGAAAACATCCTTTGCCCCTCCATTCCCCACCCCTACCTTCTGTACATGTTAGCCCCCTGCCTCCTTAGTGCACCCTCCTCCCCAGCATACAGCCCACTTGCCCCCCACTCCACCTCACCTCCACGTATATCCTTTCCACTGGAGCCTACCATTCCCCCAGCTCTTGTCTTCCCACAGCACTCCGCCTCCCAATCCCCTTGGGAAGCCTGCTCTACCCTTAGGGGCCAGGATAATTCTAGACAGTGCCCATGCCCATTGGCACACCTCAGTGGGAAAGAAGCTCCCACTGAAGGCTCTAACACATTTTCTCAGAGAAATGTTGTTGGCTTTAATTCTTGATGGAGTTTAAGTGCTATTTGTACAAATTTTTTTCTGCAGCATCCTTAAAGCTGGGCTGTGAATAACCGTCATTTAGAACTCTTGTTTCCACAGGGGAGTGGAGGTATTCTGATGTTCAAATGATAAATTCAACAACAAAATTCTAAAATACATTCCATTTCCAGGTCAGAAATTAAAGGAACAAAAGCACATTTCAAAAAGAACAAAACATTGTGTTTAAAAAGCTGAATTGTGAAACATCCATGGGACATTCACATTTTGCAACTTATAAAGGGACAGATGTGCAACTTACCTAACTAGCTAAACAAGGATAACTTGAAATTTTACCAATAATTAATTAAACTAAGCTAAGTGGCCTCTTTTCAAAAGGTCTCATCCAACTAGATTTATGTATTGGAAGAGTCCTGCTTTGATGGGATCACAGTTTTTTACCCCAAGATTCTGGACACTTAAAAGTATAATAACATTACATTTTGGCAACTCAGTATTGTATAATGTAATTAAATGGGAAACAAGTAGGTGAGTTGCTGCAAGGTGAGTCATGGTCAAGAAAATACTCAGTGAATGAACCTCCACCTTAAACTATAAAGAACGGTAGACGCTAGAGGGAATAAAATAGAAAGATTAATAAAATTAATTAATTCATCCCAAAAAAGTTTAGCCAGTTAGCGTCATAAACTCAAGGGCATAAACGTAAAAGACATCACTGAGTCAGCGCCAGAGGTGTGGTTTGTCTGCATCTACACAATCTCTTTCAGCAACTGTTCAATTGGTAATGCTTCCCACAATAAATTCTCAGCATCTGCGGTCTAGAGCCTGCCAGCTTTAAAGGCAGGATCCACCCAGCCCCTTAGGCAGGCTCTAGAGGGTGTAGCCAGCACCCTAAATAGGTGTATACCCCCCCACGTGTGCCTGAGCCCCAAAGGCAAGGGGGTGGAATTTGCAATTGGAAGGTGTGGGGAGTTCTACTTTTCTGGGAACTATAGGAAGACAGAAAGAAACAAACGCAACAAAGACCGGCACTCCCAACCTTCCATCATTCTATTTCATATTATTCTCATTCGTCAATCATTTTGAAGCCTCCCTCCGCCACCACCACCCCCCCCCAAAAAAAAAACCCAGCTTTCTCTTCTAAGTCCCTTTCATCACTGTCTCCTTTCCTGATGCTAGTCAGCAATGATTCAGCCTCTGTCATGGATTTCCTCCGGGCTCTTGCACTTGTTAGGATGAGAAAGGGAAAGAAGGGAGGTGCCTGCCAGTAACCTGGCAAGATGTTTGTAAATGGGAATTTGGACATAAGGTGTTGGGCATTAAATTCTCGCCTCAACTGCTTGCCACCCGCACACCTTCTTCTTAAGTGTTCTGGCCGCCTGAGCTCTCATTTCCACGTCTAGGTCAGAGAGACCCTATAACCTCACCACTCCAAGCATAGACAACGTGCTAACTTGTGTTCCCATAACCTCCCAGCCTCCTCCTATAAAGCACTGTTGTCTCTTGACATACCTATGACCCCTGCAATGAACACAGGCACATTCCCTGCCTCTTCACTCACCTTATACAGGCAAGACCCCCCACATATCACACAGAATAGGCCAAAAGTCTCCAAGTCCCGTTCCAGGAGCAACCTGCTCTAGGCATACTCTCCTCCTCTAGATCACTCACCACGATTTAGAGCAGTGGTTCTCAAACTTTGGTAGGTACAGACTTTCTCCTGGAGAGCTGCTAGGGCACACAGACCTAGACTCAGGCCGACCCAAGTTTGAAAAACACAGGTCGCTACCAGTCTGCACTCAGAAACGGGATCCTGTACAATTAAGAGGTTGTGTGAAAAAAACTGTCTTTTCAAGTTCTGCTCCTCACTACGGATCTAAAGAACACCCACGCCCCTCAGCGACCTAAGGTCTCCCCACCTTTTCCCGGAACCCTCCACCCCCACGCCCTCCGCTTCCACCCTGGATTTCCTCCTACGAGACTCTTCCCAGCGGTCTCTCCTCCCGCTTCCTCTCCCGGGGTCCTCGGCGCACTCCTACACTGGGAAAGAGGAAACAAATCCAGCGTCCACGAGCGGCGGCGCCCGTCCTTTGGGGACCCAAACCGACTCCGCCCGAGACAACTTTTCAAAGTTCTCAACTCACTCGCACCCACACGACAATGAAAGAAACGTAGAAAAGACTAAAGCAACTGAGCTCTGCACCCTTGGGAACTTCCAATCCCGCGCGCGCTCCCAAGGGGGAGGCCCTTATCCCTCCCGTCAGCCGCGCCGGCCAAGGGCGGGTGAAGTCCTGGGCCCCCCCGCCCCAGCACCCCAAGCACCTCAACCCTGCGCCCGCTGGGGTCCCGCCCGCCGTGGTCCGGGGCAGGGGAGCCCGAGCCCCACTTACGGCCAGGAGCGCCCTAAGCCGCGCGCAACCGCGCCCGCTGCCGAAGGTTTGCCTCCCAGGAAGCAGCGAGCGCCCGGGCGAGGGCGGGGAGGGGAGGGGAGTTACCTGCCCAGCGTCAAGTCGGCGGAGGGAGGCTGATTCCGGCTCGAACCGCGCCTCCCCGAGACCGAGGTGCAGTGCTAGAGGGGGCGGGAGTGGAGACGGGTTACAACAAGTCTCTAGTCGTGGCACGCCAAACCCCAAACAGCCAGAAAGCGCTCGGAACCTGTCTGAACTCAACCACCCAACCCTCTCCCGGCGGAGTATGAGAAAGCCTTTCTTTCCTGCCCGCCCTCGGGGCTACGGGGCAATTAAAAGTCCCGACAACCTTCGCCTGGGCTGGGGCAAGGAGCGATCCCGGAGGACAGCGACGCTCACCTGGGAAGAAGGCGGATCTAGGCCGAGCGGGGCCGTGGTCCTGGCGTCGCTTCTCCCTGGGCTCATGAATGCCTGGAGGACAGGCCTGGGGACGGCGGGGTGAGAGCAAGGGTTGTAGCACCCTCGAGAGTGTGGGGCGGATTCATCCGTAGTAGGTAATTCCACTGGGCTTCCCGCAGTGCAGACTCCTTCTCAACGCCTAAGAGTTTTTAGGCTTGGAGACGACGTGAGGAGTGGAAAAGTACAAGAAAAAGTGCTTGTGCATTTACCTTTTTTATGTAAAAGAATTTTTTTTTTTTTTTTTTTTTTTGAGACGAAGTCTTGCTCTGTCGCCCAGGCTAGAGTGCAGTGGCGCGATCTCGGCTCACTGCAAGCTCCGCCTCCCGGGTTCACGCCATTCTCCTGCCTCAGCCTCCGAAGTAGCTGGGACTACAGGTGCCCGCCACCACGCCCGACTAATTTTTTTTGTATTTTTTAGTGGAGACGGGGGTTTCACCATGTTAGCCAGGATGGTCTTGATCTACTGACCTCGTGATCGACCCCCCTCAGCCTCCCAAAGTGCTGGGATTACAGGCGTGAGCCCCCGCGCCCCGTCACAATTTCAAATATCATCAAAGATTTTGGTACTGACTCTCAACTGTCCTAGTTACAGATTTGGGATGAAAGGATATTGTTTAAAATAGGGAGATGTGCGTCAAAAGCAGGTCACTCTAGGTGGGATACTGCGGAGCAATGTTACGGAAGTAGAGACAGTATAATTTAGTTTTAACATGAAATACAGTAAATAATAAAATTTATTTTTTCATTTCCTTGCCTACACCTCAGTAAATCTGTCATGAGTATTTACAATAACTTGTGTAATCACGTAGACTTCAAGATATAGTCATTTGCAGCAAATGTTTAAAATGCAGCCTAGTATTGTAAGAATGGAATTTAGGGTAATAATAGGCATATTTTAAGCTTCTGGCATAATATATAAATTATCATAAAATTGAATTGACCCTTAAAAATGACTTTCATGGCTATTTTGCCCGTAATTAAACAGTTTAGGAAAATGCTAAACCATTAAGGTTTGGATTAATCCCTAACTGATGTACTGATTTAAACTGAAGAATGAAATTCGCATTAGTCTGGATACTGAAACATCAGAGCAAAGGGCAAAGTCAGGAAAGTAAAAGCAAATTCCAGGATAGTACAAAGCTAATCTTCCAAATCTTGGTGTCTGATTTGTAGTTTCTTTTCTTCAAAAGCATGTAGAGAATTGTCTTGTTTTATGTATTTATTTTTTTCCTTCTGTTCCTAATTTTCACATCTCACTTGTTAGTATTTTTTTCAGTTCTCTTCCTCATTTTTGGCATGCAATCCATTGACTAAATTAATATTCTGTATGTGGTACTTAATATACTGGCATGTTTCTACAACCTTTGAGAATAATTCTGGATGTTTCTTAAAGGTGCAATACTTATGAATATTTTGAGACTACACTTATCCTATTTTTAAAAATATCAAGAATATTTACAGTAAAATGAGGCCCACAGGAAGTCTAATTTTATTAAGATATGCTTTCATGCTAAGTCAAGTGAAATCACAAAGAAAGAAGGATATCTACTAGAGTGTTCATTATTAAAAGCAAATAAAAGATCAGAAAATAGAAGTGGAGAGAGAGAATCCATTAAAGGTATTATGCTATGTAAGACCTTTCCATCCTTAATGGGATGGAAAGATACATAGGAGCCTAGAAGGTAGGTGAGAAATGTGGACAGAATTTCATAGAACTATTAGAATTTGAATTGGGTCCTGACTGATGAGCAAACATCTCAGGAGAATGAAATTGGCATGTGATTAGATGCTGAAAGAGCAGAGTAAAGGCTAGAGGATGAAAGTTAAAGCAAGTTCCAGAACTCACAAATCAACTACCTGATTTGGCCATGGGCACCACATGGTTGTGGTGGAAGATACGTTTAGAAATCAAGTTTGGAGGCCGGGCGCGGTGGCTCAAGCCTGTAATCCCAGCACTTTGGGAGGCCGAGACGGGCGGATCACGAGGTCAG
>NW_012102288.1:838995-839984 GCF_000951045.1 Mandrillus leucophaeus
TATGAAGTTACACTTAACAGGTATGCAAGGGGGTTCAAAAGCAATCAGGTATTTTTTCCTGTCTTGAAAGTACTTATAATTTTTTTTTTTTTTTTTTCAGACGGGGTCTCACTCTGTTGCCCAGGCTGGAGTGCAGTGGCACGGTCTTGGCTCACTGCAACCTCCGTCTCCTGGGTTCAAGCGATTCTTCTGCCTCAGCCTCCCGAGTAGCTGGGACTACAGGCATGCACCACCACACCTGGCTCATTTTTGTATTTTTAGTAGAGACGAGGTTTCACCATATTGGCCTGGGTGGTGTCAAACTCCTGACCTCGTGATCCACCTGCCTCGGCCTCCCAAAGTGCTGGGATTACAGGTATGAGCCACCGTGCCCGGCTAGTACTTATAATTTAACTGATAAGATATATGTAAAGTAGAATAATCCAGAAAATATATATATACACATAAATATAGATAACAATGAAAGAGACAGGAATTATAGAAGAGAGAAAGCAACTAACTTTATTGGGAAAGAAGGAAATCATACTCTGAATGACATGTTTTTTTTCAGTTGTTGATTTGTTTTCAACAAATGTGTTTCTTAAAAATCCTTAGAAGTATGAGAAGTATGAGAAGCTATTTCAATTATTTATCAGGTCTCAGTCATTATTTGCACACAAAAAGAGCACTAAGATTCTTGTTCCTTCAAGAGCTTTAGGATGTATGTATTTTAGTTCAGTTCGAGACAATGGTTTTCAGGCAGATAAAGCCTTTAATACAGAAAGAATGTCATATCTAATGATAAGAAAATGGATGTGTCTCTCGAAAACATTTTCACAGCTGAGCGCAGTGGCTCATGCCTGTAATCCCAACACTTTGGGAGGCCAAGGTGGATCAAGAGGTCAGGAGCTCCAAACCAGCCTGACCAACATGGTGAAACCCCGTCTCTACTAAAAATTAGCCAGGAGTGGTAGAACGTGCCTGTAACCCTAGCTGCTGAGGAGACTGAG
>NW_012102288.1:845664-896736 GCF_000951045.1 Mandrillus leucophaeus
GGCGAGGTGGTGGGCGCCTGTTAGTCTCAGCTACTCGGGAGGCTGAGGCAGGAGAATGGTGTAAACCCAGGAGGCGGAGCTTGCAGTGAGCTGAGATTGTGCTACGGCACTCCAGCCTGGGCGACAGAGCGAGACTCGGTCTCAAAAAAATAAATAAATAAAATAAAGTTTGGAGTAATTTTCTCACAGAATGAGGTCAAAATTATTTACAATCTAAGATTGTTGTGAGAATTATAAATTAGATATGGTATGTGAAAAACATCCCAGCTCTTGATCTGCGGTAAGCACGTAAGTGGCCATTACTATTAATTATACTGGGAATCAGATTGGGAAGAACTCTGATTGCAATTTGAAAAATATGGACTTGTGTCTCTTGCTGGTGATGTGTTGACTAATCTAACAGTTGGTGCCTTTGGTATAAATTCTAGGGAGTCAGGAAGAGTAGTTATGCCTAACTGTAGTGTGAATAGTATGACAAGGGGAGAAATAGTGAAAATGAAAAGGAGGAAACCAATTTGACAGCCAATGAGATTGAAAATCATATGATTTGCATCAGATAGATTGGATGTAGAATTTAAAGTGAAAGAAATAAATAGGTTTTCTTTTCTTTCTTTCTTTTTTTGAGACAGGATCTTGCTCTGCCCCTTAGGCTGGAGTGTAGTGTCTCAACTCACTGCAACATCCAACTTTTCAGTTCAAGCAGCTCTCCCACCTCAGCCTCCCTAGTAGCTGGGATTACAGGTGCACACCACCAAACCCAGCTAATTTTTGTATTTTTTTGTAGAGACAGGGTTTCACCGTGTTGCCCAAGTTATAACTGTGTTTTCAAGCTGCCAAAAGTCATCAATAGAGGGGAAGAAAGAAAGAAAATGGCCACGTATGTGAAAAGTAGGAAGAGGCAGGAGCAGAATCATATGAAAGGTTATTTTCAGGTTGTTGGGAATCTTTCTGTAGCTATAGGTACTCAGGTAATTGTGTTGGAAAGGAAATAGCAGAGAATAGAAAATAATGAGTAATGAACAAGGTCCAGATGATATGGGAAGGGAGATACAAAACCTCGGTCACTCCATATGAAAAGTATGCCTAATAAATTCTGTATTATTTTGTAAATGGATAGGTTATATTTAAGACAGAAACTAAAATTAGACTTTTACAGTTAATTCTTTAAAAGTAGCTAACAGGATGGATGGGAAGATTACACTAACAGTGGCTCACACCTGTAATCCCAGCACTTTGAGAGGCCTTGGCAGGCAGATCACGAGGTCAAGGTGATCAAGACCATCCTGGCCAACATGTGAAACCCCGTCTCTACTAAAAATACAAAAATTAGCTGCGTATGGTGGTGCACACCTGTAATCCCAGCTACTTGGGAGGCTGAGGCAGGAGAATTGCTTGAACCCGGGAGGCGGAGATTGCAGTGAGCCCAGATTGTGCCACTGCACTCCAGCCTAGAGACAGAGCGAGATTCCGTCTCAAAAAAAAAAGGCTCTTAAAACAATATCTGTTCAAAAAACTACAATCTTCATTGCATCTTTCTACAATATTTAATCTAAATATTTATTAAATAATTATAAAAATGTTTCCATTCTACAATATTTAAAGTCCAAACAAATCAGTGGAAATATGAAGTTACACTTAACAGGTATGCAAGGGGGTTCAAAAGCAATCAGGTATTTTTTCCTGTCTTGAAAGTACTTATAATTTTTTTTTTTTTTTTAGACGGGGTCTCACTCTGTTGCCCAGGCTGGAGTGCAGTGGCACGGTCTTGGCTCACTGCAACCTCCGTCTCCTGGGTTCAAGCGATTCTTCTGCCTCAGCCTCCCGAGTAGCTGGGACTACAGGCATGCACCACCACACCTGGCTCATTTTTGTATTTTTAGTAGAGACGAGGTTTCACCATATTGGCCTGGGTGGTGTCAAACTCCTGACCTCGTGATCCACCTGCCTCGGCCTCCCAAAGTGCTGGGATTACAGGTATGAGCCACCGTGCCCGGCTAGTACTTATAATTTAACTGATAAGATATATGTAAAGTAGAATAATCCAGAAAATATATATATACACATAAATATAGATAACAATGAAAGAGACAGGAATTATAGAAGAGAGAAAGCAACTAACTTTATTGGGAAAGAAGGAAATCATACTCTGAATGACATGTTTTTTTTCAGTTGTTGATTTGTTTTCAACAAATGTGTTTCTTAAAAATCCTTAGAAGTATGAGAAGTATGAGAAGCTATTTCAATTATTTATCAGGTCTCAGTCATTATTTGCACACAAAAAGAGCACTAAGATTCTTGTTCCTTCAAGAGCTTTAGGATGTATGTATTTTAGTTCAGTTCGAGACAATGGTTTTCAGGCAGATAAAGCCTTTAATACAGAAAGAATGTCATATCTAATGATAAGAAAATGGATGTGTCTCTCGAAAACATTTTCACAGCTGAGCGCAGTGGCTCATGCCTGTAATCCCAACACTTTGGGAGGCCAAGGTGGATCAAGAGGTCAGGAGCTCCAAACCAGCCTGACCAACATGGTGAAACCCCGTCTCTACTAAAAATTAGCCAGGAGTGGTAGAACGTGCCTGTAACCCTAGCTGCTGAGGAGACTGAGGCAGGAGAATTGCTTGAACCCGGGAAGCAAAGGTTACAGTGAGCTGAGATCACGCCATTGCACTCCAGCCTGGGAGCCTAGGCAATAGAGTGAGACTTCGTCACTACAAAAAAATAAAAAACAACAACAAGAACAACAACAATTATTTTCCCCAAGTACTTTGGGGAAGTTACCAAGCAAAATTCCTGTCAGTGTTGGCTAAACCTGTGGCCAGATGAATCATCACATTAGTTTAATTGTCTTATGACATTTCATGTAAGACTACTGTGAAAATTATTGAAATGAACATCATAATCATTTTATATATCGCTCACATTTAAATTGTTCATAAAGTATTATGTAAGTGCCATAAATACGTTTATTGAGAGCTTTCTAAAGAAAAGGCATTATGCCAAGCACTGGTTAGGGCAGAGGACAGAAAGACTAATAAAGCATAGCAGATAATATAACTAGGAATCTTGTGTTAATTTGATTCCTTGACTGGTGTTTGTGTGTTCATTGGTGTGTAGACAACTAATTAAAGACCAGTTGAAGTTCAAAAAGATGGTGCAAACATTTGTGAAAAGTGGTGTGGAAACAAATGTAATAAAATTCAATAGATTTGTAGATTAAAAATTTTTTTTTTCCTGTTTTGGTCATCACGAAGTTCCTTTAGAAGGATGAAAAACACATTATCATACTGTGCTTCATCCATTCTTCAAAATTATGGTGTAGTACTGGGTAATTATTTCTTTTAATTTGCAAACATTTGTAAAAGGTTAGATAATTGTAACAAATTATTTCAGAGAATGAGGTAAAGAGATATGAAATGACTTAATTAAAATAGCAGAAAATCATGGTCCTTAATTTTTAAATTGCTAAACTCATTAGGTCCTATTCTCTCATGAGTGCATTTCCTCTTCTCTTTCTCTTGGGCAGATCAAACACGTGAAAATATTAGGTTGCTTACATTTTTCATAATACATGTAAATAACATTAAAAACCATGCTGGTATTTACTGGTAAATTGCATAATCATGCCGTTAGGTGTAAAAACAGAACATAGAGGGAGTTAATAGAATCTATTTCATACAAAGTACTGATTATTTTAATTATTCAATTTTTAAAATATTCATTCATCTTTTGTTATTAGTATTTGTTAGGACATGAGAATTGTCAATATTTAACATCTTTGAAAATACTAAATCTAACTTCTGAAGTCATTCATTACTCATTGTTATGGATGAATATGAATAGCCATCTTCTAAGGTGTTTTATCATAGCAATATAGAAAGGTCATTATCATCAACATTGTTAGCATAATCATAGACATTCATTGTTACTATATGTTGTAGGAATTATAAAAAATCACATCAGTAGTGATCATTTTTGGTGTCCTTAGAGTCACAGTCTGGACTGGATTTCACAAACTTCAGCTGAGGTCTGGGATATAACTTGTATTTTTTATAATTAAGACGGAATAAGAGAAAACAACAACAAAAATGGAGCATCAGTAAACCGCCAACTCCAACTGCCTTTTTGGAAGGCCTAATTTGAGGATGTCTGAAATTCTGTATCACTGTCTCCCAGACATATCATGTTTATTTCTACATCACACCTTTGCCCACCTCTGCTCAGTGGACCTCCAGCCTACAATGCCTCCCTGGTTCCTCTGTCTCGCTTCAGGTTAGTCATTGTTCAAAATCTATTTCTACATTGTTTTATTCCAGCTTTGACTGGTGTAGGCCCCTTAAAATGCCTAAGACTTAATCCCTTTACTATTTTTTCTGCCAACTATATGTGATTTTATAACATCCTTTTTATTTATTTGTTTATTTATTTATTTATTTATTTTTTCCGGCTGTTATTGAAGTCTTCTGGTATAATGTGACATTTCCAGTGTCTTGTCTTCCAGTCAGATCAGTGGTTCTCAGTGGACTAATTCATAAGGAACTTTTGGAAAATGTTACAGTGATTGAGGGCTGTGTATTGAGGTTATACGGTGGGCCTGGGAATGACAATGTCCTGTGATGTATCCATCACAATGGAAAATTATCTGATGTCTTGGGCAAATAATAGCAGCCCTGCCAGACAAAATGAAGATTAAAAATTCATTTATAATTGCCTAAGTTCAGAGCTTCTCTCCGTTTTACATACAAATACAAGAAATGTTTGGCACGGTTTTAATGTATACTGAATTACAGGAATCCAATTACAATATATTTTGCTTAACGTAGACATTTGCTAAGAATTAGTCATCATTTTTTAGATCATGGCACTACAGAACTGCTTCAGAGATATAATAAAACTCATCATTCTTCCTTAGCATCTGTAGGTCAGTCATCTCACCTCTCACAGCTTCTTCTGTCTTCTGGTATATTTGTGTATGAATGTTTATATACTATGACAAATAGCATTTTTTTTAATAAATTCCTTTTATTTACATTATAATCAGGGCATAACATTATTTTTAAAAGTTATATGTGTAGGCTAAATTACATTATTAATAAATTTCATTGTTTTAGTGTAACAAGACGATGTTACAAAATATTTCTTTAAAACCAAGAAGGGGCATTGAGCCTGGGAGTTGAGAACTACAGAACCGTATTGTATGCCTTCATGGGAGAAAACCACTGGAAAGGGGACAAGGTGAAGTGGAAAACTAGAATTTATTATTTCCTTTGTGCCAGGAAAGAATTTATTTCCTTTGTGTCATTGATTCTAAACTATAGTGAATACTCTGCATAGCTCCCCCAGCAATCACTACATATTAAATGACATGCAATCACTAAGTTTTAAAAAAGGAAATAGTTCAAGGTATAAAACATGTGGCTTTCTCAAATATACGCTCTGACTTGTCTACTTCTCTATTTCACCCGGTATGCCTCCCACCTCTCCTTAACCTATAGCCCTGACCTCATTTTCTGAGCTCCAGCCTCTTTACTCTCCTTTCAGTTACTGTAGTTCACCAGGCTGTCTTCTTCCTTGGGGCATTTGCACATGCTGTTCCTTATGCCTAGGAAGCTCATCTTTACACCACTTCCTCTCTCTTTTTCTTGAGGAATGCTCTCTCTGGAACTATTCCTGTGCTTTTTTAAATGCATGCTTCTTTTCTCACTTCTCACTACTTCATGGAAATCCCTCCATGTCAAAAGACAGAGCTCTAATTGTTTATTTGAATGGGTGCATAATACCCCTTGGTGAGGATATATTATATATGTAGCACTAATTGATTAGAATTTTATATCCAGATTATTTTTTCTACTATCCACAATATTGCCATCAACACCCTTGTATATTAAAAATGAAAAAAAAAAACTACTATGAACTCCTCCTTCACAGTTTAACTTAACACTCTTTCTCACAGGAAAGCCTCCTGGTTTCTTAGACTCTCAATTCTAGGTTTACAAGCTTCTATGTACTTTTTCTTCCTAATGTGTTAGGCCATTCTTTATGTTGCTATAAAAAAAACTGAGGGCTAGGCGTGGTGGCTCACGCCTGTAATCCCAGTGCTTTGGGAGGCCAAGGCAGGCGGATCACTAGGTCAGGAGATCGAGACCATACTGGCTAACACGGTGAAACCCCGTCTCTACTAAAAACACACAAAAAATTAGCCGGGCTTGGTGGCGGGCGCCTGTAGTCCCAGCTACCGGGGAGACTGAGGCTGGAGAAAGGCATGAACCCGGGAGGCGGAGCTTGCTTGCAGTGAGCCGAGATCGCGCCACTGCATATCCACAGGGAGACTCCATCTCAAAAACAAAACAAAACAAACAACACAAAACAAAACACAAAAACTGAGGTTGGGTAATTTATAATGAAAACAGGTTTAATTTGCTTATGGTTCTGTAGGTTGTACAAGAAGCGTGGTGCTGGCATCTCCTTGGCTTCTGGGGAGGCCCCAGGAAGCTTGCAATCAGGCAGAAGACAAAGGAGTAAGCCAGTGCCTCACATGGTGAGAGCCACAGAAAAAGGAGGAGGAGGTGTCACGCATATTTTAAAAAACCAGATGTCAGGATAACTCACTATCATGAAGACAGCACCAAACCATGAGGCTGTCATAATTATAATGTTAGGTTTATTTATGCAAAAGATCAACTCTTCTGGTTCTTAGAGAACACACAACCGTTTCTGGAGGAAACTGAGCTTCAAAGGATTCAACATCTACATTACTCAACATCAAACTTCCAATATCAAAAAATTATCTCCTAATCACTGCTGTAATTATTAGAATAAAATTATTCATAATTTATAGTGAAAATATTCATATTTAAATCACAAATATAGATACACATTTTTGTTTTCTGTTTTTTGTTTTTTTGAGACTGAGTTTTCACTCTTGTTGCCCAGGCTGGAGTGCAATGGCACAATCTCAGCTCACTGCAACCTCTGCCTCCAGAGTTCAAGCAATTCTCCTGCCTCAGCCTCCAGAGTAGCTGGGATTACAGGCTCCCACCACCACACCCAGCTAATTATTGTATTTTTAGTAGAGATGGGATTTTACCATGTTAGCCAGGCTAGTCTCGAACTCCTGACCTCGGGTGATCCACCTGCCTAGGCCTCCCAAAGTTCTGGGATTACAGGTGCGAGCCACTATGCCCAGCCTAGATACATTTTTGAACAATGCTCTTTTCTATCTTTCCTACTCCCTGTATTCAAACTAAAAATATATTTCTCTAGTAGGTATTAAAAGGAATCCCCACTAAAACACTAAACTTTATTTAAGTAGATGTTTACCAGGACCCCAGTTCTACCTACAAATGTAGGCAGAATAAAATTCATGGCCACTATGATTGTTATTTGAAAAAAAGAGAATTATGGAAGAGTATTTAACCAAAAAAAATTACAAAAACATATAAGATACTATTGCTGTAGACAGATTGCATTGGTGTTTGTTATTGCATAAAGAACAAATAATTTTCAGTTTAAAAATCTAGGCCAGGAGCAGCGGCTCACACCTGCAATCCCAACACTTTGGGAGGCCAAGGCAGGCGGATCACCAGGTCAGGAGTTCGAGACCAGCCTGGCTAACACAGTGAAACACCGTCTCTACTAAAAATACACAAAAAATTAGCCAGGTGTGGTGGCGGGCGCCTGTAGTCCCAGCTACTCAGGAGGCTGAGGCAGGAGAATGGCGTGAACCTGGGAGGTGGAGCTTGCAGTGAGCCAAGATCTCGTCACTGCACTCCAGCCTGGGTGACAGAGTGAGACTGCCTCTCAAGGAAGAAAAAAAAAAAAAAAAAATCTATTACGAGAAATGGCTGGGCCATTAGAGCATTTGGAATGAGAAATGGTAAGAAGAAAATTAAAATCCAGATGGAATAGAACTAGAACTCCAATACCATTACTAAATTTGAGCCCAAGTTTTACAGCCAGTTGATTTTAATTTAAATTCTGATTTTTTTGAGATTTGTTATGACCACTTAGCATAGCAACTTAAATTTCTATGTCTCTATATCCATATCCCTAAATCTAGCATAATTATAATAATACTGACTAACCTCAAAAAGATGTTGGGTAGCTTATAAAACCTGCAATTATCATACAAAAGTCCAATATTACTATAGTTATCGTTACTGCAGACATTCCACACCTATTTCAAACATCAAAACCAAGACCAGCTCTAAGATGAGTTAGACAGAAACATAGTCTTTTATCTCTAGCTGGCAAAAATTCCATTATAATGGTTTATCTTGAATGACCATGTTCTAAAGAGACCAGCTGATATTTCAAAATAACTCCCCCCAAATTAAGTTTTCACTTAGCACAACCTGTGGACAAGGTGAAGGCATTTATCTTCAATTAAGCCAATCAGATTTTCCCTTGGAATTTGGAGACAACTTCAGCATGTGTCTGAATCTATAAAGTCAAACTGTGCAGTAACTGTACATAGTCACGTAGATAGAAAAAGGAAGCAAACTGATCTGGAAAGAGGACAAGGACACAAAGGCACAGGGCAAAGTAAAGACAAAAAATGAAACTGAGTCCTAACTGCTTTTCATTTCATAGGTCCAGGTTCTGCATGAGGCTTGAATGTGATCCTATCCTTAGCCCTGGGAGATGAGATATGCACACATCCTCATAACACGTTTTCCATTCCTACATTTGTAAACACAAATGGGTGTCTGTTACTTGTGTTCTAAAGAATTCTAGCTAATAACCTATTTTAGTATCAGGTGAAGTGCTGAGAATAATAGAACTTCTGAAAATATGGAACTGGCTAAATCAGGCAAGGTTCAGGTCCAGAAAGGTTTTCCCAACCCAGGGGAGAATTTGGTAGTCTAGTATACATACAGGGATGTTTTTGATTAAGCTATTATCTGTTGATTCTTAAAACTTAGGCTGAGTGCCTACCAATGATGAAACTTTTGTAGAAACAGTAGCAAATGTCTGCAGATGTGAGAATGTGTTGTTTGCACCCTGATATATTTAATTTGACTCCTTCCTCATCCCATTGTTACCCACCTATGGTGACTGTTACCCATCTGTGGTCTGTGGCTGAGTTTAATTGGCAGAAAATGTGAGGATGGTTGAGTACTCTCAACAGCTCATCATCACAAGCAGGGAGTTTTCATGGTAGAATAGGGGTTGGGGAGTGTCTTTACAGACAATGTCTTACGGAAATGTTTTGTTTGTTTATTTGTTTGTTTTTAGCAAAACAAGTCCCCCAAAATGAAATCAAAAGACAGCAAATACAAGAGCTTTAAGGTGGTGTGAAATTCTAATGAACAGTGACCCATGGTAATAAATAGTAAGGGAAGTGTTAGCCACTCGGGTTACCCTCAGATCCAAATGTAAACACTACTAGGAAGTGGTGTTTTCATACCTATGTGTGTGTGCAAACACACACACCCACTCACAGGAACCTTCCTCATGCTCCCCTTGGGAGTGACCTTGAACAGCACTACCTAAGGAAAAAATTAAGATTTATTTATTTCATTTTAAAAAGCAGGCCAGGCGTGGTGGGTCACGCCTGTAACCCCAGCACTTTGGGAGGCTGAGGTGGACGGATCACCAGGTCAGGAGATCGAGACCATCCTGGCTAACACAGTGAAACCCCATCTCTACTAAAAATACAAAAAATTAGCCGGGTGTGGTGGTGGGTACCTGTAGTCCCTGCTGCTTGGGAGGCTGAGGCAAGAGAATAGTGTGAACCTGGGAGATGGAGCTTGGTAGTGAGCCAAGATCATGCCACTGCACTCCAGCCTGGGCCACAGAGCAAGACTCCGTCTCCAAAAAAAAAAAAAAAAAAAAAAAACTCCAACCTGTTCGACAGAGCAAAAAAAAAAAAAAAAAAAAAAAAAAAAAAAAAAAAGCATTTTTTTTTTCACCACCATTGCTTATCAGGTGTGTTGGCCATGGTTCAATTTAAAATTTTAGGGCACAGTTTACAATGTGGTAAGAATCTATACCTGGACAGATTGAGAATAAACTGGAGAAAGGAATGAGCTTCGCTTAGGGAAAATTAACCCAGACTAAAACGGCCCTCAGTTATTTTTTTTCTAGCCAACATCCCTTTCTTTAAAAAGTCATATTTCCCTATTCCTTTTGTATGTAATGGAGCTGGAAACTACAATATTTCCTTACCCGTCCCACAGCCACAGTGATCAGTGCATGACCTAACCATCCACGTTTTACTGGGAAGAAATAAAGTACTAGGATGCTTGAATCATCCAGACAGGGCCAATCTGAGATTGTCTCTGGAATCCAAATCCCGACATTAATAACAACTGGATTTTTTTCTTTTTTAAACCTATAAAATAGTTTGGCCATACTTAAATGTCGAAAAAAATCATATAACAAGAATCCATATAACCACCAACTAGTGTAAGAAATAAAATATTACCGACATAGCTAAGGTTCCTATGCACCCCACTGCAGCTCACTCACCTATGGTCCCGCAGAAGTAATCACTCTGCTCAATTTAATGTTTATTATTCCCATGTCAGTCACAAAACTTTTTTTTAACATATGTAGACATTCATAAAGAATATATAGTATTGGCTGGGTGTGGTGGCTCACACCTGTAATCCTAGCACTTTGGGAGGCTGAGGCAGGCGGATCATGAAGTCAAAAGTTCGAGACCAGCCTGGCCACTATGGTGAAACCCTGTCTCTACTAAAAATGCAAAAATTAGCCAGTTGTGGTGATGTGCACCTGTAGTCCCAGCTACTTGAGAGGCTGAGGCAGAAGAATCGCTTGAACCCAGGAGGTGGCGGTTGCAGTGAGCCGAGATCACACCACTGCACTCCAACCTGGGCGACAGAGCAAGACTCCGTCACAAAAAAAAAAAAAAAAAAAAAAAAAAAAAAGAGAGAGAATATATAATATTATTTTGTGGAGTTTAAAATGATATCAATGTTTTACTATTAACTGTAGTCACCCTACTGTGCAATAGAACACCATAGTTTATTCCTCCTATCTAATTACAACTTTGTACACATTGGCCAACCTCTCTTCATCCTCCCCTCCCCCTCCTTCTCCCCCTTCTCTCTCCAGTGACTGGTTACCACTGTTCTACTCTCTGCTTCTATGATATCAGTTGTTATTTTCTAGATTCCATGTATAACTAAGATCATGCAATGTTTGCACTGAAACATCAAATTGTATGCCATACATGTGTACAATTACAAAAATTAGTCAATTTTACAAATGGATAATTTTTAAAAACTGTATCAATATATCATACTGTAATTCCAGAAGTTAGAGGCTGTCTTTCCAAGATTGTTAAACTGGAGTGAGTAGCCTGGAATGTTGGCTTCCATCTTTCCTAACTGCATGTAGGAAAAATGTGTAAAGGAAAAGAAAATGAAGCCAGCTTATGAAGAAAAAAAAATAAGCCATGGGGTGAGGGGAAGGTGGGGGCAGAAATAAGGGAGAGAGAGAACAAAAAATTTACGACGTTGATTGAGTCTTGAATAGAGCCAAGTCTAAAACTATCAACCCAGTTCCCATTTTAAATTTAATCTGGCAAGGTGCAGTGGCTCACACCTGTAATCCCAGCTACTGGGGAGGCTGAGGCATGAGAATCGCTTGAAACTGGGAGGTGGAGGTTACAGTGAGCAAGATGTCACCACTGCACTCATATGTATATATATATGAACTGAATCTTAAACAGAATCTGATATGAGTTGGGTTTTGTCCCTGTAAACCAAAGAGTTCAATGTATAAATTGGTATATTGAAAAGTAAACCTGCAGGTACAAATCTTGAAATGAGAAACTGTCTGAGTCCAGATTTCTTTGCAGGCAGCAGTGATCTCTGTATCTCTGCATTGGAGATTGGAAATGCTTGTTATGTTTCTGATATGCCTTCTTCAGGTGGAACTTTGGAGAACCTAAAAGAAATAGATGGGAACGTTGGCAAATACTGTTCACTTTCAGCAGCTTCCAGCAAGATCCTGCAAGAAGTGGTCATGCTTAGGTTCTTAAGCCAGTTATCTGCAATTAGAAAGACAGCAATATTTAGCTTTGTTAATAAAACACAGCACAGGAATCTGAGATGGCTGAGAGTCAGAAAAGCAGTGCTTTATGAATTTTGAAAGAAAATAACTCATTTGCTTCTAAGCAAAAGTTAGAGCAGACAAAATCAGGGAGGTAAGAAAGTAAGACTGCTGGCCAGGCACGGTGGCTCACACCTATAATCCCAGCACTTTGGGAGGCCGAGGCGGGTGGATCACCAGGTCAGGAGATTGAGATCATCGTGGCTAACATGGTGAAACCTCATCTCTACTAAAAATGCAAAAAAATTAGCTGGGCGTGGTGGTACGTACCTGTAGTCCCAGCTACTTTGGAGACAGGAGAATCGCTTGAACCCAGGAGGTGGAGGCTGCAGTGAGCCGAGATCACGCCGTTGCACTCCAGCCTGGATGACAGAGTAAGACTCCATCTCAAAAAAAAAAGAAAAATGAAAAAGGAAGAAAAAAAATAAGATTGCTATCCAGAAGTAGCTTAAGTCATAGATTTTATTTTCCAACCACATCTTAATATTTGTTCCCAGAATGACAGAGGTAATACTCTCTCTCTTCAGGTAGTAGATAGTGTAAAGCATCTACTGGGATGCACCGGGACAGGGTACAGACAGGTTCGCCTTCACCACCTTCAGCTAAGGCACAGTGGAAGCCAGTGAGCAGTGGCCTCAGGAGACCAGCAGAGCACTAAGGGCAATTACTGAGACAAACACCTGTGGGGTTAAGATTCAGTGCTCTAGATCCAAGGTTTCTAATGCTGATTATTATCCTTTGGGGGTTTCAGAAATAAATTAACAAGCAAAAGAGTGGGTTACTTCAGAAAATGTAGTTGTCAGAGAACCCTCGAGCCTGAAAAAGATCTATTTTTGTTCAACCATTAATTCAACACTCAGTTTATTATAATCATATCCACAGAAAATGAGTGGACTAAGAGATTATAGTTCTCCAGATGAAATCTTATCATATGCTGCTTTGGATTATGACCACAGAAGAAAATGAATGCCGGCAATCCTCCTGGCAGTCATAGCAAAAGGAGGCAGATATGTAACCTGGAAATTACTCCATGGACAAAGGTAGGGATCCTTACTACCCTTTCCTATAGAATATGATTTACACTAAGATGCAGTGATGACTATTTGTTATTTTTCCTTCTCTACTTCACAAATAAGACAGCTATTGCAGTTATCTTGTTTTATTATTATTGTTTTCTGCCTACCTTCATGGTGGATTTTAAGTGGTAGGGTGGTTAAATGCATCATAGAGGATTGCATCTGGACCTTATCAGTAGATGTGTCATCTGGAGAGAATACTGATTTATTTCCCTTAGGAACTGAGTGTGTATTTGGTGGTATATGGAATTATTATAGCTTATTAGGTGGAGACATATAATAATTTCTCATAATGTGAATGCTGGGCAGCTAGAGTTGGAATATAGCAGTGGCTTCGAAAGTATCTTATAAGCACTCTACCTTTGTGGAGCCATCCCTTCCCCATTCATGTGATTCCAGTGCGGCTGTCAATCATACAGTATATCTTTACCCCTATCTATTTGTCCCAGCCTTAGAGGTAAACACGTGACACATTTCTAGACACAGATAAATCTCCATTTATCTTAAGTAGAGCAATTGACCTATGTGGGCCTATGACCAAAAGAAGATCAGGTTCCTCCAGTTATGAGGTCGTTGAGTAGTTTGTTGTTACACGTAAGTTAGTTGGATCATGGATAGGATACCTTTGGGAATATAGAAAGAAAGACTTACATATGTGTTGAGAAATTAATAGTATGTGGTAGATCTTTGTTTGCCATACTAATAATAATCCTCCTGCTTCTACCCAAGCATCATGAGGATGAGTAACTTGTATCAATTTATCCTCAATCCTAACAAGGTCAGAAGATGATTACTAAGCCAAATTGGATGGACTACACTTTCTCCCCTATGTAGAAATGGAATTCAGAGTCAGCTGGTTAGTCCTGCATGTGTCTGTACCTTCATGTAAATTCGGGGGCTACGGCAATGCCATTCCACCTTACAGATGAAAAGCAGAGATTTCTGCTTTCAGCCATTATGCAGAGACCAAAAAGAAAAAAAAAGATGCAGGTATGTAGAAATAAAAAGAGAGATGCTTAAATAGAATTTTAATGGTTCTCCTGGTTCTAATCCCATTGTCTTCTGAGTCCTAATACCATTCCAGCCCTTATGTCACTCCACTGTCGCTGTAAATTCAATTAAGCTTCATTGTATGCTTGCATTACTCCTAATTGGGTTCTGTTTACTTGCAACTAGATGTTTCAAAACAAAGCAGCTATGTAGTCAAAATAATAATTATGATGGCAATAATAACAACAATAATGTTAGTTTATATTAAGCATTTTTCACAGCTATACATGAATTATGTAATGTTCACTATAACCTCGTGAGATAGGTGCTATTTTTATCCCCAACTCAATATATTAACATATATTGTTACATGTTTAGGTGAAAAAAAATCATTCAAGCAAGTTATTACTATGAATTAAAGAATCAATAGATACTGAGTTCCTTCAAGTAAACTGTTACATTATAATAAACTTCCAACCAAGAAGATGAGAGATAAATATTCTCAGGAAGGCTGCAAGTTCTCTTCTTGAAATGGGTTGTTCACTAGCATGTCATGATCATTACAGGGAGGTAAATACCAGCCATCCAGTGACATTATTAGATGCTCTGACAGATAATACTATTTGATCAAAAAAAATCACCCAAAACAAAAACAAAACAGCATCCCACTGACACTGAGCCTTTTTTAAGTTCTCAGAGAAAATCTGAATATTAGATAATATCCTCTGTCTTCAGCATCCAGTTACCACTTTTGTTTTCCCTTGATATTTTTCTTAGCCAAAGCTCTGACTTTAAACAAATACTTACATGACTCAGATAATTTGATGTAACATGAAAGAATAACTTTGCCCCTAGCTGATCAGAGCTCATGCACTGCCTGAATAAAATGTCTGGAAAAAAAATTAACCACAGAGAATTTAATGTATGATAAGACCTACCATAATATCATTCAATATAAAGACAGAGTTAGAATTTAATATATAATCCTGTCTTCTACCACACTTTGTACACTCTTAGGTAGTACTCAGTAGATATTTTTGAGAAAATCAGTGTAAGGTGGATCCAATTTTGAACTGCATCCAGGGATGACTTGTATATGATCAAGAAGGCTTTCATTTCAGCAATTCATGACCAACATAATTTTTTTGTTTTTATTGTTTCACAGATTGTGGAAATGCATTTTCACTGAATTGCCATTTGTTTGCATGTTTGTTGCCTATATTAGAGTCGTTTTCTTAATATCAGAGGCTGTGCCATCCTTATAAATCTTTCTTTCTTCAGTGCCTAGTATTTTGTTAGCATTTAATTAAAACAGGGAAAGTGAACTAATATTATATCAACATAGAATTGTCTTAAGTTTCCAGTGTATTCACATACCTAAGACAGTTCATTTTTTAAGGAATTAATGAGAAGTTTGACATCTATGACTTCTACATCACTCTGTAATTACTTGCATATTGATATGGTTTGGGTCTGTGCTCCCACCCAAATCTCATGTTCAATTGTAATTCCATTGTTGGAGATGGGCCTGGTGCGGGGGATTGGATCATGGGGGCCATTCCTAATGGTTTAGAAACCACCCATCTAGTGCTGCTCTTGTGATAGAGTTCTCATGAGATCTAGTTGTTTAAAAGCATGTAGCACCTCTCTGCTCTCTCTCCTCCCCCTGCTTCTGCCATGTGAAGTGCCAGCTTCTCCTTTGCCTTCTGCCATGATTGAAGCTGAGCACATGTTGCCATGCTTCCTGTATAGCCTACAGAACTCTGAACCAATTAAACCTCTTTCCTTTTTTTTCTGAGACGAAATTTTGCTCTTGTTGCCCAGGCTAGAGTGCAATGGCGTGATCTTGGCTCACTGCAACCTCCGCCTCCCGGGTTGAAGTGATTCTTCTGCCTCAGCATCCCGAGTAGCTGGGATTACAGGCATGCGCCACCATGCCCGACAAATTTTGTATTTTTAGTAGAGATGGGGTTTCACCATGTTGGTCAGGCTGGTCTTGAACTCCCGACCTCAGGTGATTCGCCCACCACGGCCTCCCAAAGTGCTGGATTACAGGCGTAAGCCACCACGCTTGGCCCTAAACCTCTTTTTAAATAAATTCCCAGTCTCAGGTATTTCTTTATAGCAGTGCAAGAATGGACCAATACAAATATTCTAGGCACCTGGTTTGCTCTCTTAATTCTTGGTGACTGCAATATCCACATAGATCATTTTTCCAATACTGTGGCCACTAGGTTTTTTACCTCTTCTCCAATAATCTTAGCCTCCAACCTGCCTCAGGTAACCACTCTATGGTGGTACCCTGGACTTTGCCATTACCAATAGCAATGCCTTCTCTGTAATATTAATTTTTAATACCACACACTCTGACCACCACTTTTACTCTTCTCAGTTTGTTCCCAGTAGATATCTGACGTCTAAAAACCTCAACCCCACTGGACCTCCAATTCATTCACTCTAATGCCTTTTTACTCCTTTTTGCCTCTCTCATTCCTAACTTCTCTCCTACCTGGCTTAGATACCATGGCTCATCATTATAGTCATTTCCTTATATATATTAGCAACTCCCTCCTTTTTCTTTGCCTCCATTGTATTCTCATGGCCAAGTTTCCAAGCCTGGGTAAATATAACCCTCCACCTCTTCTGCACCTGTACCCAAGGGGAGAATATAGCTGGCAAAAAACCCCATCACAGTGCTGACTGGTCCCAGCTTACATTTACGATTACTAACTTTCAACCCCCCTACTAATTTTATCTTGTTCAATTCACTCTTCACACTGTTTTCTCTATTTCCCATCTTCTTTTCTATCCCCAAGCCTCTAACATTTCCTCCATCCTCCCACTCTCAACTGATGACTTTGTCTATTATTTTACTGAAAAATTGAAGAAATTAGGAGAAAATGTCCCAACATTCCAACAACAAAATATAAATTCCGAAACAAAAATGTGTGCTCTAACCTTTGGTTGAACTATTTTTACTCATGCAAAAGGCCAGCCTCTTCATGTGTGCACTGGATTCTGTCCCTTGTCACCTACTCAAAGATAGGACATGGATTTTTCTCCCTCCTGTTTTTTGCTTTCTACTGGTCTTTTCTACTGAATCTGTCCTGCAAACATAAAAACATGTTATAGTATTTCCCATCTAAAATAAAGTGATAAAAAGCTAACTCCTCATTTCTCTGCTCCTCTGTACAACAAAGGCTCTAAAAAGAGTTGTCTGTCCCAAGAATCTCTAATGTCTATCTCCTCATTCTTTCTTGAATCCACTCCAGTAAGGTCCTTTTCATCACTATTCTATTTAAACAGCACTTGACAAGGCTATCCTTGTCATTCACATTGCCAAATTCAATCCTGAATTTTTTATTTTAATTTACCTGGACCTAAAAGCAGGATTTATCACAAATGATCACTCCATTCTTCTTGAAACAAGTCTTTTGCTGCTAAGAGACCTCACTGGCTGCTGCTTCTCAGTTTTCTTTGCTGATTCCTTATTTTCTGAATTTGCAAACTTCAGAGTGCCCATCAACTCAGTCTTTTGATGTCTTCTTTATCTATACATGTTTCCTAGCTGATATCTGATAAATCCATAATTATATATCTCCAGCCCAGTTCTCTCCCTCAAAATGCAGAATCATTTATCAAATGCCCCCACCATATTTCAGTATGGAAATATAACAGCATCTAAAATTAGCATACTCGAAATAGTCTTGATTAGGTCTGACCTTCAAAAATTAAAAAAAGCAGACAAAAAACATGGCTTCACCACCTGCAATTTTTCCCAACTTAGTAAACAGTAACTTCATTCTAGCTAAAAATAGGGATGTATGCTTCATTTCTATCTCAATAATTAGTATGCATTCAATCCACCAGCCAGGTCTGTTGTATTGTTCTTTAAAGTATACTCTAAATCTCACCATCTATTATTATTCCACTACCTCTTAATCTTGGTTGCTTCTCACTTGAACTGTTGTATAAGCCTCCTAACTGTCAATCTGCTTTCACCTTTGCTCCTATATTCATTAAGCTTTTGCTCCACCATATTTAAAAAGAATACACAGTAGTGGCATGAAGAACATGGAAATTTCCAGGAAATTCTATAATCAGCAGGGACCTAGGCTCCTTCTGTATCACTGGTTCATCATACTAAGAGAATTGCTTCACAATCTAAGATGTCTGCTGTAGCCCAGGTACCCATTCTGTCAAGCAAGAGAGGAGAATGTAAAAACAAGGCTGCTCCCACCCTTTAAGGAGTCTTCCTGAATGTCCACATTTGACTAACAAGTAGCCACTACTGTAGACAATATCTGTAATTCTTACATTTTTTTTCAAAGAAATATCTAATTCTACATATTTCTTGTTTCTAGCATTAGCTCAAGATGATTTAAGAACCGACTTCATTTTCATTCATTGCTACTTTCCCCTCGTCAAACAGTAACATTATAAATGTATCAGATCCACAATCACATTATCGAGCACACATTCTAACCACTTATTTAAGTAATCTACCATTAAAGGACAATTGCGTTATATTCATTTGTCCCTGAGAGAAACAATGCTTCAGTGAATAACCTTGAATGTTAGAAATTCCATTTATGTGTGAGTCCTGAACACAAAACACAAAACAGTAAATAATAAGTATTAGAGAGGATGTGTAGAAACTGGAAACATTGGGCATTGCTAGTGGAAATGTAAGATGTACAGCTGCTGTGGAAAACAGGACGGCAGTTCCTCAAAAAATTAAACATACAACCAACCATATTATCATCCAACAACTCAATTTTTAAGTATATACACAAAGGAATTAAAAGCAAGGACTCAAACAGATATTTATATGTTGATGTTCATAGCAGCATTATTCACAATAGCCAAATGGTGAAACAATTGAAATGTCTATTACAGATGAATGGATAAACAAAAGATGGTGTTTGCAAACAGTAGAATATCATCATCTAGTACTTTTATCATTTCATTTTATAATTTTTAATATTGGATCCATTGGTCAATTGCAGAAACCAGGTAAATTTTAAATAAAAAAATTTATATAAAGACATTTATCGGGGATCTGGCAAGATGGCCGAATGGGAACAGTGCCTGTCTGTAGCTCCCAGTGAGACCACCACAGAAGGTGGGTGATTTCTGCATTTCCAACTGAGTGGTACCTGGAACCCCAGCAAGACAGAACTGTTCACTCCCATGGAAAGGGGGTTGAAGCCAGGGAGCCAAGTGGTCTCGCTCAGTGTGTCCCACTCAGTGTGTCCCACTCCCATGGAGCCCAGCAAGCTAAGCACCACTAGATTGAAATTCTCACTGCCAGCACAGCAGTCTGAAGTCAACCTGAGATGATCCATCTTGGTGGTGGGGAGGGGCGTCGGCCATTACTGAGGCTTGAGTAGGCAGTTTCCCCTGACAGTGCTAAGGAGGCCGGGAAGTTCAGACTGGGTGGAACTCACCACAGTGCAGCAAAGTGGCTGTGGCCAGACTGCCTCTCTAGATTCCTCCTCACTAGGCAGGGCATGTCTGAAAGAAAGGCAGCAGCCCCAGCCAGGGGCTTCGAGATAAAACTTCTATCTCCCTAGGACAGACCACCTGGGGGAAGGGGAGGCTGTGGGCTCAGCTTCAGCGGAATTAAACCTTCCGGCCTGCCAGCTCTGAAGAGAGCAGCAGATTCTGACAAGGAGGATTCTCCCAGCTCAGCGCTGGAGCTCTGCTAAGGGACAGACTGCCTCTTCAGGTGGGTCCTTGAACCCCGTGGCTCCTAACGGGAGAGACCTCCCAGCAGGGGTTGACACACTCCTCATACAGGAGAGCTCCAGCTGGCCTCAGGCTGCTGCCCTTCTGGGACAAAGCTTCCAGAGGAAGGACCAGGCAGCAGTTTTTCCTGTTTTGCAGCCTCCACTGGTGATACCCAGGCAAACAGGGTCTGGAGTGGACCTACAGCAAACTCCAGCAGACCTGCAGCAGAGGGACCTGACTGTTAGAAGAAAAAATAACAAACAAAGGAATAGCGTCAACATCAACAAAAAGGACCCCCACACAAAAACCCCCATCCAAAGGTCATCAGCCTCAAAGATCGAACGTAGATAAAACCATGAAGATGAGGAAAAACCAGTGCAAACTTGCTGAAAATCCCAAAAACCAGAACACCTATTCTCCTCCAAATGATCGCAACTCCGCTCCAGCAAGGGCTCAAAACTGGACGGAGAATGAGTTTGATGAATTGACAGAAGTAGGCTTCAGAAGAGGGGTAATAACATACTCCTCCAAGCTAAAGGAGCATATTCTAAACCAACGCAAGAAAGCTAAGAACCTTCATAAAAGGTTACAGGAACTGCTAACTAGAAAAACCAGTTTAGAGAAGAATATGAATGACCTGATGGAGCTGAAAAACACAGCACGAGAACTTCATGAAATATACACAAGTATCAATAGCCAAACTGGTCAAGTGGAAGAAAGTGTATCAGAGATTGAAGATCAACTTACTGAAATAAGGTGTGAAGACAAGACTAGAGAAAAAAGAATAAAAAGGAGCAAATAAAGCTTCCAAGAAATATGAGACTATGTGAAAAGACCAAATCTATCATTGATTGGTATACCTGAAAATGACAGGGAGAATTTGATCAAGTTGGAAAACACACTTCAGGATATTATCCAGGAGAACTTCCCCAACCTAGCAAGACAGACCAACATTCAAATTCAGGAAATACAGACTAATATACTCCTTGAGAAGAGCAACCCTAAGATACATAATCATCAGATTCTCCAAGGTTGAAATGAAGGAAAAAATGTTAAGGGCAGCCAGAGAGAAAGGTCAGATTACCTACAAAGAGAAGCCCATCAGACTAACAGTGGCTCTCTCTGCAGAAACCCTCCAAGCCAGAAGAGAGTGGGGGCCAATATTCAACATTCTTAAAGAAAAGAATTTGCAACCCAGAATTTCGTATCCAGTCAGACTAAGCTTCATAAGTGAAGGAGAAATAAAATCCTTTCCAGACAAGCAAATGCTGAGTGATTTTGTCACCACCAGTCATGCCTTACAAAAGCTCCTAAAGGAAGCACTAAATATGGAAAAAAACAAAACAACAACAACAAAAAAAATGGCACCAGCCACTGCAAAAAAACACCAAAGTGTAAAGACTAATGATACTATGAAGAAACTGCATCAACTAATGTGCAAAATAACCAGCTAGAATTATGATGACAGGATCAAATTCACACATAACAATATTAACCTTAAATGAGCTAAATGTCCCAATTTAAAGACACTGGCAAATTGGAAAAAGAGTCAAGACCTATTGGTGTGCTACATTCAAGACACCCATCTCATGTGCAAAGATACACATAGGCTCAAAACAAAGGGATGGAGGAATATTTATCAAGCAAATTAAAAGCAAAAAAAAAAAAAATGCAGGGGTTGCAATTTTAGTATCTGATAAAGATTTTAAACCAACAAAGATTAAAAAAAAAAAAAACAGAAGAGCATTACATAATGGTAAAGGGATCAATGCAACAAGAAGAGCTAATTATCCTAAATATATATGCACCCAATAGAGGAGCACCCAGATTCATAAAAAAAAAGATCTTAGAGACCTACAAAGAGACTTAGGCTCCCAAACAATAGAAATGGGCGACTTTGACAACCCACTGTCAAAATTAGACAGATCAACGAGACAGAAAATTAACAAGGATATACAAGACTTGAACTCAGCTCTGGGCTAAGTGGACCTAATAGACATCTACAGAGCTGTCCACCCCAAATCAACAGAATTTGATTTGCCACATGGCACTTATTCTAAAAACAACCACACAATTGGAAGTAAAACACTCCTCAGCAAATGCAAAACAATGGCAATCATAACAAACAGTCTCTCAGAACACAGTGCAATCAAATTAGAATTCAGGATTAAGAAATTCACTCAAAACTGCACAACTACATGGAAATTGAACAACCTGCTCCTGAATGACTACTGAGTAAATAATGAAATTAAGGCAGAAATAAATAAGTTATTTGAAACCAATGAGAAAAACAAGACAACATACCAGAATCTCTGGGACATAGCTAAAGCAGTGCTAAGAGGGAAATTTATAGCACTGAATGCCCACATCAGAAAGAGGGAAAGATCTAAAATCAACACTCTAATATCACAATTAAAATAACTAGAGAAGCAAGAGCAAACACATTCAAAAGCTAGCAGAAGAAAAGAAATAGCTAAGATCAGAACAGAACTGAAAGAGATATAGACACACAAAACCCTTCAAAAACTCAGTGAATCCAGGAGCTGATTATTTTGAAAAGATTAACAAAATAGATAGACCACTAGTCAAACTAATAAGGAAGAAAAGAGAGAAGAATCAAATAGACAAAATAAAAAACGATAAAGGGGATAGCACCACTGATCCCACGGAAATACAAACTACCATCAGAGAATACTATAAACACCTCTACGCAAATAAACTAGAAAATCTAGAAGAAATAGATGAATTCCTGGACACATACACCTTCCCAAGAATAACCAGGAAGAAGTCGAATCCCTGAAAAGACCAATAACAAGTTTTGAAATTGAGGCAGCAATTAATAGCCTACCAACCAAAAAGTCCAGGACCAGACGGATTCACAGCCAAATTCTGCCAGAGGTACAAAGTGGAGCTGGCACCATTCTTTCTGAAACTATTCCAAAAAATAGAAAAAGAGGGACTCCTGCCTAGCTCATGTTATGAGGCTAACATCATCCTGATACCAAAACCTGGCAGAGACACAACAACAACAAAAAATTCAGGCCATATCCCTGATGAACATTGATACAAAAATCCTCAATAAAATACTGGCAAACAGAATCCAGCAGCACATCGAAAAAGCTTATCCACCATGATCAAGTTGGCTTGGTTCAACATACACAAATCAATAAATGTAATCCATAACATAAATTGACCAATGACAAAAACCACATGATTATCTCAATAGATGCAGAAAAGGCCTTTGATGAAATTCAACACCCTTTCATGCTAAAAACTCTCAGTAAACTAGATATTAATGGAATGTATCTCAAAATAGTAAGAGCTATTTATGATGAACCCATAGCCAATATCATACTGAATGGGCAAAAGCTGGAAGCATTCCCTTTGAAAACCAGCAAAGACAAGGATACCCTCTCTCATCACTCCTATTCAACACAGTATTCAAAGTTCTGGCTAGGGCAATCAAGCAAGAGAAAGAAATAAAGGTATTCAAACAGGAAGAGGGGAAGTCAAATTGTCCCTCTTTGCAGATGGCATGATTGTATATTTAGAAAATCCCATCATCTCAGCCCCAAAAAATCCTTAAGCTCATAAACAACTTCAGCAAAGTCTCAGGATACAAAATCAATGTGCAAAAATCACAAGCATTCTTATACACCAACAATAGACAAGCAGAGAGCCAAATCATGACTGAACTCCCATTCACAATTGTTACAAAGAGAATAAAATACCTAGGAATCCAACTTACAAGGGATATGAAGGACCTCTTCAAAAACTACAAACCACTGCTCAAAGAAATAAGGGAGGACACAAACAAATGGAAAAAAAATTCCATGCCCATGGATAGGAAGAATCAGTATAGTGAAAATGGCCATCCTGCCTAAAGTAATTTATAGATTCAATGCTATTCCCATCAAGGTACCATTGACTTTCTTCACAGAACTAGGAAAAACTACTTTAAATTTCATATGAAACCAAAAAAGAGCTTGTATAAGCCAAGGCAATCCTAAGCAAAAAGAACGAAACTGGAGGCATCACACAAGCTGACTTCAAACTATGCTACAAGGCTGCACTAACCAAAATGGCATGGTGCAAGTACCAAAACAGATATATAGACCAATGGAACAGAATAGAGGCCTCAGAAATAACACCACACATCTACAACTATCTGATCTTTGACAAACCTGACAAAAACAAGCAATGGGGAAAAGATTCCCTATTTAATAAATGGTGTTGGGAAAACTGGCTAGCCATATGCAGAAAACTGAAACTGGACCCCTTCCTTACACCTTATACAAAAATTAACTCAAGATGGATTAAAAACTTACACATAAAACCTAAAACCATAAAAGCATTAGAAGAAAACCTGGGCGATACCATTCAGGACATAGGCATGAGCAAAGACTTCATGACTAAAACACCAAAAGCAATTGCAACAAAAGCCAAAATTAACAAATGGGATCTAACTAAATTAAAGAGCTTCTGCACAGCAAAAGAAACTATCATTAGAGTGAACAGGCAACCTAAAGAATGAGAGAAAAATTTTGCAATCTCTCTATCTGACAAAGGGCTAATATCCAGAATCTACTAGGAACTTAAACAAATTTACAAGGAAAAAAACAAACAAACCCATCAAAAAGTGGGCAAAGGATATGAACAGACACTTCTCAAAAGAAGACATTTATACGGCCAACAAACATATGAAAAAGCTCATCATCACTGGTCATTAGAAAAATGCAAATCAAAACTTCAATGAGATACCATTTCATGTCAGTTAGAATGGCGATCATTAAAAAGTCAGGAAACAACAGATGCTGCAAGGATGTGGAGAAATAGGAACACTTATACACTGTTGGTGGGAGTGTAAACCAGTACAACCATTGTGGAAGACAGTGTGGTTATTCCTCAAGGATCTAGAACCAGAAATACCATTTAACCCAGCAATCCCATTACTGGGTATATACCCAGAGGATTACAAATCATTCTACTATAAAGACACATGCACACATGTTTATTGCAGCACTATTTACAATAGCAAAGACTTAGACCTAACCAAAATGCCCATCAATGATAGACTGGATAAAGAAACTGTGGCACATTTACACATCATGGTATACTATGCAGCCATAAAAAAAAAAAAAAAAAAATGAGTTCATGTCCTTTTCAGGGACATGGATGAAGCTGGAAACCATATTTCTCAGCAAACTAAAACAGGAACAGAAAACCAAACACCACATATTCTCACTCATAAACGGGAGTTGAACCATGAAAACACATGGACACAGGGAGGGTAGCATCACACACCAGGCCCCTTCAGGGGGGTTGGGGGGAAGTGGAGGGAGATCATTAGGACAAATACCTAATGCATGTTGGGCTTAAAACCTAGATGGTAGGTTGATATGTGCAGCAAAACACTATGACACATGTATACCTATGTAACAAACCTGTGTGTTCTGCACATTTATCTCAGAACTTTAAAAAAAAAGACATTTATCTCCTCAGTTTTATAATATTTTGTTCAGCATTAAAATGGAATTTTTTTAAAGGGCTAAAAAATGCTTTATAAAGACTTTGATAAAGTTTATATTTAAACAGAAGATAAAGTAAAATCCAATTTTATTAGTTTTAACAGTGATTTTACTTCAAGGAAGGAGAAGAATAGACTGCATCTCGAGCTCAATTTTTGTTATGTATTACCAAAATTCAAAGTGGATAATGTTACTAAAAAATATTCAGGGTTAGGATTTTATATTCATAAGCTCTTTCTATTTAGAAAATATCAATTTATTAATGTCTTTGGTGTTATGTTTTTATCAATGGTACATTATGTATAGGTTAAAGAAATTTTTTCAAAATCCTTAAGAGAATTTAAGGGTGACATTTAATCACTGTATTTTTCAAGTATAAGAAGGTATAAAAAAACTGTATTTCTCCAGAGACTACAATTTCAATTATAATGACTATTGTTTTTATCCACAGGAATTTCAGCCAATATTTTTATAGAAAACTCAAGGTTTTCTTTCTTTTCTCTCTCTCTGTGTGTGTGTGTGTGTGTGTGTGTGTGTGTGTTTGGCGAGGGGTGGAGAGGGACTCACTCTGTTGTTGCCGGGGCTAGAGTGCAGTGGCACGATCACAGCTCACTGCAGCCTCACTCTCCCAGGCTCCAGTGATCCTCCCACCTCAGCCCACTGCCACACCACTAGCTGGGACCATAGGCAGACACCATTACAGTTGGCTAATTTTTAAAATTTTTGTAGTGATAGCATCTCACTATTTTCCCCAGGCTGGTCTCGAACTACTGGGCTTAAGCCATCCTCCTACCTTGGCCTCCCAAAACATTGGGGTTACAGGCATAAGCCACCGCACCCATCCAGAGTTTCTATCTAATTCTATCTTTATGCTCCAGGGAGTGATACATGGAAACTATTTATATTTTTAGAAATTACTTCTAAATATACATCTACAAAGAATAACATGTACCAATGTGGCTAGTACAAAGTGATCAAGGGGGAGAAAGGAAAGCGATAAAGGCAGAGAGATTGCTGGGGCCAAATTATGTAGTCCCTTGTAATCTCTGGTAAAGCCTTTGGACTTTTATCCTGCGTCATATGGAGAGATGCAAGAGGGATTTTAGCAAAGGTGTAATTTATATTAAAACGATGCTTTGGCTGCAGTGTTTGGAAGATTCTGTAGACTGGTCAGGGTGAAAGCAGTTGAACCAATTAGGCAGCTATGTTAGTGGTCCAAAAAAAGGTTAATAATCACATGATCTAGGGTGGTAGCAGCAAAGGTTCTGATAAGCATTGGATTCAGGGTATGTTTTGAAGTTAGAGTCAGTGAGATTTGCTGATAGATTGGCTATGAGGTGTTAGAGAAAGAGGGGACTCAAGGATGACTGCAAGGTTTGGGAATAGAAGATTTGTGTTTGGAAGAAGTGAAAGATAAATACAATGGAGCTAAATAAAAAGTATATTCAGTATCAACTGGAGTAGTTTGGACTTGCTTCTGCAAGCATTACAAAGTCACTTTAGTTCTTGGGTAAGAAAATAACATGATGTAAGGGGTGCTATTGAACAAATTACCTGGCAGCTTTGTCTAGCTAGATTGGAAGAAGGATGACAAGGCAGGACTAGGGAAACAGGACTCTGCTAGTTTCTATCTGAAGGTGGTAGGACTTGTTCCTCTTCTTTCCTCCCTTGGTAATGGAGGCCCTCACACTCGGTGGTTCCTTTTCTCTACCAAATACATCCTTCATTTCCCTGTGGAATCTGTCAGAGCAAGAATTTATTAGAAATAGTATAGTGGGTCACCCAAACCCCAGAAGACACAAATGTAGTTAATTTGGTTCTCATAAAACCGTTCAGGTAGCATAGTGAGCAGTTTGGTGTAAACTCTCCATCCCGGCTTCACCAGTTTTATTTGTCAACCCTTTGGCAAATTATTTAACTTCTCTATTCTCAATTTCTCATCTGTGAAACTAGGTTAATAATACCTAACACAGAGTGTCGAGGTAAGAATTCATTGAATTTTACATTTTAAAGTGTTTGCAATGCTGCTTAGGACATAGTAAGTTGTTCAATAAATGTGAGTTGATATTTTTCCATTAACTTTTAAATAAACAAATCAATGTAGACTAATCCTTAAAATATATTCTCATGGTAATATTCATATAAATTAATTAGGATTTTTAGTAGGCAACAGAATATTCTTTCAAAAGAATAATAGAATTTGATATCTGGATGAATAAAATGAAAGTATAAATTATAATGATGAGTGACTAGAAGAATAGTGGTGTTCTTAATAATAAGGAAGTTGAGAAATAATCCATATATTTAAAAGAAATATTTGTCAAATTCTTTTGAAAATATACTTATTTCAGTGACTTTAATGCCGAGGTTTATTATTTTGAAAAAGAAAATACTCTCAAGTGGCTGGGCACAGTGGCTCACGCCTATAATCTCAACACATTGGGAGGCCCAGGTAGGCATTTCACCTGAGGTCAGGAGTTCAAGACCAGCCTGGCCAACAGGGTGAAAACCCGTCTCTACTAAAAATACAGAAATAATTAGTTGGGCATGGTGGTGGGTGCCTGTAATCCCAGCTACTTGGGAGACTGAGGCAGGAGAATCGTTTGAGCCCGGGAGATAAAGTTTGCAGTGAGCCGAGATCATGCCACCACACTCCAACCTGGGCAACAGAGCAAGACCCTGTCTCAAAAGAAAGAAAGAAAGAAAAAACTCTCAAGGAGCATAAAATGTATGTGATCAGTTTCAAATACCTCATACTATAAGGCTGTGTTTTTATTCAAAATGCTGAAAAGAATTTTTCCTGGATTGAGGTTCTATTGTCGTAGTTATGCAGATTTAAAAATTCCATGTGTTTGGGCTGACTGAATAATAATGTTACTGGTCATGTATAATTACATAATTTAATGTATGTTTTCAAAAATTATCAGCCAATAGTATTTTGATCTTCATTAATTATGAGAAAAAAATTTAAAGTTGGGCACACTGGTTCACACTTGTAATCCCAGCATTTTGGGAGGCTGAGGAGAGTGGATTGCTTGAGCTCAGGAGTTTGAGAACAGCCTGGGCAACAGAGTGAGACTCCATCTCTACAAAAAGATATTTAAAAAAATTAACCTGGCATGGTGGCATGTGCCTGTGGTCCCACCTACTCAGAAGGCTGAGGTGGGGGTATAGCTTGAGCCTGGGACGCAGAGGTTGCAGTGAGCCAAGATCATGCCACTGCACTCCAGCCTGAGGGACAGAGCCAGACCCTGTCTCCAAAATAAGTAAGTAAATAAATAAATCCTTTTCTAAAACAGAAAAATATTAAAATTTAAAAGCTTTGAGTTTTGAAAAAAAAAGTCTAATTAAAGAATTAAAATAGTATTTAAACCTACTAAAGTAGGTTACAACTTTTGAGATTAACAAGGTTATGTTGGCAATGTATTTTCATAAGACTACTTTTAATTTCAGAGCCTTTACTTCTTTGCGTCTGTAGTCAGTGGAATAATGGTCATCCTAGGTTGTCCACGTCTTAATCCCAGAACCTGAGAGTATGTTACCTTAGATGGCCAAGAAGTAATAAAGCAGCAGATGGAATTAAGAGTGCTAATCATCTGTCTTTGTGATGGGGAGTTTACCCTGGATTACTGGGGGTGGGCTGCAATATAATCAGAAGGGCTAATCTAACAGAGAGGCCAAAGAAGGAGAAGCAGAGCTATGACAATGTGAGAAAGACTAGACAGGCCATTGCTGGATTTGAAGACGTAAGGGGACCATGAGTCAAAGGAATGTGGGCAGCCTCTAGAAGCTGAAAAAAGCAAGGAAACAAATTCTCCCTTAGAGCCTACAGAAGAAACATAGCTCTGCTGGCACCTTGATGTTAGTTTAGGCCATGGAACACATTTTTTACTCCTGACCTCCAACACTGTAAGATAATAAGTTCATGTTGTTTTAAGCCACTAAATTTGTGGTAATTTTTTATAGCAGCAGTACAAAATGAACAAAATAGTTACAAGAGATACCACAAAATATGTACAGAATAAAGTTTGAGAAGTAGTTTAGTTCACAGAAGTAGAACTTGGAAAGTTCAGGAGATTAAAAGGATGGAGAACAAATGTTTTGACTAAGGATTTATCAAATTCATAATATCCCTCACCAAAGGAATTTACGTTATACTAATTGCTTCAATTAGCTCCTGTAGCATTTTCATTTTAACTCCATTCTAAGATAATTTGCTCATGCTATCTCTAGAATTTTCACAGATTGGCATGACTATAATGTCCATGAGTATAAAATATAAGAATTTCAGGGGAAAATATGTTTTAAAAGATGATTCTTTATTACATTATAGTAGCTTTCTTATTGAAACTTACCAAGCCAGTCAGAAAATTTTTACCTAAAATAAATAGCCAGTGAGTTTCTTTGACACTATTCAGATCTATACCAATAAGTTTTATAATCATTAGGCTATATTTCTAGAACTATCCCTAATTTACAATATTACTTTTAGCACATCGCTTAATCTCATTATTTCTTAGATTCTATAGTCACATAAAAATAATTAGAGATAATTTACTTCAAGAAGTGAAGTTATTTAGATTGTGTCTGTAAGCCCAATTATGTCTGGTTAATTAGATTATATCTGTAAAATGTTCTATAAATCTAATAACATATTTCATCTGAGCATCCCAAACCACAGTCTATAAACATTCGTGAGCATTATTATCTCAATTTTACAAGGGGGCAAAAAAGACTGAAGGAATTTACCAGATTAGAAAAAGCCAAAAACCAACCATGGTCATAGCAGGCTCTCAGGGCTCTGTTTGTTGTACTTTTGTCTATCTGCTTAGTAGCATTTTAACTCCAATTTTATATCACGAGGCACTACTAACAGAATCAATAATATTCCCAATCCTTAAAACTCATCGGAAATGTTCAAGAGGATCTAGCCTATGTTCAACATGATATAGAGAGCCTACCTTATCTCTGGAACATATCCAGGCTTCTTGTTCTCCATCCTAAGCATATTATAAAGAAAGAAGAGCTTTTAATGTTTATGTCATTAGTCACATTAGCTTCACTAAATCATGGAAAGCTCTCACAGTAGACAATGCATGGATTATGTACAACAATTAAACCTCTATCTAAATACTTCTTGTAATTAAGGTAAGAGACTTTTAGCTATTGCATAAAGCTGCTTCTAGGCCAAATTGCCAATTAAGTCAATAGGGTCTTATCTCAGACAAACATATGGTACAAATACTTAACAGCACAGAGAGACCAATGTTTAATTTCTCTCTCTCTCTCTCTCTCTCTATATATATATATATTCAATTAAGAATCATCTCAGTATCTTTGATGGGAGTGTAGGGGGAAATGTAACTATTATAACTACTATACAACATCAGAAATAATAAATGGAATAATACAATAAAAATTTCAGACTAATAAAACATGGAAAGTCATAATTTAAAAATGTATGCAGTTAGGCACATATATTTTCTATCTGTACACCTGTCCTATTGTCAATCACTTGAGAATATTTTCATGTAAGAGAATTAGAAGTTAATTTATTATTATAAGAATATCTTTCATACAACCTGACCTTAATTAATATACTTCTAACCTGTAAAACTAAAATGTCAGGGATGTTATTCCAAAGCATTTAAGAAAATCAATAGTTTAATATTTATTTTCAAACTGAACTGCTAAAAATTCTGTACCACAATTTAATTATCTGTTTTATACATCAAACTCACTGGGCACCACATTTTAAAGTAAAGCTTCATGCATTATTTGGCAAGAAAATTAAATAGAAATATTCTAAATTATTAAGGATATGGCAATATTGTTAGTATAGTAGTTATCATTTGTTCCACCATAGCATACTCAGAATATAAAAGCAATTTCAATTTTATTTCTTTTCCTTGTCTAGTTGCTCTGGCTAAGATCTCCAGTATTACGTTAAACAGAAGTGGCAAGAGTGGGCACCCCTGCCTTATTCTTCATCATAGAGGAAAAAGCTTTCAGTTTTTCATATTGACAATGATGAAACTTATTATATATGGCCTTTTTATGTGGACTTTTAATATATGACCTTTTTATGTGGACATTTTTATATGACCTTTATTATGTTAAGTTTATTTCCTTATATTCTTCTAATTTGTTAAAAGTCTTGCCATGAAATGGTGTTGAATTTTGTCAAATGTCTTCTCTGCATGTGTTGAGATGATCATGTCATTTATATCCTTTATTCTGTTA
Source organism: Mandrillus leucophaeus (assembly GCF_000951045.1). Lineage (NCBI taxonomy): Eukaryota > Metazoa > Chordata > Mammalia > Primates > Cercopithecidae > Mandrillus > Mandrillus leucophaeus. The sequence goes on from NW_012102288.1 coordinate 877,319, forward strand.
ATGTGTTATGTCACACTAATTGATTTGTATACGTTGAACCACCCTTGCATTCCAGGAATAAATGCCACTAAGACTTAGTGTATGCTCCCTTTAATGTGCGATTGAATTCAATTTGGTAAAGTAGGCAAAAAAAAAAAAAAAAGTTAAGAGACACCCAAATTGGAAAAGAATAAGTAAAATTATCCCCATTTGCAAGTGACAGGATCTTATATGTGGAAAATTGCAAAGAATCCACACACACACACAAAATTCAAACTAATAAACAAATTCAATAAAATTGAAGGATGCAAATCAACATACAGAAAAATCAGTTGTAATTCCATACACTAAGAACAAATTATCTGAAAATAAATTTTTAAAAAAATTTATTTAAAATAGCATCAAGAAGAAAAATAGAAATCAACTGAGAAGGTGAGAAACTTCTACACTGAAAACTAGAAAATATTGATGGATAAAATTATAGTAGAAACAAATAAATGGAAAGTCATCCCATGTTCATGGATTAGAAGACTTTATATTGTTAGAATATCCATACTACCCAAAGTGGTTTACAGATTCAGTGTAATTCCTATTAAAATTCCAATGGAATTTGTTTTACAGAGATAGGGGAAAAAAAGGAATTCTAAGATTCATATGGAACCACAAAGACTACAAATAGCCAAATCAATATTGAGAAAAAAGAACAAAGTTGCAGGTATTATTATTTATAACTTCAAAATATTTTAGTTACAGTAATTAAAATAATATAGTACAGGCATAAAGATAGACGTATAGACCAATTGAACAGAATAGACAGCCTAGAAATACAATCATACATGAAGATCAATTGATCTTCAACAAAGGTGCCAAGACTACACATGGGGAAAGGCTAGTATCTTCAACAAATGGTGTTAGGAAAACTGGCCACCCAATTGCAAAATAATAAAATTGAACCCCTATCTTTTAAAAATCAAATGGAAATGGATTAAAAGCTTAAACAGAAAACCTGAAGCTGTAAAACTACTAGAAGTAAACATAGGGGAAACACTTCATGAGATTGGTTTTGGAAATACTTTCTTCGATACAACATCAAAAGCACAAGCAACAGAACAAAAATAAACAAGTACGACTACATCAAAGTATAAAGCTTCTGCACAACAAAGGAACCAATCAACCAAATCAAGGGGCAATCTATGGAATGGAAGAAAATACTTGCAAACTGCATATCTGATAAGGGGTTAATATTCAAAATAAGTAAGAAATTCCTTCAACTTAATAGCAGAACAAAAATAAAAACAAAACACACACACTCTCTCACACACACCCACAAATGCAAATACCTTGATTAAGACAATGGGCAAAGGACTTGAATAGACATTTCTCAAGAGAAGACATATAAACGGCCAATTGGTGCATGAAAAGATGCTAAAAATTACTAATCATTATAAAAATGCAAATCTTAATCACAACAAAATATCGCTTCATTCCTGTAGGATAGCTATGATAAAAAAAAAAAAAATGATAGTGACTGTTGGAGAGGCATGCAGAAATTAAAGCCCGTGTCCACTATTTGTGGGAATGAAAAATAGTGCAGCTGCTACAGAGGTTCCTCAAAAAATTAAAAGTAAAAATATCGTATAATCCAGTAATCCCATTTCTAGTTATTTATCAAAAAGAATTGAAATCAAGGTCTCAAAGAGATATTTGCACTCCCATGTTTATTGTAGCATTATTCACAATAGATAAGATGTGGAAACAATTTAAATGTTCATTGATGGATATATAAATAAAGTATGATACAGACATACATTAGAATGTTATTCAGCCTTAAAAATGGAAATCCTGCTGGGTGCGGTGGCTCACGCCTGTAATCCCAACACTTCGGGAGGCTAAGGTGGGTGGATCACCTGCGATCAGGAGTTCAAGACCAGCCTGGCCAAAATGGCAAAACCCCATCTCTACTAAAAATACAAAAATTAGCCTGTTGTGGTTGTGCCCATGTGTGATCCCAGCTACTTGGGAGGCTGAGGCATGAGAATCGTTTGAACCCGAGAGGAGGCTGCAGTGAGCTGAGATTGCACTACTGCACTCCAACCTGGGTAACAGAGTGAGACTCCATCTCAAAAAAAAAAAAAAAAAAAAAAAAGGAAATCCTGCCATATGCAACCACATGAATGACCAGGAGGAAATCAATTTAAGTAATATAAGTGAGTCACAAAAGAAAAAACATGGCATGATATCACTTACATGAGATACATAAAATATTCAAATATATAGAAGCAGGGAGAATGGTGGTTCCCAGGAAGTGAGGGAAAAAGAAAATGGGCTACTATTCAGCAGGTCTAATGTTTCAGTTATGTAAGATGGGAAAGTTCTAGAGATCTGCTCTACGACACTGTGCCTATAGTTTAAAATATTGTATATTTAAAATTTTGTTAAGAAGGTAGATCTCATGATAAGCGTTCTGACCACAGTTTTTAAAAAAATGATTCATGGTGCTTTAGATTGCCCAAATCAAATTTATGCAGACAGAGCTATTTCTATAAATGCTTTTCTGAAAACTCCTTTTCTATCCCTGCATTTGGACAGTCATGTAGGCTTCTGGAAACTCCTTTTCTATCCCTGCATTTGGACAGTCATGTAGGCTTATGTATTTATTTGGTTTAGAAAAAAAGGTTCATGGTTTCCATAGCAACCTTAGTTTTTAGTGGATACAGAGTATCTTGAGAGGCTCTAAGCTCTTGTCTCTTTTCGATGCTGAAGTTGCATCTAATGTGGAGGTTTTCCCAGTTTCCTACCAAAACCAGTGGAACTTACTCAGTTGGGCAACTCTGCTTGTGGTTCTTATCCCTTAGGCCCAGGTTCTATCTTGAGGACCCACTGCTTGGACTCCCAGGCGGTACTGTTTTCTTAAGGTCCCTAGTGCTCACAAGCACCTAAGAACTTGTGCTTCTTTCTCTCTTTCTCTCTCTCTCTCTCACTCTCTTTTCTTTCTTTCTTATCTTGACTCCTAAGAAAGATGTTGAAAGTTTGCTCTTTTGGGCCCCTTTACCCCTCACAGAACTTCCATGTCCTTGGGAGTCTCCTCTTCCTATGCCCTTCCCCACATACACAACTAAATTCCAAATTTAAAGCTGCCATCCCTTTTTCCTTCCAGATACATTACTTGCCCCAAAGATTAAAGAGAAAAAAGACTATTTTCTTTTTCCCAGGACATTCTTATCCAAAGAAGGAAAATTTATGCTTTAAAAATACAAACCAGCTGCCCCTTTGAGAAGCTGGAGGAGAATAACTTATTTCCTCTTAAAGTGCCCATAGCAATGAGAAGTAAAATCAACTTCAATGGTTTGACCCATCTTGGTCAACCAAGATGAGCTGGCTTTATTTAATTCTCAATATATCATTGTGTTTTAATAGTCTGATATAGTGTCTGTGGCCTCCTGGTTTTGCATAGTGGCACATTTGTTTTCAAATTCTCAGGTATCACTTCCACCAGGAAGTGAATCAGCCAGCCAAAAAGAGATTATTATAGTTTCTTTCACACTGCGTCTTCCTTATCTCACATCGTAGAACACAAGTCAAGAGTCCTCCTCTCAGAGATAGAGAGCTACAGCACTCCTGGTCATGCCCAGCACCTATCAGACCACTTTGGAGAGATGAAAAGACTTTTGAGGAAACCTGTTAATGAGTAGTGGTAGTTTTTGAAAGTCCATTAAAATGTAAACAGCAGAGTGTGAAAGAAAGAGCTGATATACCTTGCATAGATCAAGTGGCATAGAGCAAGAATTACAGGAGACATCTAGAAGAGAGAATTGGACCTGATATAACTATTCCCTTAAATAAGTCTATTCCCAAAGTCAATAATAAGAAAGTCCTAGAGATTGATAACAACCCAGTCTATATCCAGTAGATTTGACTGTATGTATGTTAGCCTCTCCTTACCTGCCAGTGGAAATGAATAAGGCATATTAATATTGCATTCAAAATATATTCCCCACCTTTAAAAGAGCAGAATCTCAATCCCACCATTTAAGACTCTTCAAGTTATTCATGAGAGTTCCCAGAGGATGGCTCACATTCCACACAGTCATTTGCATTTAACTTTTTTGTAGTATTCATAATGCCCAAAGGTTAAAAAACTGGCTGTTCAAAATGGTTGTACCCCTGTCTGTTTGCAAGAGTCAAGATTCAGGTGATCAGAGTGGGCAAACCAGGTAAACAGCATCTCTCATGAGAATCTCTCCTAATGAATACTATTTTTGCTTGGGTTCCATATTTTTGTGTATGACCTGTTAATATCTGTCTTGTGAATAATTTGTAAATATTTTTCCTATACAAAGTGTCGTATTTTAAAAATTTGATTGTACTTTACCAATTCATTCATTTTAAAAAATATTTTTTCAGTAACTTCTATGTGCAAAACTTGGGCTACGTAGATCTATTTCTTTTTTTTTTTCTTTTCTTTCTTTTTTTTTTTTTTTTGAGATGGAGTCTCACTCTGTCACCTAGGCCAGAGTGCAGTGGCATGATCTCTGTTGACTGCAACCTCTGCCTCCTGGGTTCAAGTGATTCTCCTGCCTCAGCCTCCTGAACAGCTGGGATTACAGGCATACACTACCACACCTGGCGAATTTTTGTATTTGTAGTAGAGACGGGGTTTCACTGTGTTGGCTAGGCTTGTCACAAACTCCTGACCTCAGGTGGTCTGCTCGCCTCAGCCTCCCAAAGTGCTATGATTACAGGTGTGAACCATCGTGGCCAGCCTAGATCTATTTCTAAATAAGGCATAATCTCTTCCCTACATTCCAATGGGAAGTAAATACCAATAATAATTTCAAAAAAAATCTGAGAAATTCTATGTATAGGATATAAATAGAAATAAATCGTAGTTCAGAGGAGGAAAATGTTAGCACTTGTTGGAGTCTCTAAAAAGGCTATGAAGAGAAAGTAGCACTGAGATAAGCCTTGAAGCATGGGTGTTATGTTTTAAAATTTAATTTTATGTACTTATTCTATAAATAAACCTATTTATTTCTCCTAAATTAGACAAAATAAGCTTCAAATAGAAGGAAATAAAATCATCTATAAGTCTGCCAGTCAGTATCAAAAATATCAATGTTTTGATTGTGCAGGATTGAATCACTGATTCCAATTTTTTATCCCTCCCACATAGCTATGGTGTTTGTTACGTGACATGCATTTCCTCCAACTAAAGGTTGTGTATTCTTTCCTGTGTCTTGATTTCTGAATTATCCATGTGACCTGCTTTGGTCAGTGTGATATTAGCAGACATGACACAAGCAGTGGCTTGAAATGTGACTGCTCTCACATTTCTCCCATTGCCATGAAAAAAATAAGCTACCTCCTGATCCAAAAAGGATACAGTCTCACGAAGTAGACCTGAATCCTGTCAGCACCTTGAAACCAAGTTCAAAAAAGTCTAGCCTAGATTAGCCAATAATCATCAAACAACCAATAGCATGTGATTGAGAATAAATCACTGTTATTTTAATCCACTGAGTTTTCGGGTGGTTTATTACAAAGGACAATTTTGTCAATAGCTAATACAGTGTTTTCTGTGCTTTCAGATGTTTTTATAAGAATGAGATTATACTGTAAATGCTATTTTGTAATCTGGTATTTACACTTAATAGATTGTGATATTTCTATTTGGATACTTCTTTTTAATGTCTGAATAGTTTTTTAAACCTGTTCCCTCAAGTAGAAAGCTGTATTTTTTTAGTTTCAACTTGGGCTGCAAGTGGGAGAAAAACAAAACTGAGTGGATTAAACAAGGCAAAAGTTTCTTTCTTATATGAATAAAAGAAGCTCTGAGCTGATATGATACCACATAATGTAGAATCCCAGGCCCAGGCTATCTCTTTCTCATGGTTCAGGAGGATGGAGTCAAGTAAATATGGGGAAGGGCATTTTTCACGAGTTGCACACACCATTTTATTTATATCCAAAGAGTAGAACTTAGTCACATAGCAATGACTAGCTACAAGAGAATTGAGAAAAGTGGCCTTTATATCAAGTAATAAAGACACAGGTAAAAATGATGAGTTATAGTCTCAGGTAAAAATGGAGAACAAAGAGTGGACTATAATAGATAGTCTCTGTGATTGACTCCTATGTTGTTTTGAATGTTTTAATATACATAATGCTGTGACTAAATTTACAGTTTTTGGCATGGAGAAATGGAGCAGATATTTGATAGGTAATGGAGTGAATATACGAAAACCTAGGGAGTTGTTTAAGAATAATGAGTGGTATAATATTGTAATAGTATAGATGTTGTATAGGAGAATAAATGGAAATAAAATTTGTTTTTCCAAAAATATATTTAATCTTTTATGCCCAGAAAGAGAAATAAATCCTGAGTTACCAGATCAACAATGCTAGGTCTTCATTTTCAGATTATTATCTAATTAGTATATGAAGCACTTATGTTTACTAAGTGAACTGGCTGACCACATAAAGCCATCATTGAGAGTTAACTTTCTCTAGGATTTTATCAAAATGTAAACTTTTCACTTTTAATATTAAAAGATGAAAGTTTTCCTGGAGTAACTAGTTTTTTTAGAATAGGTATGAGTATATTCTATATTTTTATATACAATTTACATTACTTGTCATGATACTAGAAATAATAACTTAGACTTGAAGATCCCTAGAGTTTACAAAACATTTTCACACAAATGACCTTACATCTTTGTCATAATAAATCCTCAACGTGGGCAAATAAATATTATCTTTTATAGAAAGAGAAACCAAATATCAAGAAATAGTAAATGTCTTCCAAAGATCACACAGCTAATCAGGGTTAAAGGTTGGTAGCTAGGCCGAGATCTAGGACTCCTCATTTATATTACATCATATTATATTGTTCTAGCTATATATTATAAATGCTTAATTTGAATGAAACTGGATTTAATATGATGCATTTAATGACAAGTAACATCCTTAATTAGAAATTAATAATTTAATATTGTTATCCAAAATAGTATTTATATTTTAGTGGTATTAATACTACTGAGTTCACCATTACTATCTTTGCTAAATGATCTTAAATTGAAAAGCTAGACAATCAGTATCTCCTGAGAAGTATTTATCCCTTTACTAGTTCCTGAACATATATGCCTAAATTACGTATATATTTTTCCACTGGTGACAAAAAAATCCCTTAGGTGATGAAGCACCAAAATGGAGTCCAGAAAGCTAGGCTAAATCATTCTTTATTTCAAGTTCAAAACTTACTGTGATCTATGAAGAGTGCACGTTGAATAGGAATCAGGAGTGACTATTCTGCACCACTCAGCACATCTCAACTGCGGTCTTTGCTGTTTCTTTGCTTGTCCTTTCCAGACCTAGAGGGGACCCTTTCTGTAATGACACGTTCTCTCTTTCTACCTAAATGACCTTGGTTGCTTCCACATACATGACATTTTCTGGATTTAGTTCAGATCTGTTACTTGGCTTATCAGCCATCAGTTCCTTCAAATTTTACCCCATGGAGGTGGGAGGGGCTTTGATGTAGCACATGAATGTCAGTGCAATTGAAAGTAACCTTTAGGGGGCTCGGCACCGTGGCTCACGTCTGTAATCCCAGCACTTTGGGAGACTGAGGCAGGCAGATCATGTGAGGTCAGGAGTTTGAGACCAGCCTGGCCAACACGGTGAAACCCGTCTCTACTAAAAATACAAAAATTAGCCAGACATGGTGGTGCACACCTGTAATCCCAGCTACTTGGGAGGCTGAGACAGGAGAGTCACTTGAACCTGGGAGGTGGAGGTTGCAGTGAGCCGAGATAGAGCCACTGCACTCCAGCCTGGGTGACAGAGCAAGACTCCGTCTCAACAACAACAACAACAACAAAAAGTGACCCTTAGGGTGAAGAATTGAGATAATCTGGCCATTAATCTCAGTGAGAGTGAAGCTTTTCACTCAAGTACCATATCATAAAGTAGCCTGTCTGTCTGAGGATAGGTACGATTTCAGGCACAGAAAGAAGCAAAGTTACTCTTAGGATGTTGATTTCAATAACAGAAATTAGAGGAGTGTGAAACTATTTAAAATATTTGCAGAATTTTGAGAAACCTATTGTGGCCAGAATATAAGTGCATGTGATAGGAATAAGGGTAGAGGCAGGAGCAAAGGTGGGACTGAAGATAAGGCTGGAATAGTCTCAAATTTTCATTTATTTTTCTTATCATTTGCTGCTAAATTAAAGTAACTTATTTTTTGGATTATAAAAGCAATGCATATTCTTTGTAGCAGTCTCCAGCATCTGGCAGCTGGACTCACAGCACACCTTGTTTTTGTTGCTTATAAACATGATTACCCCCAATCCATTCTGCATAGCATTTTATGACTGACTTTTCTAATAGTGATTCTGTGTGCAACTCTCTTGCTTCATGGGTACAGACAGGGTGGATGCTGTAGGACTATGTAGACTTACCTTAGCTAATGTCTTGATTCACACCCCTGCTGCTTAATAAAGTCATCAATGTCTATAGACTTTACACCAGGGGTTCTGCTGAATTGATCTGAGGTGGGACCCTGGTGTCAGTGTAGCTTTACAAAAAACCTTCCGGTAATGCTAATTTGCAAGCAGAATGAAAATTACTGAATTAGTTAATTGATAGCTCCTTCCTGCTTCACAAATTACTGATCACTCACATTTGGCGTTAAGATTCCAATCTTCATGAAGCAAGCTAAACTATTTTCAGCCAATTTTACAAAGTATTTTCTTATGCAAAGTTAAAATTGGTCTTTTTGTATCTTTTACTCACAGAACTAGTTCTACACTGTGACACTAGAAAGGATAAGTCTACCCTTTTCCACATGACAGCATGTTAATTACTTGAACATTTGCTAAACACGGCCTTCCTAAATATTAACTTCCCAATCTAAAAATATAGAATTTGAAAAAAAAAGAAAATATCGATGTTTGCTATTAGCTTAGCCCATCCCTGGTTGGACATTGAGCCTGTCACATTCCATAGCTCAGAAGCATTTGCATTTCTAAATGCTTTACATTCCTTAAAGACACAGTTTACAAACAGACTCAGATAGCTTTGAAATGTGCTATATACCAGAAAATTCCTTTCTCTTATTATCAAGCACAGAAACGCCTGTTCTGTATCAAAATGACTGAAATGTTATCCAATTAATATTTTTACTTTAAATAATTATTTGAAATATAAATACAGAGTAGAATTACTAGAATGTAATATACTATAAGCTATAAGCTATAGAAAACATAAGATATGATATTTATGCTATATAATATAGTATAAATAACTCCTGTTTTTATTTTGGGACACCAGTTATTCTGAAAACTGAATTCTTTTGCAATTTGTCCTATGCTCATAGGCAGAAATAAAGCCTTTCTGTCAGATATCAAAAAGTACCTATAAGCTTTTGGTTTGACAACACCAAGGCCTTTCCACAGACCTTTCGACGACAAAGTTTCTAGTTTTGTAACTAGAAACATGTGAACATGTTTGTGAACATGTCCCCTACTTCCAGTGGGATCTGCTCAGTGAAGAGTAGAATGGAACTCTTAATTCTCTGGCTCTGGGTAACTCTCTGACTATTTATGTAGGCTAGGTCTTTGATAACCCATTTAAAATGTCAGTGTTGAGAATAGCCCAACAGACTATGACCAAGCATCTCACTCTGGCCTATTAATCATAACCCAAGCCATTATCAATTGTCCATAGAAAAAAGCCTAAGGGCTGGCAGATATTCAGGATCATTTATAATCAGGCCCCAACTTACCTTTTCTCCTGTATTACCCATGTCTACTTAAAATTGTTTTCTTACTAAATCAATCTACTCACTATCTCTTTAAATCATGTCAGAGAAGCCAGGCGTGGTGTCTCATGCCTGTAATCCCAGCACTTTGGGAGACCAAGGCAGATGGATCACTTGAGGTCAGGAATTCGAGACCAGCCTGGCCAACAGGTGAAACCCCATCTCTACTTAAAATACAAAACTTAGCCAGAAATCGCTTGAACCCAGGAGGCGGAGTTTGCAGTGAGCTGAAATCATGCCACTGCACTCCAGCCGGGGCAACAGAGCGAGACTCTGTTTCAAAAAAAAAAAAATTATGTCAGAGCTATTTCTGCCTGCTTAACTACTATGCCATTTCCTCTTTCATGAAATGAAGCCTCCTCCCGCTAACAGAATCCTCTCTTCCCATATAATCTACTCAAAATTCAAACACCAGCACAAGCCCAGTCTCTTCCTCAAAACAGTGTCAGAGTGCCAAAATTCACAGAATTGTATACTTTCTTTGAAAACCTCTTGCCCTTATTGTACATACCGGTAGCAGTAGTAGCAACAACAATAATAATAATTGTCTAATGATGGTTACTATTTCACTGATCACTTTGCCACTCAATTCATGTATAACTCTAATGGGTAGATCTTATTTTCCCTATTTTACAGGTTAGTAAACTAAGACTTCAAATAGGTTGAATTACTAGGATTCAATTCCTGGTCTGCCTGACTCTGTCGTGCTAGGACACCTTATCTCGTTTGACCTGCTTTGTCCTGAATTCAGTCACTTCTATTATTATTTAATTTTTGTTGTGTTTATTGTAGTTTACTTTTAACTTATAAAATAATAATTTAGAGCAAATTAGCTTCATCTTCATATTTATATATTAAGTTTAACTATATAAAACTCGAGTATTTTAAATGCCTGAAAGAATCCTAAAAATGCTGTGACATTTGCTACCTAAGTCAGTTTACACTTACTCCTATTAAAATGGTGTCACCTTTTCTTTGTTGGAATTCAATTACATGCATTCTAATTAAGAGATTCCTAGGTAAGCTTTACACCCTTTAGAAGTAAGAACTTGACTTAGATGTGTGGTATATGAGTTGGCCACAATTCTCCAGTCAACTTCCTAGGGAGTTCTCTTTCTAGGATCTTATCTGAATGGTTAAGTTCCTCCCCATCATGCCAATAGCCTCATTTTTGCCTCACCTGTCTTGCCTTCCCTAAGTGGCGCTCCAAGCACAGGTCATCCAATTGTAGTTCTTCTGTATTATGTGCACTTAGGCTTCTGCTCTTTTTTCAAAGGTGTGGTTGAGGTGTGCTAATGAGTATTTTTTTCTCCAGGACCCTCATCTTCACCACGTCAACTTGCATGCATTTTACTAGAAGCCAATTAGAGAGAGAGCTTGATTCACAGAGGTGACCTGGATGCTAGCATTTATGGCACTGTAAAGGTACTTCTGATAGCAGGACTTTTCAACCCACTTAAATCAAAATACATATTCAGCCCTTACCACGAGTCCTACTGCAATGACTCAGACTCTTGGCTTTTGAAAGTAAGTGGAGAAAGGAAAAAGCATATCTCAGCAGTGCTACAGATATGAAGGAGGCACTAGTGAAGCACCAAGGACAGAGTTGGCTTGAGTGTTAGAATTTTGCCAATCTCGGCCGTGTGCGGTGGCTCACGCCTGTAATTACAGCACTTTGGGAGGCTGAGGTGGGCGGATCACGAGGTCAGGAGATGGACACCATTTTGGCTAACGCGGTGAAACCCCGTCTCTACTAAAAATACAATAAATTAGTCATGCGAGGTGGCAGGTGCCTGTAGTCCAAGCTACTTGGGAGGCTGAGGCAGGAGAATGGAGTGAACCCAGGAGGCAGAGCTTGCAGTGAGCCGAGATGGCGTCACTGCACTCCAGCCTGGGGGACAGAGTGAGACTCCGTCTCAAAAAAAAAAAAATAATAAATAATTTTGCCAATGTAATATCACACAAATTGCATACTGGAATTGAATTTTCCTTCTCCAATCCCTTGTCAAGTAAGACAGAATAGAAGATAATGATCTTAATTATCATGTATAAATACATGTAGCTAGTCCTTTTCCTGTGGTTTCTAAATTACATTAAGTTCATAGCCTTTTTATTTAAAATATTATATGTACTTTAAGGCAAGTAGTTGGCTAATTCTCAAACATGTCTGTCAGGCAGTGCCATATTATTAACCTTGTTTTACCACAGACATATATTGTTGACTTATTGTTAAGTCTTATAGATGGATCACAGAGAACAGTAGTATTAAAATAATTTCATGTAATCTTTGTGGTCATTGTGTTTTCTTTGAATAAGTAATAGATCTAAATCTGTTCGTAAATCTAGGTGAGCAGTCTGTACTTAAAGAAAAATCATTTATTTTGTATGAGGTCAATGGAATGTTTGAATGAAGTAACATTGCCAAGTATTAAGTTGGCTATTACAGGTTTCTGTAGTGATCCATTGATCTCATCTTCCAGAATAATATATTTCTAGAACATGATTGATACATTCTAATTCAGATGAGCATTTATATCTTCTTATAATTCAAGTTTACTTCTATTGTTATTCACAATTTTAAGGAAAGACTACAAATTTTTCTGGGACTAATATTACTGCTTTCCTTTATTGTATATATTTAAAAGGAAAAAAGGAACTCAGTCATCAAGTTCAATCAGCCATTGATTGATATAAGGCTTTGCTTAGCAACATGGATTTTTAAATCAATGAATTTATTAATGTGAACCATGTACAACATATAAGGGATGCATATTCTTCAGGAACATTCAGCAAGCAAGAAGGAAATCTTATAGCTAAATGACTCACAAATAGCCCTGCCTGCCTGATTTATTATGGATTACTAGTATGAGTCATAAACACCAAAGCTCAGTTACTGGTATGTGACATCATGATATCACATGACTCTGCTGGCAGGCATAGCTTAGTAATCTCTAATTTCATAATTAACATTTTCAAGGTAAGATGGATAGGACATCAGTTATAAGGCTTTCAACAAAAGCCTGGAGATACATGAAATATTATATTGGTGATTAGAGTCTGCTGAGTGTAAGTCATGTAAGGTAATGATTCAATGCTGAAGGAACTATCATTTTGCTTTTTAATGGAAATTATGATAACGGTGTGGTCTTTCTAGCTCTTGTGCTATATTTGTTTCATGATGACTGACAGCTAACATTCCAATGAAGGGTTACATACTGGTAACTTTCCATTTAAAAATTCGAATACCTCCAATAATGCCAACGAAAAAAGAGAGTTTTGGCATTTTGCCTACATTGTATGCACCATACAGTTTTTAGTTGATTGATTGATGTGCATGGGTATATGATTGGCATATGTTCTTAATGAGTTGAGTGTAATTGACTGACAGATGAGGCAATTCCTTTGTTACAGTGCAAGACTTCAGATTTCCTGGAAAGAGATACTTTTAATGATGAGTAAATCAACATTTTAATAATTTTTAAGTTGTATTTAATAAAATCTAGCTTTACATCTAACTGTTTCTCTCTTCCTCAATCTCTTTGATTTTCTCCACCAATGGAGGGAAATGATGTGATGAATAATTTAAATGAGATAATTTTTAAAATGTATATGTATGTATTAGTGCATAAGTCTGAAACTGAAGAATGGCCTGTCTCATATTCTGCACCACTGTAAATCTTCAAGGGCAGATCCTGCCTAATTTGAGTATATCTCTAGTATATATCTCAGTGTCTGGCATACAGTGCATATTTAAAAATATAAATTGAACAGAAAAATATATTCCCTATCATTGTGAATAGCCAGACTAACAAGGCCCATGTTAGGTAGAGCAGGAAGTAGTCCATTCCAAGTTATTCAGCTAGTAGGGTCTCTATGGTTTACTGCATGCTAGAAACTGACTAGTAAATATTGGAACTTACTTACTGTTGTTATTTGCATGTTTGAATATTTTACTTTTAAATCTGCAGTAAGAGATGAGAAAAAATATCAACAAGCTCCTCTGTTCTTAGTACCTGCACAGTTCACTTCATTTCATGGGACTAATGCACTAAGTTGAGTGGCAATTTTTATAACACAGTTTTTGTTTAAATCTTTTGTGAGTTTTACTCATAAAACTTCCCACTTTGGATAACATAGTAAATGTTGCACCTATCTGTGAACCTGAATATTATCCAAGTTCAGTTCCTAAAGATAAAGAGAATTGACTTATTGACTCTGATAATAAATTCCCATATCATTGGCATCATGCCAGTGTTATTTCTTCATTTTCTTTCTTGTACTTTTGTCTTTGTCATATGTATATTGAGTGCTCATAAATTATGTCAAATTCCATGTTCCAGATACCATCCGTAAATGATAATCAAAAGGATAATAAAACAATGTTATGATATTTATTGAATTATAATTGTATTAATAAAGATTTGACCCCATTGAGCAAACTGTATATGTGGCTTTATAGGTTCACATAGGTGATGTCATGTTTCAGTCACCTCTAGATTATTTGTTTTGCTTCATATTCATACGTGGAGTCCGTTCTTCCACCCAGGAGAAAAGGAACCCATCACCTCATTGCAATACCATCTGGCTACAGTAAGAGTGGGACTTGCTCCTCTGAGAGTCGTTTTCTTCTAACTAGCAGCCACACTGTTCAATTGAGAAAAAGTTGTACAGCATCCTGATGTCAATTAATGGATTAATGAGCATTTATGTATCACTTCTTATGAACAAGGGAGATTGGGAAGAAGAACAAAGATTAAGAAGAAGAGAAGGAAGAAGAAAATGTTTATATGTGTATAAATGTATATGTATTCACATGTGTATATGTTTACACATATAAACATTTTCTTCTTCTCTCTCAAAAACTATTTACAAAGATAATAACATTGATGGTCTAAGTCCTTAAACTTAGGTTTTAAGATAGTTAAACAGAAAAGACAGGTAAATTGAGGGGTTTCATTGTTGTTATTAAGTTAGGAGAGACCTCTGAATGCCAATGGGAAAGGAACTTTAGTAATAAAAACAGAAGGAATGATGAGAAAACAAGCTACCTAAGAACTGAAAGAGGAATAAATCAGTATTTATTACAAGTGAGATAGCTTTAAACAAGATGAGGAATCTTTTTCTGTCCAAAGGCCAAAGGTAAATATAGAAACAAAATCATGATGGATACAAGTGAGAGAAACTTGGAAATTTTCTCCAGATGGATTTTAAAAGCATTAGCTCAGACAGAGGACTAAAATGAGAATAAGACCGGAGACTCAAGGAAGCAGTTGTTCTGGGAAATTATTACAGTGTGAAATTAGCAGATGATATATGAAATAATTACACAGGAGTGGAAAAGAATCCAGCTGAAGTTTGACCAGTCGTTTCTGCATTTGATCTAATACCATTTAGGGGCCAGAGCAGAAGTGGAAGGAAACAAGGCTGGGATAATCCAGGACTGGGATTGACAGAACAGGCACATAAACAACGAGGGATGTGAGCCTGGGTTAGTGGAAGCAAAGCATTGAGGGCTGCCCATGGACTGCTGCTGCTTGGGAGTCCATCATGGATGCCACTGCTCCTTATGTATCAGCAAGTCCAATCAAAAGCTGTCTCTAGTGTTTTCTCTCTGTCCTATCAGAAGAAAAAAAGGGTCTAATCTCTTCTCTCCTGATCATAATAAGCTCAGGTTTATTGGGGGTTCATCCAGTTTTCATTCAAATGCTCAGCAGAATGATATTAATATCCTTTATATATGAGTGGAAAAAAGGTATGATGATCTAGCAGAATCCTAATGAAATATGGCATACGGAAGAAATTTATTATACATCTGATTGGATAACAATTGACAGGTTAGGTACTAGCACTGATAGAACACTATGTAACATCTTAAAAAATAGATTTCAAGGTATTAATTCCAGGGGAAAGCTGATTACATGGAACATTTAGGGATTCAACATATTATTCTAAATTAGGCACATCATAAAATGCTATGTTTGATATGAAAGAGATAGGTAAAAATTCAACAATTTGACTTTTCAGAAGCTTTTATGTGTATATAGTGCCATCTCCTTAAAAATATGAGAATTTTTTACTAAAGGTGTTGATTCAACATGATTACAGGACCCCTGTGACATTGCAGCATATTTCTCTGATATGGTTTGGCTGTGTCCCCACCCAAATCTCATCTTGAATTGTAGCTCCCATAATTCCTATGTGTTGTGGGAAGGACCTGATGGAAGATAATTGAATCATGAGGGTGGTTTCCTCCATACTGTTCTCCAAGTGGTCAATAAGTCTCATGAGATTTGATAGTTATTTAAGGAGTATCTTAGTCCATTTTTATGCTGCTGATAAAGACATACCTGAGGCTGGGAAGAAAAAGAGGTTTAATTTGACTTACAACTCCACATGGCTGGGGTGGTCTAATAATCATGGCAGAGGGTGAAAGGCACATCTTGCATGGTGGTGGCAAGATAAAATGAGGAAGAAGCAAAAGTGGAAACCCCTGACAAACCCATCAGATCTTGTGAGATTTATTCACTATTGCAAGATTGGCACAGGAAAGACCAGTCCCCATGATTCAGTTACCTCCACCTGAATCCCTCCCACAACATGCAGGAATTCTGGGAGATACAATTTAAATTGAGGTTTTGGTAGGGACACAGTCAAACCATATAATTCCAACCCTGCCCCTCCAAATCTCATCTCCTCACATTTTAAAATCAATCATGCCTTTGCCACAGTCCCCCAAAGTCTTTAACTCATTTCAGCATTAACTCAAAGTCCACAGTCCAAAGTCTCATCTGAGACAAGGCAAGTCTCTTCCACTTATGAGCCTGTAAAATCAAAAACAAGCTGGTTACTCTCTAGATATGATGGGGGTACAGGTCTTGGGTAAATACAGCCATTCCAAATGGGAGAAATTGGTCAAAACAAAGTGGTTAGAGGGCCCATGCAAGTCTGAAATCTAGTGGGGCAGTCAAATTTTAAAACTCCAAAATGATCTCCTTTGACTCTAGGTCTCACATCCAGGTCACGCTGATGCAAGGGGTGGGTTCCCATGGTCTTGGGCAGCTCTGTCCCTGTGGTTTTGTATGGTACAGCCTCCCTCCTGACTGCCTTAATAGGCTGGTATTAATTGTCTGCAGCTTTTTCAGGTGCATGGTGCAAGCTGTTGGTGGATCTACCATTCTGGAGTCTGGAGAATGGTGACCCTCTTCTCACAGCTCCACTAGGCAGTGCTCCAGTAGGGACTCTCTGAGGGGGCTCTGATCCCACATTTCCCTTCCACACTGCGCTAGCAGAGGTTCTCTATGAGGGCCCTGCCACTGCAGTAAATTTTTGCCTGGGCATCCAGGCGTTTCCACACATCTTCTGAAATCTAGGCAGAGATTCCCAAACCTCAATTCTTGACTTCTGTGCACCTGCAGGCTCAACACCACGTGGAAGTTGCCAAGGCTTGGGGCTTCCACCCTCTGAAGCCACAGCCCAGGCTCTATGTTGGCTCCTTTCTACCATGGCTGGAGCAGCTGGGACACAGGGCACCAAATCCCTAGTCTGCACACAGCATGGGGACCCTGGGCTAGGCCCACGAAACCACTTGTTCCTCCTGGGTCTCCAGGCCTGTGATGGGAGGGGCTGCCATGAAAGTCTCTGACATGGCCTGGTTACATTTTCCCCATGGTCTTGGAGACTAACATTAGGCTCCATGCTACTTATGCAAATTTCTACAGCTCACTTGAATTTCTCCCCAAAAGATGGGTTTTTCTTTGCTATCACATAGTCAGGCTGCAAATGCTCCAAACTTTTATGCTTTGCTTCCCTTATAAAACTAAATGCCTTTAACAGTACCCAAGTCACCTCTTGAATGCTTTGCTACTTAGAAATTTCTTCTACCAGGTACCCTAAATCATTGCTGTCAAGTTCAAAGTCCCACAAATTTCCAGGGCAGGGGCAAAATGCCACCAGTCTCTGATAAAACATAACAAGAGTCACCTTTGCTCCAGTTCCCAACAAATTCCTCATCTCCATCTGAGACCACCTCAGCCTGGACCTTATTTTCATATCACTATCAGCATTCTGTCAAAGTCATTCAACAAATCTCTAGGAGCTTCCAAATTTCCCACATTTTCCTGTCTTCTTCTGCCCTCCAAACTGTTCCAACTTCAGTCTGTTATCCAATTCCAAAGTCGCACCCACATTTTTGGGTATCTTTTCAGCAACACACCACTCTACTGGTACCAATTTACTGTATTAGTCGTTTTTACACTGCTGATGAAGACATACCCGAGACTGGGAAGAAAAGGAGGTTTAATTTAACTTACAGTTCCACATGGCTGGAGAGGTCTCATAATCATCGCAGAAGGTGAAAGGCACTACTTACATGGTGGTGGCAAGAGAAAATGAGGAAGAAGCAAAAATGGAAAGTCCTGATAAACTCATCAGATCTTGTGAGACTTATTCACTATCATAAGAATAGCACGGGAAAGACCAGTCCCCATGATTCAATTACCTACCCCTGGGTCAAACCCACAACACGTGGGAATTCTAGGAGATACAATTCAAGTTGAGATTTAGGTGGGGACACAACCAAATCATATCAGCGGTTTCCTCTTTTGCTTGGTTCTCACTCTCTCTTGCCTGCTGCCATGTAATACATGACTTTTCTCCTCCTCACTTTCTGCCGTGATTGTGAGACCTCTCCAGCCATGTGAAACTGTGAGTCCATTAAACTTCTTTTTCTTTATAAATTACCCAGTCCCAGGTATATCTTTATTAGCAGTGTGAGAACAGACTAATACACACTGCAACCCAGGTTGATGTTTTTCCAATGGCATGTACCCTGAGGGCTTCCAATAACATTATACTTGAACATGAATGCCTAGCTGATCATACAACAATGGTAAATCTCCTACAAAGAATGTCACAAGAATAAATAAATATTCACAAAAAAGTATATCTCGTTACCTGCAATGCAGAATATTATCTTTTTGAACCCACCTGAGAGAAGGAAAGTATTTTTTCCCCTGTGGACTTATGTAGAGAAGTAAAGAGAGTTATATTGGTACCATCTCACATTGCTATAAGAGACACCTGGGACTGGGTAATTAATAAAGAAAAGAGGTTTAATTGGCTCACAGTTCTGCAGGCTGTACAGAAAGCATAGTGCTGGCATCTCCTTGGCTTCTGGGGAGGCCCCAGGAAACTTACAATTATGGCAGAAGGTGAAAGGGGAGCAGGCACTTCACATGGCTGGAGCAGGAGCAAGAGCAAAAGAGAGCGAGGTGGGAAATGCTACAAACTATTAAATGGCCAGATCTCCTGAGAACTCACTCACTATCATGAGAATAGCACCAAGGGGATGATGCTAAACCATTCATGAGAAATCCACCCCAGGATCTAATCACCTTATACCAAGCCCTACCTCCAACACTGGATATTATAATTCAACATGACATTTGGGCATGGACACAGACCCAAACCATATCAAGAATATCAATTAATTCTGATGTTATTTGTAGCCTATTTAAGTGTGTATATATAGATATATAAATTAAGAGTAATAGTAAATACATTGTCCAATATATGCTAGCACTTCTCTGCATTAAAGAGAAGGAAAAATTGTAAAATA
>NW_012102288.1:896936-901114 GCF_000951045.1 Mandrillus leucophaeus
TTTTTTTTTTTTAATTTTTAGTAGAAACAGGGTTTCACTGTGTTTGTCAGGTTGGTCTTCAACTCCTGACTCAAGCAATCCACTTGCCTTGGCCTCCCAAAGTGCTAGGATTACAGGTGTGAGCCATTGTGCCCAGCCTAGAGTTTTATTATTTATTTATTTATTTATTTATTTACTCATTCATTCATTCATTCATTCATTGAGATGGGGTTTCACTCTTGTTGCCCAGGCTGGAGTGCAATGGCGTGATCTCAGCTCACTGCCTCCTGGATTCAAGTGATTCTCCTGCCTCAGCCTCCCAAGTAGCTAGGACTACAGGCACGCACCACCACGCCCAGCTAATTTTGTATTTTTAGTAGAGACAGGCTTTCACCATGTTGCCCAGGCTGGTCTCGAACTTCTGACCTCAGGTAATCCACACACCTTGGTCTCCCAAACTGCTGGGATTACAGGTGTGAGCTGCCGTGCCCAGCCCTTCTTTATTCTTTCTTCATCTCTGGATATGGTGTTGTAGAAGAATATTCTACTTGGAATCACATTTACTTTAGTTAAATTCTGATAACTACTAGTAAGTGTAAACTTGGGCAATTTCTTTATGATTCTTCTTGTTTTTTTCCATGGGTGAGGTAGGTACAACACCATCTGTACCACCCACTGCATGTGGATGTTAGGAGAATAAGATAAGGTAATGGAAGGAAAGGGCCCTGAGCTTGTAGTCAGTATAAATTATTACTTTTGTCAACCTAAAAAAAAATCAGTAAGTATGTATTGCACAAATGCATTGATCGAAATATGATTTCCAATATAGGTAAAATGTTTTGCACATGAACTCCCCAGGCAATACAAAGGCTGCAAAATATTTACAGTTTGCTGTATAAAATTTGCTTAGAATAAGTGACTTGAAACTTTTTTGTAAAGGTGACTTTTACTACAATAACTGATTTAAGACTGAATACAAACCCAAGCACATAACATATGCACCGAGTAAATATTTTCTATAGTCTTAAAAGATATATACTATGCCAGAAATTTATAGATATATTAAATTTATTAGTCTTCTAACATTTTACAACCCCATAAATATTTTTGTAGACCTTCGCATAATTAACTTGACACCACAGTGGATGGGTACCTAATTAACTGAAATGATGAATTAATGTGAATGCTTCTAGTTTCACTTTCTAGTCTGGGTTTTATGTCCTGATTAATAACATGTTTTAAAATTTGTATATAAATTAATCAGTGTCTATAAAAATAAATCAAATTCAAATAAATCATAAAACTTTTAAGGATTGACCTGGTGTGGTGGTTCACTCCTGTAATCCTAGCGCTTTGGGAGGCTGAGACGGGTGGATCACGAGGTTAGGAGTTTGAGACCAGCCTGGCCAACATGGTGAAACCCTGTCTCTACTAAAAATACAAAAATTAGCTGGGCATGGTGGCGGGAGCCTGTAATGCCAGCTACTTGAGAGGCTGACGCAGGAGAATCATCTGAACCTGGATGATGGAGGTTGCAGTGAGCAGGAGCAAGATCACACCATTGCACTCCAGCCTAGCGACAGAATGAGACTCCGTCTCAAAACAAGGCACTCCAGCCTGGTGACAGAATGAGACTCCGTCTTAAAACAAAAACAAAAGCAAAGAAAAAAACTTCAAGAATTTTTAGTCTGCTTCCATCTCTGCTATATTACTATTTCCTACTGTGAAGATGTTTTGTTGTTGTTTGCTTCTTTGTGAATTCTTTTCAATACAGTTCCAATTTCAATACTGATTTATTTTAAAAAAAAGAGAGAGAGAAAACATCATTCTTTATTTTAGGCTGCAGGTAATAGAAAATAAATCATTAGGCAGTATGTTTAATTGATGTTCAAAACAAAATAAATCATTAGGCAGTATGTTTAATTGATGTTCAAAACCTCAATATATACAATGAACTTCTTAAAGTTTAAGATTAATCCTGTATTGGAGAAAATAATTTGGATCTTTGTATAGTGATAGTTTTAAAATTGAAGATTAAAAAAAAGAATAAAATCTAAGGGGTTAATCATACCAAAAATCAAATGAACAAATCACAGCAAGTTATTTTTTGGATCCCACAGACTCATTCTAAAGTTTATATGAAGGGGGAGAGGACTTAGAATAGACAACACAACATTGAAGAACAGTGAAAGGACTAACACAACCAGACTTCAAGACTTATTATAAAGCTACAGTATTCAAGTCAGTGTGGTATTAGTGAAAAAATAGGTAAATAGAGTCACGGAATAGAGAGAACATTAATAGACCCATGCAATTATAGTCAGTCGATCTTTGACGAAAAAGCATAGGTAATTCAACAGAAAAAGGATAATCTTTTCAACAAATGATGGTTAAACAATTGGACATCCTTATGCAGAAGAATAAATCTAGACACAAATCCTATACTTTTCACAAAAATTAACTCAAAATGAATCATAGACCTAAAAATAAAATGCAAAACTATAAAACTCCTAGGCAACAATATAGGAGAACAGATAGAGGATCTTGATTTGGAGATGACTTTGTAAGTACAACACTGAAAGTATCATCAATTAAAGGAAAAATTATAAGATGAACTTCATGAAAATGAAAAGTTTATGCTTTGTGAAAGACACAAAGACACAAAGAATGGATAAACAAACTGTAGTATATCTATATAATGAAATATTATTTAGTGATACATGTCAATGAGCTATCAAACCATCGAAAGACATTGAGAAACCATATAAACAAATCAGTAATTGAAAGTAGTCAATCTGCAGGGTGCCATGTCTCATGCCTGTAATCCCAGCACTTTGGGAGGCCAAGGCAGGCGGATAAGCTGACGTCAGGAGTTTGAGACCAACCTGGCCAACACTGTGAAACACCATCTCTACTAAAAATACAAAAATTAGACTGGGCGTGGTGGTGGGTGCCTGGAATCTTAGTTCTTGGGAGGCTGAGGCAGGAGAATCACTTGAACCTGGGAGGCGGAGGTTGCAGTGAGCCGAGACCACTGTGCTCCAGCCTGGGCAACAAGAATGAAACTTCGTCTCAAAAAACATAAAAAAAAAAAAAAAAAAAGCAATCAATCTCTGGAGGCAGTAAAAAGATCAATAGTTTCTAAGGACTGCAGTGGAAGGAAAGGAGAGATTAACAGGTGAAGTACAGAGGATTTTCTGGGCAATGAAACTATTCTGTATAATACTGTAACGGTGAATATGTGTCATACATCTACCAAAACCCGTAAGTTTACAACACAGAGTGAACTCTAATATAAATTATGGATTTTGATTAGTAACTACTATGAATATTAGCCCATCAATTGTACCAAATGTACTACACTAATACTAAATGTTAATAATAGGGGAAACTACGTATGAGGGGAGAAATCAGGGGGTACATGGAGACTCTGTACTTTCTATTTCATTTTTCTTCAAATCTAAAACTGCTCTAAAAAGTAAAATCTACTAGCAAAAATTTAATGAACAAATAACCATGGAGAAAAACGAAAACTTTTATCTAAATCTTTTTACTATTGTGTGTGAAGAACTGAAATTTGTCCACAGTTGCCTCATAAATATTAACAGAAAATGAAATAGTTACAATTGGGCCTTTGATATCAAAAGTAGAAATAAATTTCAGTGATGTTCAAATTACTTTGTAACATCTTCTAGTAGTCCTTAAAATGTCTTTTAGATCAAGCTCATGACATAGACATACACATGATTAAAATGAACAATAAAAGTGTACTATCCTTTTTTAGTATATTGAAAACAAAATATTCAGAGCATAAAAATGAGTAAAATCAATCTAAGATAAAAGAAACAGCTTGAAACAGTATTTTGACAGTTTCCACATTCAAAATGTAACATATTGGATTATTTCAGTGTATGAAACATTTTAAATGTATTGGATATTGGTTGACTTCTTTTTCCTCAATGAATAATGCATAATTTGGTACAATGTTATCTTCATACATTAAGTGCAAAACAACCACTAAATTCTGAAAGTATTAGTTTATTCTATTACTAGTGCGTGGTAAAAATATCTGTAAATATCAAATCATACTAGTAGTTTGTGCAACAGACTGAAAGTTAGTTTCCATTTTAGGAGAGTCTTTAGCCTGGGCGACAGAGAGAGGCTCCATCTCAAAAAAAAAAAAGAAGACAAAGAATTAA
>NW_012102288.1:902713-935484 GCF_000951045.1 Mandrillus leucophaeus
TGCATTGAGCCATATCGTGCCACTGCACTCTAGCCTGGGCGATAGATCAAGACTCTGTCTCAAAAAAAAAAAAAAAAAAAAAAAAAAATTCCTACTGGAATATTGATAGTAATTGTCATTGAACCCATAGAACAATCTGGGGAGAATTCACATTTTTTTCAATGTTGAATTTTCAAATCTATGAACATGTTATGTTTCTATATTTGTTTAGGTTTCCTTTGATTTCTTTCAACAGCATTTAATAAGTTTCCACATACAGACTCTGTACAGGTTTCAGTAAGTATATACCTCAGTAAGTACTTCATTTTCATTAGACTGATTATAAATAGCATTATGTTTTTAATTTTGGTCTACCGAAGTTCATTGGTATTATACAGTAAAGTGACTGATTTTTGTGTATTGATCTTGTATTTTGCAATCATGCTGAACTCACGTATTCATTCTAGAAGCATTTTTATAGATGCCATGGGTTTTCTACGAAGACAATCATGACATCTGTAAGTAGGGGCAGTTTTATTTCTTCTATTTTTACATCCTCTCTGTGCACACTCTCTGTTGCACTGTCTCTTTTCCCTCTCTGTTGTGAAAACTATATATGTTCTGTTGATTGTTTTAAAGTTAACTGATCCTATCCTCTGTTATCTATGACCTACCACTGAACCTATCCAGCGAGTTTTTTAGATTTTTATTATCATATCTTTCAGTTCTATTATTTACATTTGGTTCTTTTTCATAACCTCTATTTCTTTGCTGAGATTAGAAAGTCTTTTTTTGCTATTGCAAGGAAATTTGTAATTGCTTCTAGAAAAGTTTTCGATGACTGCTTTAGAATTCTTGCCATATAATTCCAGCATTTGATTCACTAAGTGTTAGCGACATTAAATTACTTATCTCATTCAAGTTATAATATTCCTGGTTCTTGCTGTGTTGAGATTTTTTTTTCTTTTTTTATTATGTCCTGAACATTTTTGATATTATATTAGAAGATTCTAGGCCCTATTTAAATATTTTATTATAGTAAGCAGCTCCCTGTATAGTTGTAACATGCAGTTCCACAGCACTTTTTTTTTTTTTTTTTTTTGGCTGTGGTTTCAAAGATAGTTTCATTTTTAGAGTTTCGCCTTGCTGTTTTGGTCTGCTTGATTTATTTAGTGAGGCTGAAACTCTCCCTGGTCTTTGCTGGTCCTTCTCAATGGGGCAGGAGGGGTTGCCCCATGCTGCGTCACCTAGTGTCTCAAGGTAAGGAAAAAGCTTTTCCTGTCTATAAGTAAAAGGTCATGTTCCAGGTATGGCAGCTTGTTTTGACTAGTTCACTTGGCTACTCTCAGTGAGGGAGGGTAGTCTCTAGCATTTCAGGGAAGGACAATGCTTCCTCTGGCTGTTTATTCTTAGTGTGGATCCAGATCAACCCTCTTTGCCAGTGGTACTGGACTTGCCTGGTATTGCTGAGAGAACTCATATGTGATCCAAGAGAGAATGAACCTCCTAGGCATTGGCCAGGGTTACATTTTTGGCGGATGAAGGATAGTAAGATGCCCTGTCCTTATGTTGCTTTTCCACTCCCAGGGTTCCTAACCAGTGTACCTTTGTATTTCTAATTTTTAGAGTTACTGTTTGACTTCATTTTGTGTTTTATCCCCCGAGAGATTATAGTTGTGCTTAGCAGATAAGAGCAGGGTAAAATTACTCTACAAAATTATGTCTGGACTCTTATTCTTCTTTAAAAACATCATTTTGGTAGTTATGTAGAGAGTGAGCTCGTTGTTAGTAAAGCCAGCATCCAACTAAATAACTATCATAATATTCAAGGGTTAAGATGTGGTGAAATGTACCACTGCAGATAGAAAGAATATGGTAATTGAAGAGATATTATAATGGTTAAATTAAAAAACAAAAACTTGTGCCCAATAACTTAATGCTTCATTGATATGTATTTGAAGATTTTTGAAAAAAATTTGTGGAACTCTTTCTCTTTAACTCTAAAATAATATTAACAATAATGCAATAAAAACAAAAATCTGTGTTGTTAATTATTGAGTTGTTACTTTGTGATTGACATTGTGCTAAATGCTTAAAATGGAAAATGCCATTTAATCTTCAAATAACAAAAATTGCGTTACTTTTATTTTAGTAATATATTTTATTTTATCCAATTTAGCCAATTCTTCTATTTCTGTTTTAAAGATTTTTTGTGTAAATTTTAAATTGACAATAATTGTATGTACTTATTGGATACAATGTGATGTTTACATATATGTATAAATTGTGGAATGATTATATGGAGCTAATTAATATACATTAATATACTTATTTTCTTGTAGTTAGAACTTTCAAAATATATTCTTTCAGCGAGCTGAATACTTAACATATATATTTGAAATGTAATATATATTATGAACTATGATCACTATGCTATGCAGTAGATCTGGAAAACTCATTCTTTTTGTCTAACTGAAACTTTATATCTTTTTTTTTTTTTTTTTTTTTTTTTTTTTTTGAGACAGAGTCTCCCTCTGTCGCCCAGGCTGTAGTGCAGCGGAGTGATCTCACAGCTCACTGCAACTTCCGCCTGCCAGGTTCAAGCTATTTTCCTGCCTCAGCCTCTTGAGTCGCTGGGACTACGGGTGTGCACCACCACGGCCAGCTAATTTTTTTTGTTTTGTTTTGTTTTGTTTTTTAAATAGAGACAGGGTTTCACCATGTTGGCCAGGATGGTCTTGATCTCTTGACCTCGTGATATTCCCGCCTCAGCCTCCCAAAGTGCTGGGATTACAGGTGTGAACCACCATGACCGGCCAACTTTATATTCTTTGATCAACATCTCCCTATTCCTCCACCCTCCCAACTCTTAGCCTCTAGTAACTACCATTCTACTCTTATTTGTATGAATCAACTTTTTTAGATTTCACAGGTGAGGGAGATCATGCAGTATTCATCTTTATGTGCCTGGCTTTTTTTCTGGTAGCATAACATCCTCCAGGTTCATCCATGTTGTGGCAAATAATCCTCTTTTTAATACTGAAAACAATTCCATTGTGTATATGTACCACATTTTCTTCATCCATTTATCTATTGATGGACACTTAGGCGGATACCGTTCCTTGTTTATTGTGAATAGCGTCTCAGTAAATATGGAGTACAGATATCTCTTTGACATACCGATTTCATTTCCTTTGGATATATGTCCAGTAGTGGGATTGCTGGATCATATGGTAGTGCTATTTGTAGCTTTTTTTTTTTGAACCTCCGTACCATTCTATGTAATAGCTATAGTAATTTACGTTTCCATGAAGTGCACAAAGGTATCTCTTTCTCAATATCCTTGCCAACACTTACCTTTTGTCTTTTTGGTAATAGCCACTCTAACAGGTATGAGGTGATATCTCATTGTGATTTTAATTTGCATTGCTCTGATAATTAGTAACGTTGAGTGACTTTTCATATATCTGTTGGCCACTTATATGTCTTCTTATAATAAATGTTTCTTCAAGTCCTTTGCAGATTTTTTAATTGGGTTCTTTGTTGTCCTGCTATTGAGTTGTTTTAGTTCCTTATAGATTTGGGGCATTAACCCCTTATGAAATTTATGATTTGCAAATATTTTCTCCCACTGTGTAGGTTGTCTCTTCACCTTGTTGATTGTTTCCTTTGGTGTGTAAGAGCTTCTTAGTTTGATATGATCCCATTTGTCTACTTCTGTTTTTGTTACCTGTGCCTTTTGGGTTATATTCAAAAGATCATTGTCCAAAACAGTGTCATAAATTGGTTGTTTTCTTCCAGCGGTTTTACCACATCAGGTCTTAAATTTAGTCTTTAATCCATTTTGAGTTGATTTTTGTACGTGGTGTGAGATGGGAGTTCAGTTTCATTCTTCTGCATATGGATATCCGGTTTTCTCAATACTACTTTTAAACTGACTATTCTTTCTCCATTGTGTACTCTCAGAACCTTTGCCAAAAAATCATTTGACCTTAAACGTGTGGGTTTATTTCTGACACTCTGTTTGTTCCATTATTCTGTGTATCTGTTTTTATACCACTATGATGCTATTTTGATTACTATAGCTTTATAGTAATTTTGAAATCAGATAGTATAGTATCTCCAGCATTTTTTTTTTCTTCCTTCAGGTTACTTTGGCTATTCCAAGTCTTTTGTGGTTTCATAAAAATTTTAGTATTGTTGGATGGTTATTTTTAATAACAGTATTTTAGAATTGAGAATGCTATGGTTTAAAGAGGTTAAGAAACTTAACCCAGCTAATAAGTAATAGTTCTATGATTGGACTCAATTTTTTTTTTTAAGCAAATTCTCCCAAATCCTAATGGACTTAATTCTTCTTCTTCGGTTTTTTGTTTGTTTGTTTGTTTGTTTTATTTTGTTTTTGGTTTGGCAGAGTTTCACTCTTGTTGCCCAGGCTGGAGTGCCACCGCGCGATCTCGGCTCACTGCAACCTTCGCCTCCCGGGTTCAAGTGATTCTCCTGCCTCAGCCTCCCAAGTAGCTGGGATTACAGGTATGTGCCACACACCTGGTTAATTTTTTATTTTTGGTAGAGACAGGGTTTCTCCATGTTGGTCAGACTGGTCTCAAACTCCCGACCTCAGGTGATCCACCCGCCTCAGCCTCCGAAGTGCTGGGATTACAGGCTTGAGCCTCCGGGCCCGGCCTGGATTCAATTCTTAAACTCTGTTGTTAACTGATTCTACATTAAATCAACACACAACTGATTAAGTCTAAATCCTTAGTGGTTTAAGGGTTAATTTTTAAAATAAAAATTACAAGTATATATGCTAACATTTTGATATCTCCTTTTAAATATTCAAAGATATTTAAACCATTTAAATTCTTAACTCTGTACTACTTTTCTCATAAATCAAAGTAAGGACATACCATCCACAAAAAACCAATAATTGTTTTGTGTTCTTAACATGATTCATGTCACTGACTTTTGCATAACTAATAAGTGTGTTATGTGGCATAAATCAGAAGGGTTATACACCAAGAAGAAGGCATATTCAACGTCAATTGCTATGTAAAGCATTTGGAAATGCTGGAAGTAAACATATTTTATTACCCAACTTTTACTCAGAGAAGAAAGTTTTCATACATAAATTTTTCAGTTGAAGAGCTGGCTTTCCCTTAATGTGGAAGACATAAATACTGCTGCATTTTTAGCGATAATGAAATTTGAATTTAGCCAAGTGGCTTTATTTACATACTGCCTTTGTGTTAATAATTTAACATAAACTGTGGTATAATTTAGGGACTAAAAATATCATTCTTGTGTGTTCACAGTAAGTTTTACACTATAATAAGCACATTTTGAAGATTAATTTTGATGAAATTAATATTGTGAGAGGATTTATAATTGTATACAGCAGGCAAAAATGTTTGGGATTTTCACCCAAAAGTAGAATAAAATGTGTAGAGCAGAATCAACGTAATTTTACTTTTTATATTACAATATCTTTAACTTCCAGTTACTTAGTTTTCTGGTTCCAAATTTGTAGGAATCAGTATGCATACAAAAGGAACCTGGGACTCCTGATCAAGAGAAAGTATTCAAACTGAAAGAAAGATGAATCATTGGAAAAAGCTTCAACTATTTTCTAGTTTATTTATTTTTATTATTAGTAGTATTTTTTTGAGACAGAGCTTTGCTCTGTCCCCCAGGCTGGAGGACAGTGGTGCCATTTCAGCTAATTGCAACCTCGGCTTTTCAGGTTCAAATGATTCTCACACCTCAGCCTCCTGAGTAGCTGGGATTACAGGCACACACCACCATGCCTGGTTAACTTTTAGTAGAGACATGGTTTTGCCATGTTGGCCAGACTGGTTTTGAACTCCTGGCCTCAGGTGATACCCCTGCCTCCACCTCCCGAGGTGCTGAGATTACAAGCATGAGCCACCACGCTCAGCCAAGCTTCAACTATTTTCTAGTTTTGTTTTTCCTTAATTTACATCTTAGACGTCTTCTTGTTTCAGCGTGACTATCAAATGTATTCTACAAACTTTTTGAAGTCACAAAATAAGGATACTCTAAGGAACATAGATTGTTCTGATTGTGGATATTTATTTCACACTATAATATGCTTACCCAATGGAAATAACACCATATCCCTATTCTGTGTGAAATATACCGGGAATGGGAATGAGTAATTGTAAATCATCCTGAAAGTGTTTTATTGTCTTCTAGTAAAACCACTTCTTATTTTGTATATATTTTTATAAAAGGGACTCCTTGAGTACTGAGTCTAGACTTGCTTTAATATCCTAAAAGCACTAACATTCACACCCTTCCCTGAAGCATTTTGAAATTAAAAACTAGTTCTACACGTGAAAAAAATAATAAAGATCTAATTTTGTTTCTTTTTAAATCATGAATTTTGGATAACTGCAGCTAGGTCATTTAATACAATCCTACCAGAAAATGGACTCACTGCCTGACAAGCATAGAAGCCAATACGATGGCACTGGCTTTTGAGAAAAGAAAGGCTTTTTGTAAGGCCAGCCGGCAAGGAGACAAGAGACGCAGCTCAAATCTGTCTACCCAATTTAGGGTCTGGGGCAAGTTTTAAAGGGTCAGAGCACAAGGGGAAGAATTTGGGAATGTTGGCTTGTCAAGGTCTGATTTGACCATTTGAATAAGGTATGCTGGGGTGGATTTTAGCCCTGTTACATGGTTTGAATTTGTGTCCCTGCCCAAATCTCATGTGATCCTTAATGTTGGAGGAGTGGTCTGGTGGGAGGTGATTTGATCATGGGGCAAACGTCCCCCTTGCTGTTCTCATGATAGTGAGTGAGTTCTCATGAGATCTGGTTGTTTAGTTTGTAGCGCCACCCTCTTCTCTCTCTTCCTCCTGCTCCAGCCATGTAAGACATGACACCTTCCTCTTCACTTTCCACCATCATTGTGAGTTTCCTGAGGCCTCTCCTGCCATGCTTCCTGTACAGCCTGTAGAACCGAGTCAATCAAAACTCTTTTTAAAATAAATTATCCAGTCTCAGGTAGTTCTTTACGGCAATGTGAGAATGAACTAATACATTCTGAATCTTCTGGGCCAAAAGATCCCTCACCTTTGAAAGGGTTCCAGTATTTAAGTTCTGATCATGTCCCAGCCTTTTTGGTTCTGTAGGGAGGAATCCTTCGTTCTGAGTCTTGTTAGAGGTCAAATCTTTTTCTATTGCATGTGATGGGGTTACAAAACTTCCAGTTTAGGCTCTGTTATACCTACAAGATAACTTGACATTATCTTATCAATAGAGTAGGCCCACTATAGGTTGGTTCTGCATTACAATAATAGGAAAGGTAAATCAACATATCACATAGAATATTTTCTTTTTCAAATATTTTATGATACATATTGAAGGAATAATTTTGTGAGCAGATCATGCTATATTTAAATCTGATTAACACAATATTCTATTTAAATTTTGTTTTTTTAAGATATAAATTCTTAAATACATTTCTGTTATGGCACTTGTCTTACTCAGAAACATTAATATCCTGCTAACTCTCCTTTCATGCCCAGTGACTGAACATTGCATTCAGGCTTCTTCATTTTCAGGCCTAACCACTTTCCTGCTGATACTTCCAGCACTGCACCTTCATTTTGGTCATGCTAATTTCCATATATTCTTCATTGCTCACCCTACACAAACAGATGGACCATGGATAATGTCCATTATTGTCTTTCGTGTATTGTTGATTCTCTCTCTCCTCTCTTTCATGGTAAACAAATGGAGTTCTGCCCTTTCACCACTATCATTCTGACTCCCATGACAGTCTATTATATTTGGACATATAAACCAAAAATAAAATTCTAAGCTCCTTAACCAACCGAAAGGACTCCCAACCTTTGACTAAGGGAACCTGAAGACCTAGTTCAGGTTATGACAGGAAGGGGGTTGGACATGCTCCATTATACCCATTCCCTAACATATACCCCCAGTTTAACCAATCAGCATTAACATTAAAATAGATTTGTCATAAGATTGATGAAACACTCTTTGTAACAATAAAGTGTCAAATTCCAACCTGTCTCTGGTATAGTATCACATGACAGAGAGAAGACCCTGAAGAAAATCGAAGTGTTCTACCCTAAAATATATTTCTTTGACATATTTTGAAATGGACTTGCAAAGTCATCTCTTGTGGGGAAAATTTGTATCCTATAGAGAATCTCCTTCCCTTTCTAGGTCTTTTCCAGATCAGGAGAGATTTAGCTAAGAGTTTGACACCTTTTCCTCTCCCAAAAGAGACATTTACCATCTATTCTCTCTGAAGCTTGCTACTCAGAGGCTTCATCTACATAACCAGAACATTGGCTTCCATAACCCTTCTTATCTTAATTCAAGCATTTCTTTCCCTGATTCAATTCTTTAGGCAAAGCTTAATTCTTTTTATTTATTTATTTATTTATTTGAGAAGGAGTGCTCTATTGCCCAAGTTGGAGTACAGTAGCATGATCTCAGCTCACTCTAAACTCCTACCTCCGCTTCAAGAGATTCTCTTGCCTCAGCCTCCCAAGTAGCTGAGGTTACAGGTGCCCACCACCTCGTCTGGCTAATTTTTAGTTTTATATATATATATATTTATATATATATATTTATATATATTTTTTTTAAGGTAGAGATGGGGTTTCACCATGCTGGTCAGACTGGTCTTGAACTCCTGATCTCAGGTGATCCATCTGTCTCAGCCTCCCAAAGTGTTGGGATTATAGGCATGAGCCATTGCACCCAGCCTAAGCTTAATTATTTCAACCAATTGCTAATTAGAAAATTTTTAAATCCATTTATTACCTGTAAGTCCCTGGCTTTGAGATGTCCTGCCTTTCTGGGCCAAATCAAGATATACCTTACATGTATTAACTTATGTCTTGGCTTGTAACTTCTGTCTACCTAAAATGTATAAAACCAAGCTTAACCTGATTGACTAGGGCATATGTTCTCAAGACATCTTTAGACTCTATTCCAGGCCATGGTCACTCATATTTGGCTCAGACTAAACCTCTTTAAATATTTTACAGAGTTTGGTTTATTTCATTAACAGAGCATACTGTCCCCCATTTACTTCTCCTTTCTCTTGATAAGACATTGAGGTTTTTAAACATAGGTCTATGAACTTGAAACCATTAAATTCCATATATGTAAAACTATTATCTTAGGAACACAATTTTAAGAGTTTCTATGATTCTGTTTCTAATCTTCATAGTATATTATGACAATTACTTTTATCTCTCTGACTGGATTGGAAGACCCCTGTGGGCAGCATCTCATACTCATTAAACAAAAGTATCTCAGTAATGTGGATAATAATGAGAATCCAATTCCTGCCTCAGAGAATTATGATTCAGTGTTTATTATTTAAATGAAATTGCACAAAGTGTGTTGGGGGCAGGAATGTATTAGTTGATAAGAAAGAGAAAGATTATTATATTAGAGGAAAAAAGAAAATAATCTGTGTAAAGTTACAAGGACAAATGAATTATGTACTTCATATAGGTAATAATTCCTTAGGAATAAACGTGAGTGTGTGTGTGTGTGTGCGCGCGCGCGTGTTTGTGCGTTGTACGTGGTGTAATCTTTGA
This sequence comes from Mandrillus leucophaeus, assembly GCF_000951045.1. NCBI lineage: Eukaryota > Metazoa > Chordata > Mammalia > Primates > Cercopithecidae > Mandrillus > Mandrillus leucophaeus. The sequence goes on from NW_012102288.1 coordinate 912,306, forward strand.
TATGTCGTGTGAGTAACTATATAATTTTGCTCCTCAACATGTATAGCTTGGACCCCTTGCAACAGTATTATCATTATCACGTGGAAGAATGTGAGAAATGCAGAAACTTTGGCCACATTCCAGAACTACTGAATCAGAATTCTGTTTTTCTTTTTTACTGCAACTATTTTTATTACATTATAATAATTAGGAGCTGTACGGTTCATGACAAAAATATTGCAAATTTCAGATCACTTCACAGCACATGCTCCTATAACCACTTAAAAGTTAATTTCAGTTAAAAGAGTGGTCATTTTTAATGTTTGATATGACCAACATTCCTAGGTCAGCGCAACCAAATGATGGAAAACAACTGGATCACACTGCATATGTCCCACAAAAGAAAGCACGATGTACAAAATGTGCATGTTTCAGTTTCCACAAAACACATTGCAGGTAAACATGTTACATTAAGCAATAGTACTAGTAAGAAATTGGCACTCAAAGAAAAAATGCAAAAGTATTTTCAACATGAAAATACAGGACAGTGGAATTGGAAACTTCTGGATAAAACATTGTAACCCAGTTAGCTCTATTTGGGGGGTGGGGATGGGCCCTCAACATTGCTGCAGATAACTTATTTTTCCCCTAAATTCATCTAAATTACCTATCATTATCCCAAACAGGCACTTCAAACTATTAAACTAAAACACAAATCTTAGTCTAGTTGTGACTATTCTTCAAGAACTCATGTGAGTATCTTTAGAAAGAAGTTTTCATTTTTTGACAGACAGATATCAGTAGTATGCTATTCAATTGCTTAATGCAGAATTCATGCTATCCAGTACTAACACAGAAGTTATTAAATATAAACTCAGCCTTAAACTAACTGCTTGGTTATAAAAAATATTACTACATAATTATCAAGAAATCATGACTTTTTGACAAACGGAAATCTTAAGATAGTTTTTACCTCTAAAGAAATAAACAGTAAGCTTTATGAGGCCGAGATGGGCGAATCACTCGAGGTCAGGAATTACAGACCAGCCTGGCCAATAGGGTGAAACCCCATCTCTACTAAAAATACAAAAATTAGCTGAGCATGGTGGCACATGCCTATAATCCCAGCTACTCGGGAGGCTGAGGCACGAGAATCACTTGAAGCTGGGAGACGGAGGTTACAGTGAGACAAGATGACACCTCTGCATTCCAGCCTGGGTGACAGAGTGAGACTCTGACCCTGCCAAAAAACAAATAAAAACAAACAAACAAAAAGTAAGCTTTATGAATTAAATGTTAAAATATTTTTCATTGTAAGATTTCTCGTTATTAAAACGTTAGAATGTATTACTGTTACCAGGGGTAGTCCTACTTGTAGATTACCTAAGAAATTCTTTCAGCACTATCGTTATTAAAATCTCCTTGCACAGGATAGGGTTCTGTCTGTTCATACCAGGTTTGAAAATTCCTACTGTCACTAAAGAATTGGGCAGCAGAGAGGTGTTCAAAGGATCAGCCACCACCTGAAAATTAGCTATTAGGTCAAATCCCATTATGATATCTGCCAGATTCTTCTGAGACCTGAGGAAATAAGATGCAGGGGATTTTGATGTGATTTTATGGGAAACCTTCATGGCGATATCCACAGAAGCAGTAAAGGTTATGGTTAGGAGAATTAGAAGCATTAAAATTGCATCAAGTCATGGGGCATGTGGAAGGCAGGCAGGCAAGGTGACATTAATATGGAAGGAGAGTCCTAAAATGAGAATGGATATTCAAATATAAACTTTACCTCTTGCACAATTTTGCCCAAGATTGGCACTGAAGATGGTAACATAGGTTAAAAAGTTACAGATTGTGCTGAGCTTGACAAATAAGCGTATCCTATGTAAACAGAATATAAATCATATAGTTGTAAAAAAGCGAAGAGTTTGAGATGACTTTTTTTTTTTTTTTTTGAGACGGAGTTTTGCTCTCGCCCAGGCTGCAGTGCAGTGGCACAATCTCGGCTCACTGCAAGCTCCGCCTCCCGGGTTCACGCCATTCTCCTGCCTCAGCCTCCCGAGTAGCTGGGACTACAGGCACCCGCCACCGCGCCCGGCTAATTTTTTCTATTTTTAGTAGAGACGGAGTTTCACCGTATTAACCAGGATGGTCTCGATCTCCTGACCTCGTGATCCGCCCGTCTCGGCCTCCCAAAGTGCTGGGATTACAGGCGTGAGCCACTGCGCCCGGCAGAGATGATTTCTTTTAACATGAAGAAAAGGATAGTAAGTGATTTCCTCTAAATCAGAGTCCTAAAAGACACATATCTAGAACCTAAGTCACCTTCCTTCTAGTCCAGTGATATTTTCATCTCACCACACCACCTCACTTCATGTATTTTAAAACAAGTAACATTTTAAGTGTATTAAAAGCATTGTTTTTATTAATATTTATTTTTAAAGCAGTAATCTTAAATATGGATCAGACTTGAAAAGTGTTTGTGAAATGTTAATTTGACCATTGTTAAGAGACTAGCCAAACCTAGAGATTTTAAAGCTTTTTCACTTCATTGTTTAAAAAATAATAATGCCTTGGCATGCCACCACCCCAAAATCTCAACTTTTGGGTTAATATTTAAAAGTAATTTTTAAGAAAGAGTTTGTTTTCTAAAAACAAAAGCGGTGCTCTTGGTTTGTCAGCAGGACCACCACAGAACGAGAATGTATCTTGTTGAGCTATCCAAAATGTCCTAATCCTTCCCCATTTTGACCAACCAATGCATGACAACACTGGATGACCGTGGGGACACAGTCCATGCTGTGAAACTCTCTATGAAGCTCAAATATCCACACAGGGCCTGGCTTTGCAACCTTGGTCTCTTCAGCACCTACTAAGCTATGACTGGCCCAAACAGTCTTTAATATCACAAGCAGAATTAAAACTATCTCCAAAGACTGAAGTTGAATAAAAGATTTAAAGTTATACTATGAAAGAGCAATCTGACACAGGGAGACTACATTTAATTCCTATGATAATTTTTTGTACCTGTTAAAATTCTTTCAATTATTATAAAAATTTAGTGCCATATAAATATAGCCCCAAAATGGTTGCTATAATTCCAGTTTCATACTGGGTCTGCCTTAACAGGAAAAGCTATTAGGAGTCTTTATAGTAATTTATCTAATGTGAAAAGGAAATGGCCTTATAATAGTTTCCATTGCCTTGTAATTTTTTCCATTTTTTTCTTTTTATAGAAAAAATATAATATTTTTGGGAGAGTGACCATGACTAATAGCAGTGGTAAGGGGGACAAAACTTTTGTGAACAGTGTAACTTTACATTCACCAGGGTTGACAAACTACAGGACATGATGCCTAGAAGAAGGATCATCAGGAAGCCCATAAATTTGTGTTCCCTCAACGTTTCAGGAAAACCAATTATAAAGCCTCAACTGAAATTATAATTAGTAATTAATCCATTTATGTGACTGGATAAAACACAGAATAGGGATGATTCAAAAGCTTCATTAATTTGTTTCTCACTGATGTTCACAATTGGTAAGAAAAATAAGAAGTAATCAACTGCATGCACCAAAAAACCCAAGACAGAAATCATAGGTATTCAGTTTCTTTTGCGCAGGTATTGCTAGTTTGAAAACCAGAACTCTGGTAATACTGGCACTTAGAGGAAAAAAAAGTTTGTGCTGTCATTTTAAAATAAGCATTTAAGGTAAAAGCTAACAGTTTGCATGGAGCAGGAAAACAATTAGGTAATGCTAAAACAATGCTAATAATTTAGTGTAATGTATAAAAATCACTTTTACTTAAGTATGTCTTAAGAAAAAAGTACGAATTGTATTTACATAATTACACACTTTGTCTTTGACTTCTTTTTCTTCTTATCATCTTTGTTCATCTTTTCTTTATTTCTCAAACTAATGTATGGAAGGCATCATTAACACTCTGTCTTGTCTTTGCTGATGTTTCAATAAAAGGAATCCCCTAACTGCTTGCTAAGTCCTGAGCCTGTTTTGTGTCTACTATTCTAGAAGGCAAATCACATTTTATTTCCTACTACGACCAAAGGCACATCTTCAGAGTCCTTAAATCTTTTTATTTCTTCTCTATAATTGTGCATATCTTCAAATGTTTTAATATTATTTATGGCAAATAAACAAAGAACCCCTCCCCCGCCCCCACCCAGTCCTCATGTACTGGTCCCTCATTGCATTGTACTCTTCTTGACCTGCTGTGTCGAGAATATCCAAGAGACAGGTTTCTCCATCAATTACTACTTGCTTCCTGTAGGAATCCTCTATTGTTGGCTCATATTCGTCCACAAAATGATTCTGAATTAGCTGTATCGTCAAGGCACTCTTGCTTACGCCACCAGCTCCAACTACCGCAAGTTTATATTCAGTCATGGGAGCCGCTGAGCCTCTGGCCCTGCCGCTGCCTTCAGTGCCTGCGCCAGGCTAGCTCCCAGTCCGAAAGGCAGGGGCCGGGAGTACTGGTGGAGCTTCATCTAAGCCAGTATTTGTCTTATATACTTTAAGTGAATGTACTTATTCTCAAGGTAAGACAGTCAAAGCTCATTCCGTTCCTTGGGAATTTATGATTCAGGATAATGTCAAGCACTAAAGATTCATTTTATTTCAAAGAACCAGCAAATTTCAGTAGATCTTAATGTTACACAATGCACTAAATAGTAGACCATGCTTCTCCCTGGAGTCATTGTTTTCTAAATTGCAGTGTAGTAGCTAAAAAGCATCTGCAAATAAGAATAACATTGTGAATCTTATTGAAAGTTTGAGGTCAGTTTTGTCATGATGCATTCTTCATCATCTGTCAGGTTCTTGGCATGTGAAAGGCCCCTCCAGAGGATAAAGAATATTCTGCTAGAAATAGTCTCCTCCAGTTTTCTCTTCAAACAGTAACTTGGGTCAAAATTATCCTTACTAGGTCACTGTTATAAACAATATTTCGGATATTTTTGACATGTTACTGTGCATTACATCAAATCAAATTTTGATCATGCTTTGTAAAATTCCTGATATGTCTAATGCTATTGTATTCTCCTAGTGAGTATTCAAATGTGGCAATAAATAATGTCCAGTACCTATTTCTAATAAGTTTAGTTTGCTTTAAATCCTTATCTGCTAAAAATTTTTCTCTAGATCTTGAAATTACTCCACAGTTTACTAGTGACTATAATACTTAGCTTCCTCATCTTTTGTTTTTTTTTTTGAGACGGAGTCTCACTCTGTCGCCCAGGTAGGAGTGCAGTGGCGCGGTCTCAGCTCATGGCAACATTCGCCTCCTGGGTTCAAGCAATTCTCCTGCCTCAGCCTCCCAAGTAGCTGGGATTACAGGAGCTCCCTACCACATCTGGCTAATTTTTGTATTTTTAGTAGAGGCAGGGTTTCACCATGTTGGCCAGGCTGGTCTCAAACTCCTGATCCAAATGATCCACCCACCTTGGCATTCCAAAGTGCTGGGATTACAGGCATGAGCCACCATGCCCGGCCAACAGCTTCCTCATCTTTAAAATGAGATACAGTAGTACCTGTATTGTAGGGTTATTATGAGGATTAATTTAGTAAGTGTAAGGGTTTATGACAATATTATAATTGAAATATGATGTCAAAATAAATTTGTTTACCTGAGTAGGATGAAATGCTTCTTTAAGAGGAATCATTTAAATTTCTTACATACTTTTATTTGCACATTGCAGCAAAATACATGCATGTTAAACTACCTGCATAACTTAATTCATGAATGCATTTATATACATGAGGATCTTCATGGCCCCAGGAACACATTAAACTTTTCTGATGCAATTTTTCTTTACTTAGAATTTGTTTTCTTCTTCATATATTGCTTTTCATTTGTTTATACTGTACTTTCATCTATATAATATCCATTAAAATGTAAAGATGTTTGCTTTTTCAAGTAATCAATTTTGACAAACTTTTTATCATATGAAAAATTAATAGGTAAGCACTCAAACATTCATGAATAAAGATACTAAACAGCAGTAGCTATAGGCAGATCACCCACCCACTACCCTCTGTTTCCAAACAGAAGTAATCAGCCCTTCCTCTAATTTCATATTCTTTCTCCCAGTGGTGGAGTGTTATAGATTGTATCAGTCTAGCTTGTTATTTTGATTTCCATCAGGAACTGGATCCATCCTTACTGAAGCGCAGATAGATGACATCATAGAAATAAATTGTATTAGTCTGACATAATTGTTCTCTATGCAATCTTTGCATTTATGGAGGAAAAGGTTAGTTTTCTTTAGTGCACTAATCCAAGACTTGCTCTCTTCCTCCATTGTAAAAAGCAGTAAATTGATAATACTGTTTTAGTGATAGCTGTCATATAACTTACTATAAATTATACAGCTCTTAAACTGCCCTCATTTTCTCTTTGGAGAGGCCTTATTAAATAAAAGCACCATGCTGCTGCAACTACAGTGAGGTTTCAAAAAGCCAAATCTCCTCACATTGCTTGTATCCTTTAAATCCTTCAATGTTTTTCTGCTCCTTCAAGTCAAATACAGAGACTTCCCTGATCTAGCATGTGTCTGCCTACCCAGCCTCATCCCACCTACCCCTGCCATTCATTCTGAACTCCATCTGGGTTGGGTGCTTAAATATTCTGGAATAACTCTTTCTGCATATTCCTGGTATCTCTTTTTACCCCCCTTGTCCTCCTATAAATAACATAAATACCACTCTGCTTAACTCTCCTAAATAAGAAAACTTGATTCATCTTTCTGGTCATAGAACATATTTTTATTGTAGTATTTTTGTCATTGTTTACTTCATGTCTCTTTCTGCCACTGTTGTTTGGCTCCTAAAGGTAGGGCTTAAGATCTTTGTCAGAGTTATTCAAATTGTCAAGTTATTTTTCTTTGTACATTGCTTCAAAGAAAAATAAGCATTTTAGAATTTTAAAAGAAAATAAAGGCACTTATGATTTTTTATGTTTTTAATAAGACAAGGATAATAATGGGCAAATTTGAGAAAATAGTAAGGTAAATTAAAATCGTGTGTAAGGTCAGTTGGGTAAATAACATTTATTGAGTGCCTTCAATGTCTCAGGCATTTTACTGGATTCTTTTTATTTGTTAACAAAGAGTTGTTAAGAACTTGGAAAATAATGATGAAAGCTTGACTGTAAGATAAAAGAAAAAAACAGTTCTAGTTATTGATATCTCAAATGGAAAAATTTATAACCATGTCATCTTTATACGTACCAGATATTCAAATAAAGCATAGAAAGAAACAGATTAACATGGAACTCTAGTTGATTAGTTTCCAGGACATAGGCCTAACAGTTGAGGACTGTTCATTAATTTGGATAGAGAAACAGTAGCAATTATCTCAGTGTATATAAATTATGGGTTCCTAGATTATAATAAATTAAGATGTATTATGGTTGAGCTATTATTGAACAAATTTAGTTCAAATGAGTTACATTTTTACTCCTTTTTATAAGATAGCATTATGGATCATGTGCTAAAAATCAGTAATCAGTTTTGGGTTTTGTATCTTTTTGTATGAACAAAAAGAAGACATAAACAGTAAATTCTTGAGTATACTATAGATATTCTTGACTTACAATGGGGTTATGTGTTGATAAACCCATAAAAAGTATCTTAGTTGAGGAGAGGCCAAGATAGTGAATTAGAAGCAGCTGCAGTCCACGGCACTCACAGAGAGGAATGAGAGGAGGTGGAACTATGGGTTTAACATTTTATACATGTGGACAATATATGTGTGCATATGTACAAATTGTACAAATATACATTTGTAGACAATATGTACAAAAGTCATGTGACAAGTTCAGGAAACTTAAAGAGAGCCGGTATGCCTAGAATGCAGAGAAAAGCGATAGAATATTGCAAAATGAGGCCAAACATGGTTCCTCATACCTGTAATCCCAGCACTTGGGGAGGCTGAGGTGGGCAGATCATGAGGTCAGGAGATTGAAACCAGCCTGACAAACATGGTGAAACCCCGTCTCTACTAAAAATAGCTGGGCATGGTGGAGTGCATCTGTAATCCCAGCTACTCAAGAGGCTGAGGCAGGAGCACTGCTTGAACCTGGGAGGTGGAGGTTCCAGTGAGCCGAGATCCCACCACTGCACTCCAGTCTAGGTGACAGAGCAAAACTCCGTCTTAAAAAAAAAAAAAAAAAAAAAAAAAAAAAGAATATTGCAAGATGTGGTTGAAGAATTAGGATCCTGTATGCCAAGTCAATTTTTTTTTTAATCCTAGAAGCAATGAGAGGTTTCTGAAGAGTTTCAATGAAGATGACATTATCATATTTGTCTTTTTAAAGATCTCTCTGATTGTAGTGTGTACAATGGATTGGGGGAAGGCAGCATGAATGAGAGAAAACAAGTTAAACAGCTACTACAATGGTCCAGGTAAGACTTGGCTGTTTTTTGAACTTTAATGGCAGTGAAAATTTTAAAAATTATAATGGATAGATTAAAGAGATGATTAAGGAGAAAAATAACAGGTCTTGGTTATGGGATGGTTATGAATTTTGTGGATAAGAGGTACTTTAAAGATGTTTAGTTCTCTTAGATGTAACTCCATGGATCCTGGTGCCACCTAATGATATGGTAAATGCTGGAAATTAATAAATAATCTTCATAAATTAATGAGTAATAGGTATGTAAACACGTAAGCTTTATCTGATATACACAGAACCTTATGTTGTAACTCATTCAGACTTCAGTTTCATGACCAAGACCAGGTCAGACCTGGCTGGAAAAGTGCATATCATGGATTCACTGTTGAACACATTGAATTTGATGTGATTTTGATAGTGAAAATGCAGACTAGCTGATATTTCTAGATTACAGTGGTAGTCATTAGTGCTACTATGCCTTATGCTTGTTTCATATCGCCTGGGAGAAAGAGTATAGGGAAGTAGTAATAAAGGAAGGAGTACAATTAAAGGCTGAAGAACTAAGATATTTTATGGCTGACATAGAGAATAAATTTGCATGGGAGATGCAAGAATTAGAACATTTTCACTGTGCCAAATGCAGATTGGTCAGGTAAGATTAAGATAAAGGTAACTGCTATCAAAAATATATAGTACATCACAGATAGAGCTCTTCTGTCTTCACTAAAAGAGGACAAACGTTTGGATAATGGGTATAATCTCTACCCCATCAAGAAAAGGCCAATTCTTGGAATTATAATCAGAATATAAATACTGGCTCTGCAAATAAATTAAATGGGTCATAGAGACCTAACAGAATGTTAAACTCTTTCCTCATGCCTACAACAATCGTTAAAGGTATATAGTGACTGTTGTTAGAAGGGCATACAATTAGTGAATTCAAGTAATGGCAATATGTAATGGCAATATGGAATGATGTAAATAGTTATTATCTTTAGATATATACTTATAGTGCCATGCATAAAAAGTGTCTGAAAATACAGATGTGAGAGTCAGCTCTTAAGGAAAAATGAGCAGAGAAGATCTGAGTTGGGTAGTGGTGGAAAAGCCCACCAGCCAATGGGCTGGTGTTGAAATAAGGACTTCATTTTGGTGTTCAAGCTGTTAAGTACTCAATTATCCTTAAAATGCATTTCTTCCTTGATTTGAACAGCAACATTCTTACCCTGTGCTCTTCTTAGTCTCTTTGTCTTAAACCTCAGAACTTTCTATCACTCTCTGTCAGATATTCCCACCAATATTTTATAGACACCTAAAGTTCAATATGTCTACCTCGCAACTATGTACGTTTATTATGCATCCAAAAATAAATGAACAAATTTTCAAACCTGTGGCTAAATGGTATGTGATACAATCAACTTGTTGAAATGTCTGGTGAGGGGATATCTGTGGCAACCTTCCCAAAGCATTATAGTGAATATTCCAAGTCTAATTTGTCTTCAGATGACTTTTAGGAGGTATGAGTAACAGAAGAAGGTGAGGGAGAAGGAGGGAAAAAAGCAGAAGGGTAGAGGAGAGCGGAATGAGAATTATGTGAAACAGCACCATTAAATGCCTAATAAATAATGTAATAATATTGCTGTTAAAGCCAAAAAAGCCTTCAATATGTCAAACTTAAACTAAACATACTGTTTAAGTAGCCCACACAATTTATTGAATTTATATGGGAACACTATCCGCTCCATGAATATCTGCCCCAGCATTCTTTACTGGCACACGTTACAGTTTGGCCCCACTAAACAAAAAGCCTGTCATAATTACGAAAACTGGTTTTGTACAAAAATTAGCATGAATATAGTGGGAGAATGGCTGTTTGAAATTTATTAAGAGGGTGTGTGAATTCTGACCCTCTTCATTTTTTTCAGGCTGAAACTATAATCAACTTCCCTGTCTTCTTGGTATCTCTCTTCCTCATTTGTGATATCATGTTTTACTTTTTACTTCCTTGTATTACTGTGATCCTTTTTACTTTTCACCTCCTTGTATTACTTCCATGATCTCTTACCAGCTACTATTCTCTATTATTTCCCAAAACTTTGAACAGTCTTTTTGGTTGCAGACCCAGCCTATAGTATCTGTGGAGCCTGATAAGAAGCCCTTATACCTGTGGGAAAGTAGCTTGTAGGTTTTCCCAGGTCAAAGTGTTCATGAGTATCAGGGCTTTTGATCTCTTATTATTGGACAGATAAAGCAAATTTTGCCGAAATTTCATTCTGGGTCATCAGATTTAAAGTATTCCATTGGCATTAACACATCTATAGATACCCTGTTTAAAACCATGTTAATAAAAATAAAACTAGGATGTCATGTGAACAAAATAATTTCATATTCTTTATTCTTTATTTTCTCAAAGAAGTGTCTATGAAGAACAAGCCCAGTAACCTATTAAATAAGAAAAGCAATAGAATTTTATTGCCATAATGCATGGGTATTTTATTACTATTTTTTTACTACTATTTTACTGAATTTGTATTGATCTAATACATTCTCTTTTTGTTTTTGGAAAAGTAAGATGAGATCATTACTTTAATTCTGAATAATGCAAAGAAAATACAAGAGAAAGGGAAATAACTAGGATAAACTAGACAAGCCTTAGTCCCTTGGCAATCACACACTGCAGGAAGAGCTGTGTCCCTCTCAGGTGCATGTTTTGAAACAAAGTGGAACAACAAAGATAGACTCTAATTTCTCCACAGCAACACTAGATTGGTACCAATGTACTTGTTTTTGGAAGCATGGACTAAAAGGAAACCCTTGTGTTCTTTCAAACAGAGACCTTCTTGTTCAGATCTTTTGGGCTTTTTGGTACTTTTATTAATTACAACAAAACTAACCTGTTCCTTACCAATTCTGAAGCTCCAAGAAACTCTTGTAATTGTTGAGTAGGGGCAGACCAGAACATGGAATTCAAGTTAACTGTAGTCCATGGTAACAATTAGCACATCTTACAGATCAGTAGGCGCTCCACCTGACCCCATAATGACTAGTGAAAAAGAATGACTACCAAGTTAGAAAACTGTCATCTTACATATTTTCCTTTGCCTCAATAACTGCATCATTCCATTCCCATCTCAATCCAGCCTAAACCATCCCCAATTAGTGAACACTACATCTATGATGTCATCAAAATAGATTGGCTTAATATTGCAAGTGTAAGTTTGGTGTTTGTGCTCCCCTTTTTATACACACTGATACTTTTTAGGTTCTCATCATTTTTCACCTGAAGTATCTTAAAGGCCTCATAAATCTTCTCTATACACCTTATATTGTCCTTATGTAATCCATTTGTCATACTGCTTTGTCAGATTGATCTTTCTAAACTATGAATTTGATCAGTCACTCCTCTTCTTAAAAACTTGCAATGGTGGGGCAGAGCACAGGGACTGATGCTTACATAAATAATTACATAATCCCAGCATTTTGGGAGGCTGAAGCAGGAGAATCACTTGAGCCCATGAGTTCAAGACCAGCCTGAGCAATGTGATGAAACCTTGTTTCTACAAAAAAAAAAAAAAAAAAAAAAAAGCCAGGTGTGGTATAGTCCCAGCTACTTAGGAGGCTGAGGTGGGAGGATTGCTTGAGGCTGGGAAGTCAAGGCTTCAGTGAACTGTGATGAAGCCACAGCACTCCAGCCTGGGCAACAGGGCAAAACTATGTTTAAAACAAAAACAAATAAACAAACTTGTAATGGCTTCACAATGCTTACAAAATAAAATCTAAACTTTATTTCATGGCCTGTTCTTTATGATGTTGCAAGCCATGTTCTCTGAAGTCACCTTTTTATGCCCTTTCTTCTTCTCACCCCATAAAAAAATTATTTTTAGTGAGTCAAATATGTTATGTGGTTTTATACAGTTAGAGCCTACCTGTTTCCTCTCTCTGATTATCTTTGCCTTTACCTCTTCTTTACTAATTTATCTGGCAAGTTCATGCTCATCATTTTAGATAAAACTCAAAATATTCTATTCTCAGTGAAGCATATGAGACCCTCAAAGTTATCTGTTTTCTCCTCTCTGCCACCATGGAATATTGCACATGTTATTAAATATGATAATTATTTAAACATGATTTCTATCTTTTAACCCAGAATTTGCTAAGGAAATCTGGACACAGAGCACAAGCAAACCTGGCACATAACCAGTACTTAATAAGCTATTCCGCCATCATTTCCGACTCAATAAATCCAAACCAGAATTCTTCAGCTTCCACCTAATGTTCTCCAATCTCCTGTTCCTATTAAAGGTGTTATTTTTCTTGCCATTTAGGGTTAAAATATTAGAATCTGCCCTGACTCAGCCTTCTGCTTAATTCAGCGTTGTCCAACCAGGAAATATGCTCACTCTAGTAAATAGAATACAGAGCCTTCAAGGTTTTTCTCTCAAAGGAGAGTCTTCTAATGGTATCCCCAAGGATCTCTGAGTTGTACTTTCCCTTGCTTCAGTTACCAGAGGCAACAAAATTCTTACCACAGACAGGCACATACTATTTTCCTTTTAACACTGTGGCCTAAACATTAGCATATGTTCTCCTTCTGATTTAATGTAGGACAGTAAAATAGATTAGAAACTTTAAAAGCTTTAACTAGCTGCTAACTTTTTTTAAAAAGATAAACTTGGTAATTACAAAACATATAAACATAGGAAGACTTTCACAGCACATATTTCTGATACTTCTCAACAAATTTGCCCCTTAGAGTTGTTGGTTTTGCCATATTTTAAAAATCAGTCTTGAAACAGTTGTTATATCAGTATTCAAAGTACATATAACTTTGTAGGCAACTTGTCTGAGTTACTTGCTTCCTGAGTTCCAGTCTGCCTCTATGTGGGCACCATCTTATCACCCAAGCTCTAAGAGCTGTTATTGGTAATTTTGATCAAGAAGACTTTTCTACAGAGCTTTTAGGTCTTTTGGTGCCCAATCCATTTCTTATCAGAGAGATCCCTTTCTTCCAGTAATGCCAATGGTAAGCATACTGTAAATGAGGTCCCACTACTCTTCATCCATCACTTCTCTCACATTCCATTGATCTAAACTTGTCACATGGTCTCACACTGTTACAAGAGAGATAAGGTATCTAGTCTTCCTGTGTGCTCAGGAGAGAGAGAGAGAAGAATTAAATGTGAGTGTGCACTAATAATTTCCCCAGTAGACTGTTTTGGTTTAGTAGGATTTACAATACAGCTTCAGAAACCAACTATTTTTCTAATTGTGTTTCTTAAGGAAAATGCACTTTAAGTCCCAAACAACTGACTTAAATTGTTATGACTCAATCTTTTGGGGATAGGATGTTGAGGGTATCAGTTTTTTCAGTAAGATTGTAAGTCTTTTAAAGACAAGGACTTTTCTTGCACTCCCATTATATATTTAGAAAACTTTCAATTAAACATAAGATGCTTAATTCCTAATTCATTAACTAAATCAACAAAGTCTGATTAAATAACTTTCTGATGAGATCTGTGAGAAGAATTTCCTGCTTTTATTTTCTTTATAAAACTCTCTATTTGCAAATAATTACATAAAGATTTAGCAGTAATGTAGTGATTCATTAAATTGTCAACCCATTGAATTACTATTCAGTGGAATTAGATGTTTGATGGCCAGACACCGTGGTTCACACTTGTAATCCCACCACTTTGGGAGGCCAAGACAAGCGGATCACTTGACCTCAGGAGTTTGAGACCAGCCTGGCCAACATGGCGAAACTCTGTCTCTACTAAAGATACAAAAATTAGCCAGGCGTGGTGGTGAGTGCCTGTAATCTCAGCTACTTGGGAGACTGAGGCAAGAGAATCTCATGAACATGAATGCAAGAGGCAGTGGTTGCAGTGAGCTGAGATCAGGCCACTGCACTCTAGCCTGGGTGACAGAACAAGACCACGTCTCAAAAAAAAAAAAAAAAAAAAAAAAGATGCTGTTTGAATACATTTGATTGATAGTGTGATTCTATTATTTTAATAATTTTTGTTACATGTGTATGTCCAATAAATGAAACCTCCCAGGAACATGGTTTTAAATTCATATTATTATGATTAGATACCACTCAATCATGAATCAGTACAGAGCCAACCCTGCCACATTGAAGCCTAAGACAAAAAGAGAAATCATTATTATTCATCATACCATTATTAACATTTCGATATTTTGATCATACTGGAACTTTTTGCATTAATTTTGATTCTTTAAAATATTGCATTGAACATTTTTTTTGATTACTGTGTTTTGGCACTTCCTTAAATTTTGCACCAGAAATGAAGATCTTTTTCCCTCCTCTCTAGTCCCAGCCTGATAGCCATGCCTAACCTCCAGAGTGTGGGGAAGCATTATCTGCCTTGTAGACTAGAGAAAGAAAAATGAGGAAAGTACTAATGACTAATATATCCAGTTAAAGTAATAAGTTATAATGCAGAATTGTTTGTTGAAGGAAAAATGATACAACTCAAAGGATAATTTTATTCATCAAGTAATAGAATTTTCCTCATCAAAAAATGAAAAATTTGATTTAATTCTATAGAGATATGATTTATAGTCCCATCAGTAATAAACCCCTTATTTTTTTCCTCTAGAAGCCTTACTTGATTATTTTACTCCAAAAAATCTATATTTGAAAGTCATGGAGTCAGACAGTTTTTTCAAACAATTAAGATGTAATTATTGCATTGCCATTATCTAAAAACTCCTGGTGGATTTTTTTTTTTTTTTTTTTTTTTGAGATGGAGTCTTGCTCTGCCGCCCAGGCTGGAGTGCAGTGGCGCGATCTTGGCTCACTGCAAGCTCCGCCTCCCGGTTTCACGCCATTCTCCTGCCTCAGCCTCCACCAGGCCTGGCTAATTTTTGTGATTTTAGTAGAGACGGGGTTTCACCGTGTTAGCCAGGGTGGTCTCTATCTCCTGACCTCGTGATCCGCCCGCCTCGGCCTCCCAAAGTGCTGGGATAACAGGCGTGAGCCACAGCGTCCGGCCGGATTTTAATGTTAGTACTTCTTGGATTTGACTTTTTCAGGTACTCTAAAATGTTTACCTTAACTCAGTTTGTTTTGTATTTTTATCATTTTTTGTTATTCCTAGTTTGCAATGATTTTTCTCTAACAAAAACCATCAAATAATAGCAGAAATAAAAAGTATATACAATTTTTAAAGTATCTGAATTTTAAGAAGCAAAATCATCTAAATAATCCTCATTCACTTTCCTCCAGGATTCTATATTAAAATGCTGTAGAAAAATTCTATTCCATAATATGTATGTGGTTTATTTTTTCTAAAGAAATGTTTCGAGTATGTAGTAATACATTCATTTTAAACAATATTGGTTCTAATAATTGTGTTTGGTTAGCCAAAAACTAAAATAAAATCTAAAAAGGAGATAGAGAAAAAATGCTAACTAATATAAGCACCTGCATATTTCATCAGCATTATCAATGTATCTATTCTACATGATATTTTATAGTCTGGTCTAGCTTTAATACCGGAAAAGAAAAAAAAAAAACAACTTTCAAATAAAAGCCAGATTTATCCCTGTAGAGAGTACTAATTCTCAGAACACATTTCTCTGTTTCATCTTTCTTTTCTTATAACTGTAGTTCATATGTCTCTGTGTTTGGCTTATTGCTTCATCACTACCTTTACATCAGTAATAACAGTTCTTATGAAAGGGCTAGAAAATCTTAACTTCATCATAACATTCGTTTATTCTCTTGGCTTCTGACTCCAAAGTAGAAACACGAATGTTCAACCATAACTATGTGGCCTCTTCTACTTGCTAGGAAGCTCCAAGGGAGATAATATCAAGGGAGATTTGTTTATTTTTTGAACACTTTGAAATTCCATGTTGTGGCAGGCAAAAACCTGCAGTCAATCACTCCAGCAACGCTCACCCAAAGCAATTTTATTACCCCCCAAATATTTATTATTTCTTGCATAGAACATCTATTGAGTGATGTTATGAATAAAATTAGGTCCTGAGACAATTCAGAAAATATGTAAGGGACCTCCTTTTTAAAAAATTTACCATATGGGAGCAAGATGGTGGAATGGAAAGCTTCATTGATTGTCCCCCACCCCATCCCCTGCAAGGACACCAAGTTAACAACTATCTACACAGAGAAAACACCTTCATAAGAACCAAAAATCAGGTGAGTACTCATAGTACCTTGTTTGCACTTCATATTGCTGAAAGAGGCACTGAAGAGATAGAGATAACAGTCTTGAATTACTGACATCACCCCTCCCCCATCCCCTGAAGCACAGGCTGGTGCAGAGTCTCTAGGCACTAGAGGAGGGAGAACACAGCAATGGTGAGGCATTTAACTCACTGCTGTCCTGTTAGAGCACAAAAGAAAACTGGATCAAACACAGCTGAAGCCTAGCCATGGACGGAGTATTTCAACCAGCCCTAGTTAGATGGGAATCACTGATCCATCAGTCCAAAGTTGAGTGATTGCAAACCTCGCCACTGAGGGCTACAGCACTCTGTGTCTCCAAGTAAACTTGAAGGGCAGTCAAGGCCATAAGGACTGCATCTCTTAAGTGAGTCCTAGTGCTAAACTAGGTCCAGGGACAGTGGACTGGGCTGGCATATGACATACTGAAACACCAACTGGGGCACCCAAAGGAGTGCTGGCATCACCCCTCCCTTAACCCCAGGCTGCATAGCTCAGGGCTCCAGAAGTGACCTCTTCCTTCACTTGAGGTGAGGAGAGGAAACAGTGAGGAGGACTTGCATCTAGGACACCAGCTCAGCCATAGCAGGATAGGTCACTGATCAGAGTTGTGAGGCTCCCCATTCCAGACCCCATTCCAGATCCAGTCCCCCCAGATGACTTATCTAGACACACCCTGGGACAGAAGGGAACCTGCTACTTTGAAGGAAACAACACAATCCTGGCAGGATTCATCATGTGCTAACTGAAGAGTCCTTGGGTCCTGAACAAACGGAAGCAATACTCAGGTACTACATCAAGTGCCTTGGGTGAGCCTCTGAGACATGCTGACCTCAGGTGAGACTCAGCACATTACCAGCTATGGTGTCCATGGGGCAAAACTTCTGCTTGAGAAAAGCAGAGAGAAAAGTAAAGGGGATTCTGTCTTGCACCAGAGCAGCCACAGTGGGGCAAAGCACCAAGCAGTCTCTTGCGTCCCCAATTCCAGGACTTGACTCATGGATGGCACTTCTGGACCTGCGCTGGGCCAGAAGGGAGTCCACTGCCCTGAAGGATGAGTCCAAGGCCAGGCAGCATTCATGACAAGCTGATTTAAGAGACCTTGGGCCTTAAAGAAACATTGAAGGTAGTCTGGAAGTATTCCTTGTGGCTTGGAGTGGTGGTGGCTATGGGGCGAGTCTCCTCTGCCTTTGGAAAGGAGAGGAAAGAGTGGGAAGGATTACATCTTGTGGTGTGAGTTCCAGATCTGCTGCAATACAATAGAATACCAGGTAGACTTCTAAGGTTTTTTTTTTTTTTTTTTTTTTTTTTTCGCTCTGTCACCCAGGCTGGAGTGCAGTGGCCGGATCTCAGCTCACTGCAAGCTCCGCCTCCCGGGTTCACGCCATTCTCCTGCCTCAGCCTCCCGAGTAGCTGGGACTACAGGCGCCTGCCACCTCGCCCGGCTAAGTTTTTGTATTTTTAGTAGAGACGGGGTTTCACTGTGTTAGCCAGGATGGTCTCGATCTCCTGACCTCGTGATCCGCCCGTCTTGGCCTCCCAAAGTGCTGGGATTACAGGCTTGAGCCACCCCGCCCGGCCACTTCTAAGGTTTTTAACTCTAGCCCCTGACTCCTGGAAGGTACTCTGGACCCACACCTGGCCTGGGGAAACTCACTATCCGGAAGGGAAGAAGACAGGTCTAGCTGGATTTGCAACTTGCTGATTGTAGAGCAGCAGGGCCTTGAGGAAACATAAGCAGTATTCGGGCAGTGGTTACAGTAGGCCTTGGGCAAGACCTAGAGCTGTGCTGGCTCCAGGTCTAACCTAGTGCAGTCATAGTGGTGGTGGCCACAGGGGAGCTTGTGTGAATCCCCTCCCAACCTTAGGTGGCTCAAAACAGAGAGGGAGACTCTGTACATCTGGGAGAAAGTAAGGGAAGAGAACAGGAGTTTCTGCCTGGTAATCTCGAGAATTCTACCAGATCTTGTTCAAAACTATGAAGGTGGACTACCAGATATTGTCTAAAACCATTATGATTCTTGAAGACTCTCTAGGAGTTTGCAAGAACCATACCTTTACTGGGCTTGGAGTGCCCCCTAAAGCACATACAGCTTAGATCACAACACACAAGTCCTTTCAAATATCTGGAAAGCCTTCCCAAGAAGGACAGCTACAATTAAGCCCAAACAGTGAAGACTACAGTAAAAATCTAGTTCAATGCTCTGACACTGAAGAACATTTACTAGCATCAACACCATCCAGGAAAACATGAACTCACCAAATATTTAAACTAAATAAGGTACAGGGACCAGTCCTGGAAAAGCAGAGATGTGTGACCTTTCAGACAGTGAATTCAAAATAGCTATGTTGAGGAAACCCAAAGAAATCTAAGATAACACATTGAAGGAATTCAGAATCCTATCAGATGAAGTTAATACAGAGATTAAAATAATTAAAAAGAATCAAGCAGAAATTATGGAGCTGAAAAATGCAATTAGCATACTGAAGAATGAATCAGTCTTTTAATAGCAGAATTAATCAAGCAGAAGAAAGAAATCAGTGAGCTTGGAGAGAGGAAAGTCGACCAAACTTAGCCGATACCTGCCCATGGAAGAAACATTTAAACCAGCACTCATCAGAGGGGAATCACCAATCCACTGGTAATTTGAAAATACACAGTCAGAAGAGACAAAAGAAAAAAGAATAAAAAACAATGAAGCATACCTACAGGATCTAGAAAAAAACCTCAAAAGGGCAAATCTAATAGTGATTGGCCTTAAAAGGAGGTAGAGAAAGAGATAAGTGTAGAAAGTTTATTCAAAGGGATAATAACAGAGAACTTCCCAAACCTAGAGAAAGACAGCGATATCTATGTCCAAGAAAGTTATAGAACACCAAGCAGATTTAACCCAAAGAAGACTACCTCAAGGCATTTAATAATCAAACTCCCAAAGGTCTAGGATAGAGAAATTATCATAAAAGCAGCAAGAGAAAACCCTAAAACAAAAAAATACAATGGCATTCCAATGTGTCTGGCAGCAGACATTTTAGTGGAAACTTTACAGTCCGGGAGAGGGTGGCATGACATATTTGAAGTGCTGGAGTAAGAAGACTTTTACCCTGAAATAGTATATCCCACAAAAACATCCTTCGAACGTGAAAGAGAATTAAAGACTTTCCCAGACAAACAAAAGCTGAGGGATTTTAACAACACTAGACCTGTCCTACCAGAAATGCTAAAGGTAGTACTTCAATTAGAAAAAAAAGGACATTGGTGAGTTTTGTAATGAAGGCAATAAACACTGGTTATAGTAAGTACACAAACACAAAATGTTATAAAACTGAAATTTTGGTGTGTAAACTACTCTTATCCAAAGTAGAAAGACTAAATGATGAACCAATCAAAAATAATAACTACAACTTCCGAAGAAAATGTCACTGTGGGAAGATACACACAGAAATAACAAAAAGTTAAAAAGCAGGGGGACAAAATTAAGGCATAGAGTTTTTGTTAGTTTTCTTTTTGCTTGTTTGTTTATGCAAATAGCATTAAGTTGTTATCAGGTTAAAATAATGGATTATAAAATAGTATTTGCAACCAATAGTATTTGAGATTATGGTAATCTCAAACCAAAAAGAAATATGATGGACAAACAAAAAATAAAAAGCAAGAAACAAAATCATATCACCAGAGAAAATCACTTCAGTAGAGGAAGACAGAAAGGTGAGAAAGAAGGAAGAGAAGACCAGAAAACAACAAGAAAACAAATAACAAAATGGCAGGAGTAAGTACTTATTTATCGTATCACCATTGAATGTAAATAGATTCAATTCTCTAATCAACAGACATAAAATGACTGAATAGATTAAAAAAAAAAAGACCCATGGATCTGTTGCCAACAAGATATACACTTCAGCTATAAAAACACACATAGACTGAAAATAAAGGTATATAAAAAGATATTTCATGGCAATGAAAACCAAAAAACAATAGGAGTACCTATACTTATATCAGACAAAAGAGATTTCAAGACAAAATCTATAAGAAGAGACAAAGAAGGTCACTATATAATGATAAAGGGGTCAAGTCAGCAAGACAGTATAACAATTTTAAATATATATATACCCAACACTAGAGTACCCAGATATATAAAGGAAATGTTACTGGAGCTAAAGACAGAGATAAGCCACAATACAATAATACCTGGAGACTTTAGCACCCCACTTTCAGCACTGGACGGATTTTTTCAGACAGAAAATCAACAAAGAAATATGATGCTTAATTTGTACTAGAGACCAAATGGAGCTAATAGATATTTACAAAACATTTCATCCAAGAGCTACCATATGATCCAGCAATTCCACTGCTGGGTATATACACACACACAAAAAAAGAAATAAATATATTGAAGAGGTATCTGTGCTGCTATGTTTGTTGTAGCACTGTTTACAATAGCTAACATTTGGAAGCAACCAAAGTGTCCATCAACAGACGAATGAATAAAGAAAATGTGGTATACATGCATAATGGGGTATGATTCAACCATAAAAGAAGAATGAAATCCAGACATTTGCCACATGGATGGAACTGGAGATCATTAAGTGAAATAATCCAGACCCAGAAAGACAAACATTGCATGTTCTCCCTGATTTGTGGAATCTAAAACTCAAAATAGCACAACAAGGTGACTATAATAAACAATAACTTAATTGTACATTTTTAAATAATTCAAAGAGTGTAATTGGATTGTTTGTAACTCAAAGGATAAATGATTGAGGGGATGGATACCTCATACTCCATGATGTGCTTATTTCACATTGTATACCTGTATCAAAACATCTAATGTACCCCATAAATATGTATACCTACTAGGTACCCACAAAAATTAAAAAAGAAATTGCTAACAGATCTTTGGAGAGAAGGCACTGAGAGTAGATGGAAGAAAGACAAGGAAGCTGGGCTGAAAGGGGAGGAAGCTGGGAACACTGCACAGGGCTACAGCACACTGGGACTGACTCCTGGTCCCAAATGACTCTAGGATAATGGGTGAGTTGAACTGGCAAAGAACAATCTGCCCTCACCATGGGACTCTGAAATCCTGGCAGGAGGAGGACCCTGGACCACCACAGACACTTGAATTGGCAGGGACAGCAGCTTAGAGGAGTGTTAGGGGTAGTGCACCAGTTGGTATGGGGGTTTGGTGTGGGAGCATCTTCAACAAAGCAGAGCCATCAAGTCTTCCTCTGTTTGACTTGATCCCATAGGAGGCTCTAGCCCTAGAGGAATTGTCATACCTGAACTGAGTAGGGCAAGCTGCCCATCAGATGAGGTCAGTTCGACCTGAGTATCCCGGTCATTCCCAGGGCCCCATGCTAGTTGTGGCTGCTTGCAAGGCAGCCTTGGGTGTCCTGGGGCCCCATATCGTACATTCTGCACTGGTGGACCATGCCTGACTGGCTGGAGAACTACAGTGGAGCAGGCCCCATGGCCACGCAGCAGGCCTCCTGCTGCCTCCTACCACTATGGCTTTCCTGGGGCCCATGAGCACCCTCCACATTGCTTTCCCAGTGAGTGTGTGCACAGGTGGGTTTTGCCTTCTCTGCCCCACCAATGCACATGTTTGCATTCACCCTGCCTTACCACTGCGGCTATTGTGGAGTGCTCTCTGCCCATTCATCCTGTCCCCTGGCCCCACCGTCCCTGCCCGACCACCATTGCTGTGGGGGCCTTGGCGGGCACAAAGTCAGCAAGCCCAGGTGGTAGTGAAACTAGGCACAGAGAACAGTGGACCCTTCCCTGCCGTGAATGTGATGCACAGAGAGTGCACACAGAGCTGCACCCGTCAGTACCCCACCTCCATGTTAATACCACTAACAGTGTAACCGCACACACAGTCGCCAGCAGCCTCCCACCCCCACATGAGCTGTGCTGCCTCCATCACTGTCGTGAATGCCCACACAGAGGTGGGCACCCCAGCACCCACAGCATGCTGCCACAGCTGACCAGTGTGCTCCCTCTTGTGCTGCCACTGACGCTGCTGCTGATACATGCAAAGGAGGATGCATCCCATAGCCACCACACTAGCTTTGGCTGGCACCACCCATCAGAGTGTAGTGACCAGCAGTCCAGAAGCACCTCAGCATCCTCTGAGCAGTGGATTTCAAGCCTTGAGGAGCAAGAGAACAAAGATGGAAACCAATATAAGTCCGCTAGATTTAAAGCATGCAGTCCAGGAATTGAGGACTGAGCACTGGCCCCCTAAAATCTTTCAGAAACAAAGCCAGTTGAGTCAACCCACCATAGGCAACAATCAAAACCTGAAGGTAATCAAAAAGGATAAAAGAAAAGAAAAATCCAAAGGTCAGTAACTTCAAAAATTGAAGAAATACCAGCCCACAAAAATAAGAAAGAGCCAATGCAAGAGTCATGACAACTCAAAAAGCCAGAGTGCCTTCTTTTTCTCCAAGCAATCCCATCATCTCTCCAGCAAGAGTTCTGAACCAGTCTAAGATGCCTGAAATGACAGAATATGGATAGAAACAAAGATCATTGAGCTACAGGAGCACATTGAAACCCAATCCAAGGAAG
>NW_012102288.1:936515-1091919 GCF_000951045.1 Mandrillus leucophaeus
AAAAAAAAAAAAAAAGAAGATTTTAACCAAGAATTTTATATCTGGCCAAATCAAGCTTCATAAGCAAAGGAGAAATTAGATACCTTTCAGATAAGCAAATGCTGAGGGAATTTGATACCATCAGACCTGCCTTACAAGAGCTCCTGAAGGAAACACTAAATATGGAGAGGAAAGTTCAATACCACTCACTACAAAAACACACTGAAGTACACAGACCAGTGACACTATAAAGCAACCACAGAAACAAGTCTGCAAAATAACTAGCTATCATCATGAAGACAGGCTCAAATTTACACATATCAATACTAATTTTGAATGTAAATGGGATAATTGCCCAAATTAAAAGGCAAAGAGTAGAAAGCTGGCTAAAGAACCAAGACCCATTGGCATGCTGTCTTCAGAAGACTCATCTTACATGCAATGATACCCATAGACTCAAAATAGAAGGAGGGGGAAAAATCCACCAAGCAAATGGAAAACAGAAAATAGCAGTAGCTGCTGTCTTAATTTCAGAAAAAAACAGACTTTAAACCAACAAAGAACAGAAAGGACAAAGATGGTCATTACATAAGGGTAAAGGATTCAATTAGCCAGGAAGAGCTATTTTAAAAATATATGCACCCAACACAAGAGCACAAAGATTCATAAAACAAGTTCTTAGAGATCTTCAAAGAGACTTAGACTTAGACTTTCACACAATAATGGGAGATTTCAACATCCCATGACACTATTAGACAGATCATCAAGGCAGAAAATTAACAAAGATATTCAGGACCTGAACTGAACACTGGATCAATGGATCTGATAGACATCTACAGAACTCTCCATCAAAAACAACAAAATATATATTATTCTCATCACCACATGGCACATACTCTAAAAAGGACCACATAATCAGACACAAAACACTCCTCAGCAAATGCAAAAGAACTGAAATCATAACAACCACCATCTCAGACCAGAGTGCAATAAAATTACAAATCACAACTAAGAAAATTGCTCAAAACCATACAATCACATGGAAATTGAATAACCTGTTCCTGAATGACTTTTGAGTAAATAATGAAATTAAGGACAATAAGAAGTTATTTGAAATGAGAACAAAGATACAACATAACAGAATCTCTGAGACACAGTAAAGGCAGTGTTAAGAGGAAAATTTATAGCACTAAATACCCATATCAAAATTTAGAAGGATCCCAATTTAACAACCGATTGTCACAACTGAAAGAACCAGAGAACCTAGAGCAAAGAAACTCCAAAGCTAGAAAAAGATAAAAAAATAACAAAAATCAGAGATGAACTGAAGGAGACTAAGATACCAAAAAAACATTCAAAACATAAATGAATCTAGAAGTTGGTCTTTTGAAAGAACTAACAAAATAGATAGACTACTCGCTAAAACTAATCAAGAAGAAAAGAGAGAATTCAAATAAACCCAATTAGAAATGACAAAGGAGATATTACCAATGAGTGCACAGAAATACAAATAACCAGCAGAGAATATTATTATTATTATTTGATGGAGTCTCGCTCTGTCACCCAGGCTGGAGTGCAGTGGCATGATCTTGGCTCACTGCAACCTCTGCCTCCCGGGTTCAAGTGATTATCCTGCCTCAGCCTCCCAAGTAGCTGGAACTACAAGCGCACCCCACCACGCCCAGTTAATTTTCTATATTTTTAGTAGAGATGAGGTTTCATCATGTTGGACAGGCTCAGGCTGGTCTCAATCTCCTGACCTCGTGATCTGCCCTCCTCAGCCTCCCAAAGTGCTGGGATTACAGGCGTAAGCCACTGTGCCTGGCCCGGAGAATATTACTAACAGCTCTACACAAATTAGAAAATCTAGAAGAAATGGATAAACCCCTGGACGCATACAGACTGCAACAGGAAGAAATTGAATCCCTGAACAGACCAACATTTAATCAGCAATAAATAGCCTACCAACCAAAAAAATCCCAGGACCAGGTGGATTCACAGCCAAATTCTACCAGATGTACAAAGAAGAGCTGGTACCATTTCTACTGAAACTATTCCAAACAATTGAAAAGGAGGGACTTTTCTCTAACTCATTCTTTGAAGTCAGCATCATCCTATTATGAAAACCTGGCAGAGATACAACAAAAAAAAGAAAACTTCAGGCCACTATCCCTGATGAATATTGATGCAAAAATTCTCAATAAAATACTGGCAAACCGAACCCAGCAGAACATCAAAAAGCTTATCCACCATAATCAAGTAGGCTTCATCCCCGGGATACAAGGTTGGTTCAATATATACAAATCAATAAATGTGACTCATCACATAAACAGAACTAAAGACAAAAATCACATGATTATCTCAATGCATGTATAAAAGGCTTTCAATGAAGCTCAACACTCCTTCATGTTAAAAACTCTCAATGAACTAGGTATTGAAGAAACATATCTCAAAATAATAAAAGCCGTATATGACAAACCCATAGCCAACACTATACTGAATGGCAAAAGCTGGAAGCATCCCTCTTGAAAACCAAGTAAGACAAGGATACCCTCTCTCATCAATTATATTCAACATAGACTGGAAGTCCTGGCTAGAGCAATCAGGCAAGAGAAAGAAATAAAGGGCATCCGAATAGGAAGAGAGTACGTCAAAATATTTCTGTTGGAAGATGACATAATTCTTTGTTTAGAAAACCTCATACTCTCAACCTCAAAGCTCCTTAAACTGATAAACAACTTTGTCAAAGTCTCAGGATACAAAATCAACATATAAAAATCACTAGCATTTCTATATCCCAACAACAGTCAAGCCGAGAGCCAAATCAGGAGTGTAATCCTATTCACAATAACCACAAAAAGAACAAAATACCTAGGAATACAGCCAGTTAGGGATGTGAAAGATCTCTACAAAGACAACTACAAACCAAAGCTTAAAGATATCAGAGATGACACAAACAAATGAGAAAATATTTTGTGCTCATGGATAAAATCAACATTGTTAAAATGGCCATACTGCCCAAAGCAATTTATATATTCAAGGTTCTTTTTATCAAACTACCAGTAACATTCCTCACAGAACTAGAAAAAAAACTATTTTAAAATTCAAAAATGTCCGAATAGTTAAGGCAATCCTAAGCCAAAAGAATAAAGCTAGAGGTATCACATTACCCTATTTCAAACTCTGCTACTGGTCTATAGTAACTGAAACAGCATGGTAGTGGTACAAAAACAGAGTTGTAGACCAACTGAACAGAATAGAGAGCCCAGAAATAAGGCCACACAGCTACAACCATTTGATCTTCAACAAAACTGACAAAAGCAAGCAATTGGGAAAAGACTCCCTATTCAATAAATGGTGCTGGGAGAACTGGGTAGCCCTATGCAGAAGATTGAAACTAGACCCCTTCCTTACACCATACGCAAAATTCAACTCAAGCTGGATTAAAGACTTAAATGTAAAACTCCAAACTGAAAACCCTGGAAAACAGTTAGGCGATACCATCCTGGATACAGAAACAGGCAAAGATCTCATGACAATGACACCAAATGAAATTGCAACAAGAGCAAAAACTGACAAATGGGATCTAATTAAATTAAAGAGCTTCTGCACAGCAAAACAAAACAAAACAAAACAAACAAAAAAACCCCAAAACTATTAACAGAGTGAAAAGCTAACCTATAGAATGGAAGAAATTTTTGCAAACTATGCATCTGACAAAAGTATAATATCCAGCATCTGTAAGGAACTTAAATTTACAAGACCAAAACAAACAATCTGATTTAAAAGTGGGCAAAGAACATGAATACTTTTCAACAGAAGACAGACAATATGGCCAACATGCATATGGAAAAAAGCTTAATGTCACTGATTATTAGAGACATTAAATCAAAACCACAATGAGATACCATCTCATACCAGTCAGAATGGCTACTACTAAAAAGTCAACAAATAACAGATGCTGGTAAGGTTGAAGAGAAAAGAAATGCTTATACACTGTTGGTGGTGGAAGCGTAAATTAGTTCAACCATTGGGGAAAACAGTATGGTGATTCCTGCATGACCTAAAAACAGAAATATCATTTGACCCACCATGATAGCATGATAAATCATTCTATTATAAAGACACATACATGCATATGCTCGTCGCAGCACTATTCACAATAGCAAAGACAGGGAATCAACCTAAATGCCCCTCAATGTTAAACTGGACAAAGAAAATGTGGTATATATACACATGGAATACTATGCAGGCATAAAAAAAGAATGAGATCATGTCTTTTGCAGGAACATGGATGAAGCTGGAAGACATTATCCTTAGCAAATTAATGCATGAACAGAAAACTAAATATCATATGTTCTCACTTATAAATTGGGGCCAAATAATGACAACACATGGACACAAGGAGGAGAACAACAGACACTGAGGCCTATCAGAGGGTGGAGGGTGGGAGGAGGAAGAGGATCTGGAAAAATAACTAATGGGGACTAGGCTTAATACTAGGGTGCCAAAGTAATCTGTGTAGCAAACCCCCATGACACAAGTTTATCTGTGTAGCTAACCTGCACATGTAGCCCTGAATGTACTTAAAATAAAGCTTAAAAAATAAAAATAATTAAAATAAATGATTCCTGGAGCTATACACAGTATGCCAGATATGCCCTATCCCAATTAGAGCCAAGTATCTAATGAAGGGACCAGAGACACTTTCAATTTCCCTAGTAGTTCCATCAAATCACTGACATGTATCCAACTCTCCTTCTTCAAATGTTTGCCTCATAAACAATATCTTCCCTATTGCACTGGCTTTTGTTTTCTGTACTTTTTCCACTTCCTTAAATAGTGAAAATGTAAACGGAATTCATATAGATGTGACATCATTCCAAATTACAAGGAAGCATTTAAATTCTATTTCTATTAAAAATTTTTTAAAGTACCATATAATACATATATAAATTAATAATATTTATTTTATAAATAAAATTTGACATAATTTGTAACTATGTGGCCTGAGAATACCCTGTGAAAATTTATCTGCAATATGTTGTTCTGAAAAAGTATATTAACTCAGAATAATAAATGAAATAAGTTTTATATGTCATGATTCTTTTTCTAAATGGAGTACAATGACCCTCCATGCTGGCAAAAGGTCTAAAAGGATATAACTTGACCTGAAAGTCACTAACTAGGAAGTAAAGTTTTATTGGAATTGGAACCTAATTTATTATGTGGGCAAATAATAGTCAATCTATTTTTAATTACCTGGTGTGGCATATAGTCAAGGTAGGAGAATTAAATATTTAAATATTTTAAATGCAAAATTTTGTGTATGTAATTTTCAGAGAAAAATGTATTATTAAAGGAAATCCTACAATAATTACAGCAGAATTTGAAAGTGAGTAAGAATGACTAGTCTTGAGACAGAGAATAAAACTTTTGCAATAATGTTACTAAAAGAAACATGTTAGTTACAGAAAGTTTCTTAAAATACATATACTGACTCAGATTTATCTGTTGGTATCCCAACAGCTATTTGATCACTTAAAACTTTTTTCTATGAAGTAGTCCTAGCAAATTATATTTCAAGTCTTTTTTATGTTTAAAAGCATATAATTAAACTCCTTTCTGAGAAAAGGAATACAAGTAGGTGTTTACATGGGCACAGATAAATTTTCATAAATTTATTTAAACTAATTTTTGACACTACTTCAAAACACAATTTCTGTTAAAAAAAAAAAACTTTTTAACGCTCTTCGTAGCATTAATGCAACACTTAGGTAAACGTGTTTTAATTAGGTAAAAGTAGGGAAAAAATCTGAAAGTGTTTCTACAATATACAGTCTTTGAAACTAAAACTTACCTCTTTTTAAAAAGTATTTTCTTTTCTCTAAGTTCTCTCTTTTGAATGTGGTAAGCTACTAGGCACTAACGATATCTTGTATTTTATTGCACGTCACCATTTATAACATACTTTTACATGCATTATCTCCTTTCATCTTTATAACAGTCTAGAAGTCGGTATTATTCTCATTTTATGCCATGAAGAAACAGAGGAAAAAGCTAATCTTTCACAGGGGGCTAACAATGACTCATTTTCTCCCTCAAGGAGACCCACTTAGCTGGGGTTTAGAACCTTGATATTTTGGCTCAGTACAGTGCCGTAAAGTAGTAAAAGCATTTGAGATCTAATGAGGCCATTACACTACCCAGGCAGCTTACCTCAGTTCTTCCCAAACTTGGATGTGGAAATAAATTTTGCAGCTCCAAAAATTTTCTAGTAGAATTTAATTTTAGTTAAAAAAAAAATAAATAAAATAAAAAACAAAAAAACCAAGTGAACATATTCTGTATTATTTATACATTAGCCTTGAACAAGCACTGTTGTGTGACATCACTGCTGTTGTTTCTGTTGCTAGTTATAACTGCAATGTCACCAATTAATCTTTGTTTCCAACAGTCCCCCCAAAACAAAGAAGTATAAATAATATATTACCACTAAATGAAGGCCAAGTATCATAAAGGTACATTGTACAAATGGAGATTTTTATCGCAGTTGAAAGGGAGAGTAACAGAGGGAATACTGAGGCATGCCCTAGCACATAACGTGTAGGCAGGTAAAACACAGTAGAACTTGCATTGTACAGGAAATACCATGTTTGCACTGTAAGCAGAAGTATAATATAATGAAAACAACAGTAATTGTATTAAATCATTATTGTACATTGACTTTTGCTAGTCTGTAAATTCTATTTTTAATTTATAAACTCATTTTGATGTTATAACTAGATACTCACAAGCTTAAACAATTAACAGATTTATTTTCTATTTCTCTTCCTCTCTGTACATCCTTGAACAACACGGTTGAACGATGCAAGTCTACTCATACAAGGATGTTTTTCAATAAATATTTTGGAAAAGTTTTTGGACATTAGTGACAATTTGAAAAACCTTGTAAACTTGGTAGCCTAGAAACATTGAAAAAACTAAAAAGTTAGTTATGTCATGAATGCATAAAATATGTATTAATCTACTGTATATGTTATAGGTAAGGCTTCTGGTCAACAATAGGCTATTACTAGTTAAATTTTGGGGAGCCAAAAGCTACAAGTAGATTTTTTCCATGTTGAAGATGTGTACCCCTAATTCTCAGGTTGTTCAAAAGTCAACTGTACGTATTTACATATAGTATAATATTATATTTTTTATATAATACATAATATATGCAACAAAGATATAACAAATATATACATTTATTGTCTTTATATATCAAGAAAGAAAATAAATCCATTAATTGTTTAGGCTTCTGAGTATTCAGTTATAACACCAAATTAATGAAGAAGTTGATAACAGAACACTGGACTGTGAGTAGGAAAAATACTTTCAGTTAATAAAATTAATTAATTTCTATCAAATTCCCTTGAACAAAATATTTATTGCTTTCAGTTTCTCCATTTGCATAACAATATGATACATTATCTCAGAGACTACTTCTTTTTATTTTACATGTAGATTATACAGATATGTTTCCTATTTCACAGTCAAGTGCTCTGATACCAATTTATTCATTTATAGATGGAGGGACATATATAAAGTGCAATAGAGAAGTTAAGACCTCGGACAAGTTTTGGCAGAGAAGGGATGGCACCTTTGCCCAAATTCTGACTCTGAATTAATGATCAATTCAAGGACTATTATTTTCCTTCCTCAATAGCCACTGATGCCGTAAGGACTTATATCTGTGGAAGCATTGCCAGTTAGAAGTGTAGTATCGTGGTATTTGAATGTTTCAAGATAAAGCAGAGGTATTTCACTCCAGGCTGTACAGAAAGGTCTCTTCTAAGCCTTGATGAGTTGCTCAGAGGAGAGTGGAGTAGGACAAATAATAAGCAGTCAGAGCAACTTTACCATATTCGCTTTATACATTGAACTTACACTTGAGATCTCATTTGGTAAAAATATTCTGAAGCTTATTAACTTTTGTAAACTACTTCCCTAGGGGAATACATTTGTGGAGATACGTTGTACGAGGTAAAAAAAATCTTAGATTCCGTACTGGTGACTTCTTTATCTTAACATCTTTATTGCATATTTCATACATTTAAATGCCAGTAAACTTGGATCTTCTGATGAGCCACAACGAGCTAATGGATACAAAGTTTAGAAAAATTCAGTTTGCATCTATGCATTACATTGTGGGGTAAAAAGAACAAAGTTGCCTTCTTCTTTTGGTTTTTATATAACCCTTATTTAGATTCACTTTCCTGGGAATCAAACTGGAAATTCTTGAAGTTAAATAATATTCAGATTAATTAAAAATGAAGAGTAACATGATAGGCTCAGATAGAAAACAATCCATTGCCTTATTGACAACCATGTGAAAATTATTTGTAACACTGTCATTATTGACTATAGGGATGTCAATCCTGTAGTTAAGGATGTGGTCATGTAAGAATAGATTTTCAAATTTTCTCATTTTATTTAATAAAAGGCCTCATTTATTCTTTGCTTTGTTTAGTGTAACATGAATGGTTTAATAAACATTAAGCCATCCATGAAAAACTTCTGTTATATATACTTTCACATAACCTTATGAAACACTGAGGAGTAACTACTGACTTCATGAATCCTTTATTAAAGTATGAAGAAACAAAGAGGGCATATTTAGAATACATACATTAACATTACATGTAAATACCTAAATCACAAAATATTTTTGCCAAGTTTTTCTTCAGATGATGTCTCACTATGTTGCTCATGCTGGTCTTGAACTCTCAAGCTCAAGCAATTTTTTCACCTCATCCTCACAAGTAGCTGGGACTACAGGCACATGCTACCAAGTCCAGCTTATTTTCACTTATTTTTATGTATTTTGAGCAGCGATATATACAACTAGTCTAAAAAAGCAATGAAATAAACCAAATCTAAATTAGTAAAAACAGAGTTTTTTTCTAAAGAAAGATTAGTGGATTATACAACATCATTTGGTTCATTTAGTATTTATATCTAGGTAGTTATTTTTAAAATTTTTCTACAGGAAGTACCTGAAATCAAATATAAATCAGCAGTTTATTGGTATTCAAAATTACTTGATAGGAACTTCAGATTTGGGTGAACTACAGGTGGCAGTGCCATTTATTATCATGAAGTAAACTTCTATTGGAATATAGTTATGACTCAGACAAAGTTCATCAGCATCAAGGTCATTTGCTACAGGTGTTGTAAATTTTCATATTGATTTTATTAGCCATGTGTATGAGAAGATTGCATTCCTATTCTAACTACACCTACTACTTACCCTTAAATTAGAATACAAAAATATAGCTGGATGGATATCTCCCTAACATTTACTATAAATCAGTAATAAAATTAAATTTCAATAAAATCAGTTATTTAATCAGTTTTTTAGTAATACTCGAATTTGTAGATCAAATAAATTATATTTAAAATATCAAAAATATTTATTGAGTACAAAAGTAGTGTTTTATTTTCAGTTATTGAAATTTGACTTAGGTAAATAAACAACTCATATCCTTTTTTAAAATGAGATAATAAAGGAGCGAACCATCAGGTCAATTACATGTGGTCACTTTTGCCTTAGGCACAACCAGCTGGTAGAAATAACAAGGTTACTAAAAGACTTTCATGCTTAGCATAATTCATGGCTCTTAAAGCAAAGAGGTTTCCCTCTAGTTCAAAGTGAGTTGTTGAGCTGTCTCACTGGTGCCGTTGGAATACCAAATATGTTTTTGTCATTTCTTTTTCCATTTAAACCATTGACCCCAAGATGTAACTCTTGAATTTGTCATGGATGTTAATGTTAGCTGCTGATCTGGCAGACAATTGACAATGTTGATGTTATTATAGGTTCTCGTTCATTTCATGCCTTCTAATCATTACCACCCTTGCATGAGTGTAATGTCTTCCCCCACCTGTTGTGCTCACCCACTTGGGGCAACACAGAACAGGGATTAAAACCAAGAATATCAAACATACCTAGAATTAAACTTACACCATCATTACTATTAAACCTCAGGCAAATTATATAACTTCTCCAAGTCTAAAACTTTGAGATGTAAACATAGCTCCACAAAATTGATAAAAATTAAATGAGATAATAATATCATGACCCATTCTTGCAAATAGTATGTGCTACGTAAATGGTGGTTATGATTGTTATCATTAAAGTCAAAATTATATATTACCTTGAGATGTTAATTTTCTTTTATTTTTCCAGTAACAGAGTTCTTAAGTTGCTCTTCATTATAACTCCTCTCTCTGGGCCCCTTGGAAATAAATCTTAGAAAGGTGGGGCTAGAAAATAATGTGAGGCAGTTATGCCTCTGCTGTAACCTTGACCATTGTCTCAAAACTTTGATTCTTCCTCTATACTCACAAATATTAATGTCTTCCCTAGGAAGCACAAATAGTGGCTTATGGGCAGCACATCAGCCTCAGAAGCTTTTAATTTCTTGTTTTTTGAGCTTCCTCAGGACTTCATGCAAAGAGTTCAATCCCAAGTTATCTTGACTTTGATGGACTCAATTTTGTTCCTTCAAAATTCAAAATTCAAAAGCCTAACTTCCAACGTGACTGTATTTAGAAATAGAGCCTATAAGGAGGTAATTAAGGTTAAATGAGGGTGAGGCCCTAATCCAATAGGGCTAGTGCCCTTATAAGAAGGGAAAGAAACCAGAGCCCTGTTTCCCTGCTGCATAAGGACACAGAGAAAAGGCATTCCTCTGCTAGCCAGGAAAACATCCCTCGCCAGGAACCAAATCAGGCAGCACACTGCTCCTGGACTTTTCCATCTCCATAACTATGAGAAAGAAATATCTGTTGTTTGAGTCACCCCATCTATGATATTTGTCATAGCAGCCAAAGCAGACAAAGGCACTGACCAAAGGCTTCACTGGATAGGCCTTACATTAGTTTTTATTTAGCTTGGTTTAAGCGACACGAGCACAACTGTATATGATGGGCTAGATAGGAAATTTGGGTCGTATATGATATCTTCAACTTTATTAAATTGTTTTCTGATTGAACCAGAAACTATAGGTAAAGTCAGGCTTATTCAACTTAAAAGGTTTCATACCTTCTGTATCTCTCTCTAGCATCTCCACACTCCTGACCATCCTGTAAACTACTGTTAGATTAAATTTTCCTAAAATATCATTTTCATTAATCACTATATTACCTCCAGTGAATCCTTAAGCACAGCATGGATCATAGCCAGATTCTTCATTCTAGCACTCAAAGTCTGCCCTTAAATGGCATTCCATAAATAACTAGGATTATGTATGATGTTTTTCTCTATACAGTTCTTCAACAAAGTTGATGGCTTCATCTTTAAAATAATTATTTATCCTTATAATGTTGCCGTGAGCATCAAATGGGATGAGTATTAATATAGAAAGTCATTAAGATGTTTGAGATATAAGTATTCAGCTAATAGTTGATTCTAATTTTTCATACTGACCGCTGCACATATATTATTTTTCAAAATGATGATGACAAATATTTCTTGACAATTTAATAGGTACTCAAATTTACTTTTGATTTTGATCCTGTCAAAAAGTAGGTAATAGATAATCTTCCCTTCCTGCTTTATACACTGGGAAACTGAGCTAAAAAAGTTCTGTAATTTGCCCAAGGTCACAGGGAAGGAATAGCACAGCAAGAATTTGAGCTCAAGTAGTGTGGTTCTGGTGTCTACATGCTCCCTTCTTCTATGTCTACTTACTTGATGCATCTTGTCACATCTTTATATAATATTCCTGAATATTCTGCCCTCTCTTTTTATAAAACCAAATTTTACATTTTCTTCAAAGGGAAGTAAAAACTATTCTCTTGCCCCACATGTCAACACACGTGGTTTTCTTGTTTTCTCATTGGCCTTATGTAATGACTGAACTTTAATGCCATGCACAATTTACATATATATCATATTCTTACAAGTATGTCATTAACGCTTTCTCAAATTAAATGTAAGCCTTGAGTGGTATGGTCTCTTTATGTTTTTAAAGTTCCTGAAGGCCTCAACCATATATTAAAATAAAAAATTTCTGTTTATCAAAGGAATTTCTGTTTATCAAAGTATATAAAGGAAGCCACAGTGTTGGATAAAATACTTTCAAAACATATAGTCGACAAAAGACTGTGTCTGGAATATATAAGAACTATACAAACCATTGGGAAAAAGACAGAAACTTAATAGAAAATTGGATTAAAGACTTAAAATAGATAATTCAAAAAGAGGATATGTATTATATTGGTCAATAAACATATAAAAGGCTGATTAACTTCGTTAGTCATTATGAAATGTCAAGCTACAATGAAATAGCATTATATACCTTTGGATTGGTCAAAATTTAAAAAGCTGACTTAAGCAATATTGCTGAGGCCATAAGGCAAATAGAAATATCAATCTCTGCTGGTAACTTTTTAGCTGTGTATATAATTTACATATATATGAATAGCACCATCCAGCCAAAATAATGCATGCAAATAAAGCATAAAAATACATATATAAAGATATTCCTACCAGCATTATTCTTGATAGCTCCAAATTAAAACCAACCTAAACGTCTGCTAATAATAAAATGAATAAATAATTTGTGGTATGTTTAAATCACATACAAGAATGAAAACAGGAATGAAAACATATAAGCTGCAAGTGCATACAATAATCATAATAAACTTTACAAATATAATGTGCAGTAAAAGAAGCCAGGTTCAAAATAATATATGCTGTTTGATTACACATGTAGAAGCTACATTTTAAGACAAATTAAATCAATATATTGTGTTGAGAGGGAATGTTGGGGTGATAGTGTGTGTTATGAGGAGTAGAGTGGATACTTTGGGGATGAGACATAAAGACGGTTTCCTGGGGAGTGGCAGTCTTTTCCTTCTTAATTGTGTTTATTTGGGTTTTTGCCCTGTGAACTGTGCATTTATGCTTCATGAGCTGTTTTATATATATATACTTATATATTACTTAAAATAACTCAAAACTAATATAAAAACAACATCTAGCTGATGAAATTCACAGCTCTAGAATGGTATATGATCGAAAACGAATTTTATTGAGCTGAGTAAAGAAGGAAGCAAACTGAATAATTATGAGAAATACTGATAGTAGTACTGCGTCCAGAATTGGTGGGTTCTTGGTCTCACTGACTTCAAGAATGAAGCCATGGACTCTCGTGGTGTTACAGTTCTTAAAGATGGTGCGTCCAGAGTTTGTTCCTTCTGATGTTCGGATGTGTTTAGAGTTTCTTCCTTCTGGTGGTTTCGTGGTCTCACTGGCTTCAGGAGTGAAGCTGCGGACCTTCGTGGTGAGTATTACAGCTCTTAAGGCGTCCTATCTGGAGTTGTTCATTCCTCCCGGTGGGTTCGTGGTCTCGCTGGCCTCAAGAGTGAAGCTGCAGACCTTAGCAGAGAGTGTTATAGCTCATAAAGGCAGTGCAGACCCAAAGAGTGAGCAGCATCAAGATTTATTGCAAACAGCTAACGAAGAAAGCTTCCACGGTGTGGAAGGGGACCCAAGTGGGCTGCCACTGCTGGCTTGGGCAGCCTGCTTTTAGTCCCTTATCTGACTCCCCCACCCACATCCTGCTGATTGGTCCATTTTACAGAGAGCTGATTGGTCCGTTTTACAGAGAGCTGATTGGTCCGTTTTACATAGAGCTGATTGGTCCATTTTACAGAGAGCTGATTGGTCCGTTTTACAGAGAGCTGATTGGTCCATTTTGACAGGGTGCTGATTGGTGCATTTACAATTCCTGAGCTAGACACAGAGTGCTGATTGGTGCATTTACAATCCTCCAGCTAGACATAAAAGTTCTCTAAGTCTCCACCTGACTCAGGAGCCCAGCTGGCTTTGCCTAGTGGATCCCATGCCAGGGCTGTGGGCAGAACTGCCTGCCAGTCCCGTGCTGCACGCCCACACTCCTCAGCCCTTGGGTGGTAGATGGGACCAGGTGCCCTGGAGCAAGGGGCAGTGCTCATCCCGGAAGCTCATTCAGTGCAGGATCCCATGGCGTGGGGGAGGCTGGAGCATGGCAGATTGCAGGTCCCGATCCCTGCCCCAAGGGGAGGCAGCCGAGGCCCAGTGAGAATTCGAGTGCAGCACCTGCGGGCTGGCACTGCTGCGGGACCCAGTGCACCCTCCACAGCTGCTGACCTGGGGTGCTATACCCCTCACTGCCCAGGGCCAGCAGCACCAGCTGGTCACTCCAAGTGCGGGGGTCCGCGGAGCCCACGCCCACCTGGAACTCGCGCTGGTCCGAGTGCCACATGCAGCCCTGGTTCCTGCCCGCGCCTTTCCCTCCACACCTCCCGGCAAGCAGAGGGAGCCGACTCTGGTGTTGGCCAGCCCAGAGAGGGGCTCCCGCAGTGTGGTGGCCGGCTGAAGGGCTCCTCAAGCACAGCCAGAGTGGGCACCAAGGCCAAGGAGGTGCTGAGAGTGAGGGCTGCTAGCACGTTGTCACCTCTCACTACTAAAACAGAGTAGTTTGAGGTCAAGAATATAATAATTTAAGGATAATTTGGGACTTATATACCAAACTGTACTAACAAAGAGTTGGAAATTAGTTAATCATGAGGGAAAGTTGTAAAATATTCTACATGAAACGTTTCTCATCCTACATGTCATATGAGTATCTGGGTAAAGTTAGGTAACAAAGGCAACTCAATTGTTTAACTAGTTATTGTAGCCTAGGGGATCCTTCTAGAAATATGAAGAGTATTGTAGCAGAGTTGTCAAACATACTTTTTCATAATTAATTGTTAGGGAAGATTAAAAAAATACCACCACAGCAAAAAATATTATTTATATTTAAATAGGCAGAAACTGGGGGTAAAAAGTTCCTAAGAGAAAAAAAAAAGGATGAAGGGTAAGATAGAAATTTTTTAAAATCACTATTACCAATAACACAAAGTAACCTAAAAAAAAGTATAAATGAATAAAAGACAGACTCCAGCAAATGCGTCTGCAAAGGCAGTGACTGCTGTGCATAAGGGTAGACAGCCTATACAACTGCAAAGATATCCATATAACATTAAAAATAAAACTATTTAATTTAACTGTCTTCTGACAACAAGAGTTACATAAAACAGCATAACATAAAACAGTAAAGGTCAAAGATCTGTAACCTAGAAAAATAAAAACAAAGCTGATGTGGTTATACACATTTTATACCAAAGTACATTCCAAAACATAACTAAAAGGAATATGGTAAATATTTTTAAATTAGTAAAGCAGACAGTGATGAAACAATATGGAGGAATGATGAAGTTTATCCACAGACCAATATATCATCAATAAATACATGGAGTAACAAATGTGAGAAACGAAATCAAGAACAATTTTTTTTTTTTTTTGAGACAAGTTCTTGCTCTGTCACTCAGGCTAGAGAGCAGTGGTATGATCTCGGCTCACTGCAACCTCTGCCCCAGGTTCAAGTGATTCTTCTGCTTCAGTCTCCCGAGTAGCGGGATTACAGGTCTATAGCACCACGCCAAGCTAATTTTTGTATTTTTAGTAGAGATGGTGTTTCACCATGTTGGTCAGGTTGGTCTCGAACTCCTGACCTCATGATCAGCCCACCTCGGCCTCCCAAAGTGCTGAGATTAGAGGTGTGAGCCACCACGTCTGGCCTCAAGAGCAGATTTAAAGAAACAGGCTGGGCTTGGTGGCTCATGCCTGTAATCCTAGCACTTTGGGAGGCTGAGGTGGGTGGATTGTCTGAGCTCAGGAGTTTGAGACCACTGTGGGCAACACAGTGAAACTCCATCTTTAATAAAATACAAAAATTAAACAGACGTGGTGGTGTGTGTTGGTAGTTCCAGCTGTTTGGGGAGGCTGAGGCACAAAAGTTGCTTAAACCCAGAAGCTGGAGGTTGCAGTGAGCACTCCAGCCACGGTGACAGAGTGAGACTCTGTGTCCAAAAAAATAGAGAGAAAAAAACAGTGAGCAAGATGACAGACTAGAGGTACCTAACACTCATCACCCTCACATAAAAGGACCAAAACAATGAGTAGGCTACCACATTTCAAAAAGAGTTTTGGAAAGAGAGCGCTGGAGTACAGTAGACTCATGGTAGAGACCTTGTAGGGCATGGAGACTCAGGAAGGACACATAGAAAAAAAAGCAAAATGTCCCATGGCATTGCCCCATCCTTGAGGTTTCACCACCACTTTACTGTGCTCATACATGCTAGAGAATTATTTCCTAGTTGAACAACTGTAGCTCTTTACCCCCAGAAATAAACCACTCAATATAATCTGTTTCACCATCCCAGTGGCTATAGTGCCCTAGTCCTGGCTATACAAAAGCCTAAACCCAGCAGATTGACCATAACCCTACCATCTAAGCCCATGAGGCACCCTGCCCTCTGGGAACAAACTCCCAGTAGTGAGGCCATACCCAATCTGGTGGTTAAGTAGCATTGGTTCATTCTTAGTGTACAGAACAGCCCAGTGACCTGACACTCAGTGGGGAGACTGTGACCACCCAGAACCAAAACCAATGCTCCCTACCTAACCAACACCCTAGAACATATCTACAGATGAAAACTTTTTTCTATTAAAGCTATTCTACAAAATTGGAAGAGGTAAGCATTCTAGCAGATGCAGAGATTGCAACACAAGAAAACAAGAAACATTTAAAAAGGAAGAAAATATGAAATTGCCAATAAAAAAGCCCCACAATGAACTCTAGAAGCTGAACCTGAAAAAGGAAATTTACAAATTGCCTAAAAAAATTTATAATAATGATCTTAATAAAACTCAGTGAGATACAAGATTATATAGACAATTCATCAAAATCAGAAAACCAAATAATATTAGAAGTTTAACAAAGAGTTATATATCATATAAGAAAAACAAACAGAAATTTTGGAGCTGAAGACCTCAATGAATAAAATTAAAAATATAATTGAGAACTTCAACAGCACACTAGATCAAGCAGAAGAATTTCTGACCTTGAGGCAAGTCTCTTAAAATAACTTAGAGGAAAGAAAATGAAAAAAGCAATGAAAGTTTACAAAATCTACAGGACACCATTAAGCAAACACATGTTCACATTATAAGTTTCAGAGGTAGAAGAGATGGAGAAAGGCTAAGAAAGCCTACTTAAGAAAATAATAGCTAAAAGTTTCCCAAATCTTAGGAGAAATATGGACATCCAGGTCCCCAAAGCTCAAAGGATTTCATTTAGATGTAACCCAACGAAGTCCTCTCTAAGGCGCACTAAAATCAAACTGACAAAATTCAAAGACAAAGAGAGAAATGTAAAAGCAGCAGGAGAAAAGCATCAAGTTACATGTAAGAAAATACCCATTCAACTATCAGCAGATTTCTCAGAAGATACTTTGCAGGCCAGGAGACAAAGAGGTGATATATTCAAAGTAAGGAAAGAAAAACAAAAACAACAACAACAACAGAAAAAAACAAAAAAACCTCTCAGCCAAGAATACTATACCAAGCAAAGCTCTTCTGTAGAAATGAAGAAGAAATAAAGGCTTTTCCAGCCTAACAAAATTTGAGGGAATTCGTAATCACTAGACTAGCCTTACAAGAAATACTTAAGGGAGTACTTCAACTGGAAGTGAAAGGACATTAATTACTACCATGAAATCACATGAAAGTATAAAACTCACTAGTGGAGGTAAACTTATAACCAAATTCAGAATACTCCATTACTACAATGGTGGTATGTAATCTTTAAAATCTCTAGTATAAAGATTAAAAGTCAAAATGGTCAACAAAAACCTTAGCTACAATAAGTTGTTAAGGAATACATAATATAAAATACATAAATTTAGGCAAAAAATTTAAAAAATTATAAATGGTGGGAGGGTAAAATTCTAGAATATTTGTATGCAACCAAAATCAAGTTGTCAGCTT
Source organism: Mandrillus leucophaeus (assembly GCF_000951045.1). Taxonomy (NCBI): domain Eukaryota; kingdom Metazoa; phylum Chordata; class Mammalia; order Primates; family Cercopithecidae; genus Mandrillus; species Mandrillus leucophaeus. Next base: position 954,406 of record NW_012102288.1, read on the forward strand.
AAAATAGCCTTCTATAACCCTAGGTTTTTAAATATTAGTCCTGGAGTAGTCACAACAGAAAATTGTAACAAACACAAAGGAGAGAGGGAAAGAATCAAAGCTTATCACTACAAAAAATAACCAAGCCACAAGGGTAAACAACGAGATAAATGAAAGTAACAAAAGTTCTGCAAAATAACTAGAAAACAATTAACAGAATGATAGGAATAAGTTCTTACCTATCAATAATAACCTTGAATGTAAATGTATTAAATTCTCTGATTAAAAGATACTGAGTGGCTGAATGGATAAAAACAAAAACAAAATAAGAAAACAAGACCCAACTATATGCTGCCTGCATTACACTCGTTTTACCTGTAAGGACACACATAGACTGAAAGTAACAGAATGGGCAATAATATTCCATGAAAATGGAAACTAAAAGAAAGCAGACAAAATAGAATTTGCATCAGAAACTGTAAAAACAGACAAAGATGCTCATTGCATACTGATAAAGGGGTTACTTCAGGAAAAGGATATCACAATTATAAATATAAGTGTCCCCAACACCAGAGCATCCAAATATATAAAGCAAATATTATTTGATCTGAAAGGGGAGATAGACTGCAATACAAATATAATAGCAAGTGTCTTCAGCATTTCACTTTCAGCAATGGAATTATCATTCAGATAGAAAATAAGTAAAGAAACATAGATTTAAACTAGACTCTAGATTGAATGGAACTAATAGACATTTATAGAATATTCCACCCAATAGCTGCACAGTACACAGTCATCAACAGATGAAACTTTCTCTATCATAGACCATATGTTAGGCCACAAAATAAGTCTAAAAATTCTCAGCAAACTAAGGCTAGAGGGAAATTTTCCTCAACTTGAGAAAGAATATAGACAAAATACCTACAAGTAACATGATGTATAATGGTGAGGAACTAGCTTTCCAACCAAGATCTGCAAAAAAAAAACTGAAAAAAAAAAAAAAATGAAAGGCATACAGATTAAGAAGTAAAAAGTGAAATTACTTTTGTCCACAGATGACATGATCATCTATGTAGAGTATTAACAAAATCATCCAGAAAACCCTTCTGGATTGAATAAACAATTATAACAAGGTTTCAAGATACAAAGTTAACATACAAAAGCCCATCAATTTCCTATATGACAACAATGAACAAGTGGAATTTGAAATTAAATACAAAATATCTTTTACATTAGCACTCCCCAAATGAAGTACTTAGCTATAAATCTAACAAGTGGGTACAAGATTTAGTGAGGAGAATGACAAAACTCTGATAAAAGAAATCAAAGGACTACATAGATATTTCATATTAATGGATATAAAGATCAATATTGTAAAGATATCAGTTATTCCCAACTTGATCTATAGACTCAGTGGAATGCCAATCAAAATCGTGGCAAATTAATTTGTGGATATCAACAAGCATATTCTAAAGTTTATACGGAGAGGCAAAATATCCAGAATAGCCAACATGACATTGAAAGAGAACAAAGTTAGAGAACTGACACTAACAGACTTCAGGACATACTATAAAACTAACTGATCAATATATTTTGGTATTGATGAAAGGACAAACAGATAAATGGAAGAGAACAGAAAGCCCAGAAATAAATCCATATAAACATAGTCAACTGATCTTTGTTAAAGGAGCAAAAGGAATTCAATGGCACAAAGGTAGGCTTTTAAAGATATGGTGCTAGAAAAACTGTATACCCACATGCAAAAACATTGAATCTAGACCCACACATACCCTTCACAAAAATTAAGACAAAATAGACCAACCACAGACAAAAGATTACAACTTGATCTATAATATGACACCTACAAAAACTAACTTGAAATGGATCATTCACTTAAATGTAAACTGTAAAACTATAAAATGTTTAGAAAACATTTCTTCTATGTTTAGAAAAAACATAGAAGAAATTCTTTGAAATCTAGAGCTTGGCAAAGAGTTCTTAAATATGACACTAAAACTGTGAGCCGTAAAAGAAAAAAAATACATTGGATTTCATTAAAATTAAAAACTCTTGCTATGTGAAAGGCCTCATTATGAAGATAAAGATAAGCTGCAGATGAGGAGAAAATATTTCAAACAACATATCCAACAGAAGATGACTATCTAGAATATAAAGAACTCTCAAAACTCAAGAGTAAAAAACAAATGATACATCTAGAAAATGGCCAAATGAGATGTATTAGTCTATTCTAATGCTGCTAAAAAAGACATACCCAAGACTGGATGATTTATGAGGGAAAGAAGTTTAATGGACTCACAGTTCCACATGACTGGGGAGGCCTCACAATCATGGCAGAAGATGAAGGAAGAGCAAAGGGATGTCTTACCCGGTGGCAGGCAAGAGAGTGTGTGCAGGGGAACTGTCCTTTTATAAAACCACCAGTTCTCATGTGACGTATTCCCTATCAGGAGAAAAACATGGGAACAACCCACATCCATGATTCAATTACCTCCCAACAGGTCCCTCCCATGACACAGGGGGTTATAGGAGCTATAATTCAATATGAGATTTGGGAAGGACACAGCCAAACCATATCATGAGATGAAGAGGATATACGGATGGCAAATAAGGACATGGAAAGATGTTTAACATCATTATTTATTAGGAACATGCAAATCAAAACCACATGAGTGTCATTACACATCAACCAGAGTTGCTAAACTGTTTTTTTTTTTTTTTTTTTTTTTTTTTTTTTTTTAAGTGACAGCACAAATACTGGGGAGGATGCAGGGTAGCTAGATCTCTCACACATTGCTTATGGGAATATAAAATGGCACATTCATAGTGGAAAAATAGTTTGGAAGTTTCCCTAAAAACTAAACATACAAATACCATACAACCCAGTAATGGCACTTCTGGGCATTTATTCTAAAGAAAGGAAGACTTGTGTTCCCACAAACATATATGAAAATGTTTACAGCATCTTGTAATAACCAAAAACTGGAGACCACCCATATGTCCTTCAATAGGTGAATTGTTCAATAAACTTTGCTTCATTCATATCACGGAATACTACTCAGAAATAAAAAGGAACTATTGATACTTGCAACAATCCAGATTAATTTCTAGAGAATTATGCTGAGTAAAAAAAAGCCAGTTCCAAGTAGTTACATGGCTTATGAATCTATTTTTATGGAAAGTTTATATGGATTTGTCTAGATTACATGTAATAACTGCATATGAAACTAGAATTATTTCAAAATCAAAATTTAATTAAAATATAGTAGAAAAAATTCATTTATAATAGCATATTAAGTATTGTACTTTAGAAACTTTACAATAAATATATCAAAATATGTCAGACTTTTTATACAAAAAATTGAAATATGTTGAAGATTACAAAAAATTGAGTAAATAATTGAAAAATGTAATATTATAGTTCTTCCAAAATTCACCTATAAAATAAGTAAATAAATCAATATGTCAATAAAGCATTTTCAGGGGAGGAGTGGGAGGTTATAACAAGTTGATAGTAAAATTCATGGGGAAGAGCCCAAAACAAAGACAGTTTGGGAAAAACAAAACAAAACAAAGCAGACAACAGAAGTTAAGCTACCAGATAATCACGTGGTATTATAAAGCTACAGTGATTAATGTAGTGGGTATTGAAAACAGAATACAGCTGGGCATGGTGGTTCACGCCTGTAATCCCAGAACTTTGGGAGGCCGAGGGGGGCAGATCACGAGGTCAGGAGTTTGAGACCAGCCTGACCAACATGGTGATACCCCGTTTCTACTAAAAATACAAAAATTAGCCAGTCTTGATGTGTGCCTAGAATCCCAGCTGCTCAGGAGGCTGAGGCAGGAGAATCTCTTGAACCCAGGTGGCAGAGGTTGCAGTGAGGTGAGATAGCGCCACTGAACTCCAACCTGGGTGACACAGCGAGACTCTGTCTCAAAAAAAAAAAAAAAAAGGAAAAGAAAAAAAAGAAAACAATACAGAATACAGAAATGAAATACCAAAATCCTCAGTGGCATGATACTATTTCAATTGATATGGCAGGACTTCTTCTTATATTTGGGAGTTTGATAGATGTCAGAATTGAGTAATGTCGGGCTACTTTAAAAATGGTATTAAGAAAGCAGGTTATCCTAGAGAAAAACATAAAATTAGATTTGAGCATTACATCATGCCAAAACAAATCAAGTCCATGTGGATCAAAGACTTAAATGTAAAAAGCGAGACTTTAAAACTTGAAAAGTATATCTTTGTGACCTTAATGAAGCAAAAAAAATTATTAAACAGAACACATTAAATATACCACATTAAAAAATTGTTACATTTGAAATTACTACGATTAAGAAACATTTTTACATATTAAAAAGTCATAAAATCTAAAAATAAGCCATAATATTTTATTTAACATAAGAATCATATTCAGAAAACATAAAAAAACTCCAAAAACTCAGTTTAAAAAAGATGAATAGCACAATAAGAAAATACAGGCAAAAATATGAACAGGCATTTCAGAGAAGGGGAAATATGACTGGCCAGTAATGGAATGGCTAATCATATTTTTTCTTCTCTTAACATATTAATGTATAAAAATATAAGAAAAACAAATGAAAACAATAATAAAATGCCAGTATACACCCATTGAATTAGCAAAAATTAGATGGTTTTACAATATCCATCTTGGTGAGGATGTGAAGAAGTTGGAACTCTCAAATGCCATTAGTGGGGCTGTTAATTGGTTGACTCACTTTGAAACAGTAGTTCATAAATGTGAAGATTTGTAAACCCCAAATGTATATACGTTAGGGACCTGTCCCCCAAGTAATTTTGCATAGTTATGTAGCCTTGTTTACTGCCATGAAAACTAAAAATAATGAGTTAGGGCCATATTTAAAATTTAGGAGATTGGATCAAGATTGCAGACTAGAAGCAGCTCATATGTGCCATTCTCACAGAGAGGAAACAAAAGGGATAGTGAACAATAACCTTCCAAGCTGAGCACCTAAGAAACCATGTGAGCATCCATCCAGGCCGCGAGGGGGCGCAGAGAGCAGAGACGAGCCAAGCTAGACAGCTGCCTCTCTGGGGTCGACTTGAAGCCAGGAGAAGCTGCCCTACACGGGAAAGGGTGAGTGAGTGAGTGAGTTAGAGCCCCCAGGGGGATTCACACTCTCCACAGGGACCAGTGCAAGACTGAGGATGGGAGACTCCCTGTGCCTACACACCGACCCCAAGCCCTCCAACCCCACTGCATATCTAAACAGAGGCAGAGAGCCACCCAATATTTAAAGAGGCAACTCCCAAATCCAAGGGGACCCCTACAAGTCTTGGACCCCAGAACACACTGGCATCAGCACCATAGCTCTAACAGAGGCTGCAGTTGAAGTACCTAGGGGCAGTAAGATTGCTCCACTCCCCCTCACCAGACAAGGCTTGGGGCCGGAAGCTGGCCCAGTAGTCCTGCCTCTGCCTGAACTCAGCTGGTGGGTGCAGCCTCCCTGTTGTCCTGGGAAATACTTGGATGGCAGGACAGGCAACTCCACCGACCCCCGACACTGGTAGCTGGGTGGGCCACTACTGCTAGAGCGTCCAACCCAGCAGTACTACTTCTGCCTGAATTCAGTAGGCAGCTCCACCCACTCTCGCCTCCTATAGCCAGAGAGACCACACCTGCTAGAGATTCCAGCCCAGCTTTCCCTATTCTGCCTGAGCTCCATGGCAGGCGCAACCCCATGGTCCCCGGGAAAGCACCTGGACAGCTGATTAGTTGACCCTATACCCCCACCAGCTCCTAGCCACGAGGGACTTGCTGGCTTGAGTGGTGCCCAAGCAGGGAGGAGCCCTCACTCTCAGATCACTGAGACAGGTAAGACTCCCGGGTTCTCCGGCCAGTGGAGGAGTGGGGTGTGCCTCCTACTGCAAGGCCTATACATCAAGAATATGGCCTGTCTTCCAACTGCAGCCCCTGTCTGAGGGAGCCGCATGGACCAGAACACTCAACAAAAGAAATTGGGGCAGGAAGCCAGTAATCAGAGGGGGCACCTCCAAGGTCCACAAGTGGACCTTGCCCCACAACCATAGAACACGACTTCCAACTGTGCCAAAACCCCAAAGAGTTATGCCCAGAGTAAGAGCCTACCTGCTGGCTGACACTTTTAAGCACCAACTACTGGATCGCAACCCAAAATACAACACCAGAATATTTTGCCAATATACAGTGCCTATGAAAACTAAGGCAAAGGTTCCCACCATTTCTCTGCCCCAGCCAACACACATGCACACTGCCACACCACTTTGGCTGTTGGCACATGCAGGCAAGCATGGATCCCACTGCCACCACCTCGACTTTGGCCTGGACCCCCATGTGAAGGTGTTGAGGCCAGAAGACCAGGAACACTTCGACCCCCTCCAGTGTAACAGATTCCCAACCATGAATAGACAGAGAACAAAGCCGAGGACCAGATACCAGCCTCAGTGAGTTATAACATACAGTTCAGGAGTGCCGAACTGAGACTTGGTCCCCTGAAATTTTCCAGAATTGAAGCCAGTAAGCTGAATCTACTTTATGCCACAGTCAGCTTCCCAAGGGTATCAAAGAAGATAAAAGCAAACAAAACAAAACAAAAATAAACCCATATAGACCAGGTGTGGTGACTCACGCCTGTAATCCCAGCACTTTGGGAGGCTGAGGAGGGTGGGTCACAAGGTCAGGAGTTTGAGACCATCCTGGCTAACATGGTGAAACAGCATCTCTACTAAAACCACAAAAATTAGCTGGTCATGGTGATGTGTGCCTGTAATCCCGGTACTCGGGAGGCTAAAGCAAGAGAATCACTAGAACCAGGGAGTCGGAGGTTGCGGTGAGTCAAGATGGCACCACCACACTCCAACCTGGCGACAGAGCGAGACTCTGCCAAAAAAAAACCAAAAAAAAAAAAAAAAAAAAACAAGGCATAGAATTCTGAATATGGGTAAGAATAAAGATCATTGAGATTGAGGAGAAAATTGAAACTCAAACTAAGGAATCTAAGGAATTACAGTAAAGTGATACAGGAGCTGAAAGACAAAATGGCCATTTTAAGAAAGAAACTGACCTGATAGAGATAACAAACTCACTACGTGAATTTCATAACACAATTGCAAGTATTAACAGCAAAATACACCAAGCTGAGGAAAGAATCTCAGAGCTTGAAGACTGGCTCTCCAAAATAACACAGTCAGACAAAAATTTTAAAAAGAATGAAAAATAGTAAACAAAATCTCCAAGAAATATGGGATTATGTAAAGAAACAAAATCTGCAACTCATTGGTGTCCCTGAAAGAGAGGGTGAAAAAGTAAGCAACTTGGAAAACATATTGGAGGATATCACCCATGAAAATTATCCCAACCCCACTAGAGAAACCAACATTCAAATTCAGGAAATGCAGAGACCCCTGCAAGATACTACACAAGATGACCATCCCCAAGACAATCAGATTTCACAAGGTCAACATGAAAATAAAAATTTTAAAGGCAGCAAGAGAGAAGGGGCAGGTCACCTACCAAGGGAGCCCCAACAGGCTAACAGTGGACCTTTCAACAGAAACCCTACAAGCCAGAAGAGATTAGGGGCCTATATTAGGCATCCTTAAAGAAAAACAAACTCCAAACAATAATTTTATATCCAGCCAAACTAAGCTTCATATGCAAAGGAGAAATAAGATTCTTTTCAGACAAGCAAATGCTAAGGGAATTTGTTACCACCAGACCCACCTCACAATAGGTCCTTAAGGGAGTCCTAACTATGGAAACAAAAGACTGTCAACAGTGACTACAAAAACACAATCACATAGACCACTCACACTATAAAGTAACTATATAATTAAGTCTATATATAACCAGCCAACACCACCGTGACAGGATCAAATCCACACATATTAATATTAACATTGAATGTAAACAGGTTAAATGCCCCAATTAAAAGGCACAAGTGGCAAATTGGATAAAGAAGGAAGAAACAACTGGATACTGTCTTCAAGAGACTCCTGTCACATGCAATAACACCCATAGGCTCAGAGTAAAGAGATGGAGAAAAATCTACTAAGCAAACAAATAAACAAAACAAAAACAAAAATCAAGGATTGCTATTCTTATTTCAGACAAAACAGATTTTTCAACCAACAATGATCAAAAAAGACAAATAAGAACATTATGTAATGGTAAAGAGTTCAATTTAACAAGAAGAGTTAACTATTCTAAACATATATGCACCTGACATAGGAGCACCCAGATTCATAAAGCAAGCTTTTATAGACCTTCGAAGAGATTTAGATAACCACACAATAATAGTACGAGACTTCAGCATTCTACTGACAATGTTAGACAAATCATTGAGGTAGAAAGCTAACAAAGATATTTAGGAACAGAACTCTACACTTGACTGAATGGACGTAACAAATATCTACAGAACTCCACCCCAAAACAACAGAATATACGTTCTTCTCATTTGCACAGGGCACACACTAAACTCGACCATGCTATTAACCATAAAACACTTCTCATCAAATTCAAAAAACTAAAATTATACGAATCACATTCTTGGACCACAATGTAATGAAAGTAGAAATTAAGGCCAAGAAAATCAGTCAAAACAATACAATTACACGTAAATTAAACACCCTGCTTCTGAATGACTCTTGGGTAAACAATGAAATTAAAGCACAAATCAATAAGTTATTTGAAACTCATAAGAACAGGCTGGGTGCAGTGGCTTACGCCTGTAATCTCAGCCCTTTGGGAGGCTGAGGCAGGCAGATCACCTGAGGTTAGGACTTTGAGACCAGTCTTGCCAACATGGCGAAACCCTGTCTCTACTAAAAATACAAAAATTAGTTGGGCATGGTGGTGTGTGTCTGTAATCTCAGCTACTCAGGAGGCTGAAACAGGAGAATCGCTTGAACCCAGGAGGCAGAGGTTGCAGTGAGCTGAGATCATGCCACTGCACTCTAGCCTGGGTGACAGAGCAAGACTCCATCTCAAAAAAAAAAAAAAAAAAAGAGCAAAGAAACAACATACCAGAATCTCTGGGAAACAGCTAAGAGAGAGTTAAGAGGGAAATGTATAGCACTAAATGTCCACATCAAAAAGTTAGAAAGATCTTAGATTAACAACCTAACACCACACCTAGAAGAATGAGAAAAACAAGAGCCAACCAACCCCAGAACTAGCAGAAGACAAAAAATAACCAAAATTAGGCTGAACTGAATGAAATTGAGACGTGAAAAACCATACAAAGGATTCAACAAAACCAGGTATTGGTTCATTGAAAGAATAAATAATATTGGTTGGCCACTACCAATATTATTAGCTAGACTAATAAAAAAAACAAGAGACAATTCAAATAAAGAGAAAGATCTAGCAGATTGCTAGAAATTAGAGTTACATTTATAACAATAAATTAGAAAGTTAATTTTTTCACAAAAGAGTCTTATGCAATATATACAGTCTTATCACTCTATGTATAGTTCAAAAGCATGCAAAACCATTTTTCCAGAAATCATTTAGTTTATAGAAAGACACATATAGAATAAATTTACAAAAGTATGCATAGTAATGACAAACTTCAAATCCCTACCCAAATCTCATGTCTAATTGTAATCCCCAGTGTTGGAGAGGGGCCTGGTGGGACGTGATTGGATCATGGGGGTGGACCTTCCCCTTGCTGTTCTTGTGATAGCAAGTGAGTTCACATGAGATCTGGTGGTTTAAAAGTGTTTAGCACCTTTCCTTTCACTCTCTTCCTCCTTCTCAGGCCATGTAAGATATGCCTGCTTCCCCTTCACCTTCCATCATGATTTTAAGTTTCCTGAGGCCCTTCCAGCCGTGCTTCCTGTGTAGCCTGCAGAACTGTGGGTCAATAAAAACTCTTTTCTTCATAAATTACCCAGTCTCAGGTAGTTCTTTATAGCAATGCAAGAACAGACTAATACAGATGTGCTTTCTAGATAAGTAACAGTATCACAGGATATTTCAGCACAACATAATCAAATGTTTTCATTTTTAAATTACAGGAACACTCTTCATTCTGTTGTAGGTTGGATCACTGAGTATTCCATGGCAGAATTGTCTACACTTTGTATGCATGGTATAGGAGGCATTAGCAAATGAAAAAAACCATAACAGAATATTTTTGAATAGCTTAATTATATTAGACTATATTGATTTGTTTTAATGCTTGCTTCCCATCTTTTCTAACTAGGGAAACAATACTTAAAACATAATTTCACATGAAGCCCTACTTATCTTAAAACATTTCTAAATTCTCACTTTTACATTTCTTTCCACAAAATGTGATTTATGTAATGGTTACTTGCCAAATAAGACAATTTATACTAAATGTTTGACTTAAAAATAATACTAAATATAATGTATACAAATATCAAAATCATTTTTATAACCATGTTTATATCTTTAAAAAAACTTGTCAATAAATATTGATACTAATAAACACTTGATGCTTACTAAATACTTGATAAGAACCAAAGTATGATTTAAAAAAAAAAATTTAGCTGTTTCAACAGGTGTGTAGTGACATCTCATTGTAGATTTTACTTGTATTTTTCTGATGGCTAATAATAATGAATATCTTTTCATGTGATTATCTCCTTTTCTACCATCCATCTCTCCTTCTTGGTGAAATGGGGTTTTGTCCATTATTAAACTGAGCTGTTGGCCAGATGCAGTGGCTAATGTTTGTAATCTTAGCACCTTGGGAGGCTGAGGTGGGCAGGTTATCTGAGCCCAGGAGTTTAAGACCAGCCTGGGATGCATGGAGGAAACCCGTGTCTACAAAAAAAAAAAAAAAAAATAGAAAAGAATTAGCTGGGTGTGGTGGTACGCACCTGTAGTCCCAGCTACTTGGGAAGCTGAGGTAGGAGACAGGCTTCAGTGAGCTGAGATTGTGCCACTGCACTCCAGTTCTGTCTGGGAAAAAAAAAAGTTCAGTTTATTTTTTTAAATTTTTTAGTTTTAAGAATCCTCTGGATATACTCTGTTAGATGCATGACTCAGAAATATTTTCTCCCAGTGTATAGTTTGTCTTTTCATCCTGTGAATGTGGTCTTTCTTTTTGGTGGGGGGATGGAGTCTTACTCTGTTGCCCAGGCTGGAGTGCAGTGGCATGATCTCGGATCACTGCAACCTCTGCCTCCTGGGTTCAAGCGATTCTCCTGTCTCAGCCTCCCGAGTAGCTGGGATTACAGGCATGCGCCACTACACCTGGCTAATTTTTGTATATTTAGTAGAGATGCGGTTATATCATGTTGGCCAGGCTGGTCTCGAACACCTGATCTCAGGTGATCCACCCGCCTCAGTCTCCCAAAGTGCTGGGATTATAGACGTGAGCCACCATGCCTGGCTTTCTCTTTTTTTTTTGGAGATGGAGTCTTGCCCTGTTGTCCAGGATGGAGTGCAGTGGCACAATCTCGGCTTACTGCATCCTCTGCCTCCTGGCTTCCAGCAATTCTCCTGCCTCAGCCTCCTGAGTAGCTGGAATTACAGGCGCTACCACCATGCCCAGCTAATTTTTGTATTTTTTGTAGAGACAGGGTTTTACCATGTTGGTCAGGCTATTCTTGAACTCCTGACCTGAAGCAATCCACCCGCCTCGGCCTCTATTAACAGTGATTCCAAGAAAGATTACAGGTGTGAGCCACTGCTTCCGGCCTGGGGCATTTCAAATGATAAAATTTTTTATTTTGATGATATCAATCTGTCAATCTTTCCTTTTATGAGTTGGACTTTTAGTGTAACATCTAAGAACTCTTTGCTTATCTCCAGATCCCAAATATATTCTATTGTATGCTTTTTTCCTACAAGTTTTATAGTTTTATGTGTTATATTTAAGTTTATGATTAACTTTGAGTTAATTTTTATAGAAGGTGTGATTCGAAGTGCTGGGATTACAGGTGTGAGCCACCACACCTAGTCTGGGGTCTTTCAAATAAAAATTTTTTTTATTTTGATGAGGTCCAATCTATCAATGTTTTCTTTTACAAGTTGGGCTTTTAGTGTAACATCTAAGAACTCTTTGCTTATCTCCAGATCCCAAATATATTCTATTCTATGTTTTTGCTTCAAGTTTTATGTTTTATGTGCTATATTTAAGTTTATGATTAACTTTGAGTTAATTTTTATAGAAGGTGTGTGGCTTAGGTCGAGTCAGGTATTTTTTTTTTTTTTCTTTTTCCAATGACTGTTCAATTGTTCCAGCACTGTTTGTTGAAAAGACTATTCTTCCTCTTTTGAATTGCTGGACACCACAGTCAGGATCTCCATGTTGAGGAACACAGTGGGCATCTTTTGGTCTTCATCCTACCTCTCAGCTGCATGTAAAATGATTGCTTCTGTTGTTCTTCCTGAAATGCTCCATTGTTCTTCCATCATCCTCTGCCGGTTTTACTCCCATATCTCTGACTTCTTTCAGTCTCTGTTCCCAGCATATCCTCCTTTGCATGTCCTTTAAATATTTAAGTCCCTCCTTTTATAGCTAATTAAACACATGGCGTCAATTATTTTCTGACACTGTAGGAAACTTGGACTGCTAACAAACCCAGTTTTCTTGCTCTTCTGTAGTCACACTGTCTTGTTTCTTGAAGACATGAAGATCACTCTTCATTTCTGCCTACTTACCTTTGCACTTACTGTTCATTCTGCTTGGAATGAATTTTTGGTAGAGTCCTGTGTCTCACTTCCTCACTTTGCTCAGATCTCTGAAACGTCCCTTTCTCACAGAAGCCTTGATTGTATACCATAGTACCTCCACTACATCCTCAATCTTGTTGATGTTTCTTTCACCTTGCTTTCTTCACAGCAGTTGTGTATTTCTTCACAGAAATTTACTCTAACTCCTATTTGACTATAGATTCACTTGCGTCTAACACATAAACCCTGCAATGTCAGGAAAATTGTTGCCTGTTCACTAGTATGTTCTCAGTGCAAGGCACATTTGGTAGGTGCTCAGTGAGTAGTCATTGAATAAATACTTGGGCATAGTAAAAGGGAAAAAAGTCATTGACATCTATAGATCTTAGATCTATTTCTTCATCTTCTGTTTACTTGAATAAGTTACTTATTTTCATATTTTACCTCCACAACAGTTACTGTGAGGAGCACATGAAATGACTCCATGAAACCACCTAATAGAATGCACAAGCCACAACAAGCACAGAATCATCTTTTCTTGTTATGTTTTTTTCTTCTCACAGAATATACATTCTTTCCTTCCCTCTATTAACAGTGATTCCAAGAAAGATTAGAAGGTTATGGCTCCCTCACTAAAAACATCTTAGCTTTGATTAGTAGTGTATTGTTGTTCTCTCACCTATAAAATTTATTTAATAGCCTTCACATGGCTCCTAATATTGTCAGTGTATATTACTATGAGGGTGTAGAGAGCCCTCTTTGAAATAATTGCCCTGATGCTTCCATTAGAAGCTTTTGGAAGAACACTCCATGTAATGATTCTGGTATGCCAAGTGAACAAATCTTTAAGCATATTATCCATATCCTTCATAATTCTGTAAGGTTAAGCAAATGTCTTTTTAAAAAAAATCCTTCATTATCTAAGATCGTCAAGTTTTAAAAGTCCCTTTCACTCATATATTTATCTGTCCTCTATGGAAACTGTTTTCTTCTACTTTGATATATCTCTCTAGTGTTGTGATTAGAACTGCATTGAGTTTTCTGTTATGGGAGCATTTGCTTTTACATCAATTTTTTTTAATTTTATTATTTTATTTCTTTTTTTTTATTATACTTTAAGTTCTAGGTTACATGTGCACAACGTACAGATTTGTTACATATATATACATGTGCCATGTTGGTATGCTGCACCTGTTAACTCATCATTTACATTAGGTGTTTCTCCTAATGCTATCCCTCGCCCCTCCCCCCCACCCCATGACAGGCCCTGGTGTGTGATGTTACCCACCCTATGTCCAAGTGTTCTCATTGTTCAATTTCCACCTATGAATGAGAACATCCGTTGTTTGGTTTTGTGTCCTTGTGATAGTTTGCTCAGAATAATGATTTCCAGCTTCATCCATGTCCCTACAAAGGACATGAACTCATCCTTTTTTATGGCTGCATAGTATTCCATGGTATATATGTGTCACATTTTCTTAATCCAGTCTATCATTGATGGACATTTGGGTTGGTTCCAAGTCTTTGCTATTGTGAATAGTGCCACAATAAACATATGTGTGCATGTGTCTTTATAGCAGCATGATTTATAATCCTTTGGGTATATACCCAGTAGTGGGATGGCTGGGTCAGATGGTGTTTCTAGTTCTAGATCCTTAAGGAATTGCCACACTGTATTCCACAATGGTTGAACTAGTTTACACTCCCACCAACAGTGTAAAAGTGTTCCTATTTCTCCAAATCCTCTCCAGCACCTGTTTTTTGTGACTTTTTAATGATCGCCATTCTAACTAGTGTGAGATGGTATCTCATTGTGGTTTTGATTTGCATTTCTCTAATGACCAGGGATGATGAGAATTTTTTCATGTGTCTGTTGGCTGTATAAATGTCTTCTTTTGAGAAGTGTCTGTTCATATCCTTTCTCCACGTTTTGATGTGGTTGTTTGATCTTTTCTTGTAAATTTGTTTAAGTTCTTTGTAGATTCTGGATATTAGACTTTTGTCAGATGGGTAGATTGTAAAAATTTTCTCCCATTCTGTGGGTTGCCTGTTCACTCTGATGGTAGTTTCTTTTGCTGTGCAGAAGCTCTTTAGTTTAATGAAATCCCATTTGTCAATTTTGGCTTTTGTTGCCATTGGTTTTGGTGTTTTAGTCATGAAGTCCTTGCCCATGCCTATGTCCTGAATGGTATTGCCTAAGTTTTCTTCTAGGGTTTCTATGGTTTTAGGGCTAACATTTAAGTCTTTAATCCATCTTGAATTAATTTGTGTATAAGGTGTAAGGAAGGGATCCAGTTTCAGCTTTCTACATATAGCTAGCCAGTTTTCTCAGCACCATTTATTAAATAGGGAATCCTTTCCCCATTTCTTGTTTTTGTCAGGTTTGTCAAAGATCAGATGGTTGGAGATGTGTGGTACATCAATTAGTCTTAAACAAAAGTGGGTTGAAAGTGGGGATGTATCATAAATAACAGAGGGCGGCTTTTATTTATAGAAATATGACCAGTCCTTTGCCTCTTTTCCTACTTTCTTCTCTTTGAGAATCCCTGTTTTTAAAAATAAGGAACACTTTTATTTCCTGCTGTGTTGTTTTCATGTTCTTCATCTGACAAAAATTTGTTTATGGCCTTTGAGTCCAAGCAGGCTATGGGTTCACTGGCAGCAAGTCACTTTCACCGTATAGCAACAGGGAGTTCAGGGCTTTCACATACATACAGTTTGGATTTTGCTCCTGGTAGTAAAATTATCTGCGATTTTTCTGCCCACCCTACTAATATCTTCCCACTGTAGAAATAGGAAGCAGGACCAAGCCTGTAAACTTCTGTTAAATTAATCTCTCTAATCTTTGGAGATGCTACAGTTTGGTTATCTCAATACTATGATTAAACATTTTCTGTGGCTCTCCATTTTGTTCAAATTCATAGGCAAACTAATTGGCTTACATTCAAGACCTTCTACAGTTACTACATAACTCAACGGGCCAGAATTATGTCCTTGTACTCTGCTCCAGGTTACTATGTGTGCTCTGGCTAGACTGGGTAAATGGTTTTTTTTTGTTGTTGTTGTTGTTTTTTTTCTTTTCTTGCAGAAACAACACTGTCCTCCTCTTTTTTCTATACTTTCGTGTGTGTTTTGCTAAACATCTATAATATTTTTCTTCATCTTTACTTATCAAGGTCTCATCCATCTTTGAGGCCAGATGCAAATGCTACCACCTCTGAACAACAAAGAGGTCAGTTTTTTCATCAAATACATGTGATTCAGATTATGGTCCTCTTAGTAAAATTATGAGGTTAAGTGTACTCCCTTAATATACTCCCAGAGTAAAATTATTAAGGTTATGTATACTCCCCTAACCTACTTTATTACTTTGTAATTTTCTTGTGATGTTTATAATCCACTATTTCTTTTTTTATATATAGCGTCTGTATTCAATTTAAGCTTCTTGAGAAATACTTGTATGGTAGTTACATGGTAGATATTTACTGAATGAATACATAAAACAACTCTTAGAGTTGAAATTCACTGTGTCAAAGAAAGTTAAAAGAGAAAATAATCAAGAAGTGGCTTGATGATCACTTTGGACTTAATACCAGTATAGCACTCCATTATATGAGCATCCTGATTAAAGATAGTGGGCACATGGTAGGGAAAGAGAGTTGTTTGGATATCCACAGTCTTAGAAGAAACCCCCATCTACGCAAACTTTACAAGGAGAGGTATGTTTTTTAACATGTTTTTAACATAATTTTTTTAACACAGTGAGAAGTTTAATTATAGTTCTTCACTTGCCATGACTGGCACTTTACATTCCATTTATATTTTCATGCAGAAACACAACTATTTACACCTTATATTTGCCACTTGTATTTGACTGGTAACTTTTAATGTATTTGACTTAAAATTTTTACAGACTAGGTCCTATCACGGATATCTCTAAGAGACTATAATTCTTCCTATTAGTAGGATAAAATAAGTAGAAATGTTAGCATCATAATCTTTCATTCTAGAAGCCTCTCATTTTGGTAGCGTTAAAAATTTTTCACAAAAATTAAAAATTATTTTTAAAAAGTAGTGAAGATCTTCAAGATGTTCAGAGAAGATATTAAAATACCACAATAGAAATATTTTTGCTCTTGTTAATAAATTACAAAACATTAAGCAAGAGAGTGGAATTTCCTAAAGATAGAGACACGTTAGCATAAAACCTCTCCTTAAATGTATAATGCATGAAGATGTTTAAAACACTTTCACAACTATTATTTCATCTGATCGTCAACAACCCTAGAAGGCAGGTAGGAAAATTATTATCCTCACTTTACAACTGAAGAAATTGAGGCAATGAAAAGCCTAAGTACTCTTCAAATGGCACATGGTCACTTAGTAGCACAATATCACTTGAGTAGAAATCGTTGCTTATAGATATCCAGCAAACATGAAAAATACTACCTAAAATATGAGATAAAATTGAAAATACATTCTGTCTTTATTACTTAATTTTCCTTTTCAATGATTAGTAGAATCATTTTAATTTAAAATCTAAAATTTTGGAAATTTTCAAAGAAAAATAAAACGCATTTAATTTAAAACTGCTCTAAAATAGAGCTTACTACTAAATAACATCAGGATGTATCAACAATAATTATTACAGAAGTAACATAACATTTATTAAAATAGAACTAAAAACAATTTAACCTAATTTATCAATAAATCTGTGGGCATTGTAAGGAATCAAGAACAAAAGGTGATGAATAAAAGTAATCCAATGAATGTACAAACACAGATAATTAGAAAGATAAATAGATATCAAGGGAAGCAGCATTTATTAAAGACTTTAACATATGCAAATAATTGCACAAATACTTTCTCTTTTGTTTTGGTAATAATCCTAAGAAATAAGTAACATTATCTCTAGTTTCTATTTATAAAAACTAAGACCCAGAAAGAAATTATATGACTTGTGAAATTCACAAAGCTGATGTTCAAACCCAGAACTAACTCCAAAGTCCATGTGCTCCCCCATATTACAGCATTATATCTCTTATTAACACACTTGAATTTTATAACTCCCTACCCAAAGCCATCCTTGATTTGACAATGCCCACTTATTTTCATAACATGGCCCCTCTTCAAATTTCCTCACTTCAAAGAGCTTAAAACCATATATTCCACAATGATGAAATCTTCTTCCCCCACTGGCCTCAGGCATAATATTGAATAATTGTCTTCCACTGGCTGGCTCTCCAACAAGTCCTGCATTAGAGAGAACTTCCAGGGATCTGCAGTTTCTCCTTCCTCAAGGAATCTGTTGGGTAGCCATTCTCATACACAGTTTGGGAATATCACTCAAAAACAAGCCACAGATTTATATCAGTCATATCCAAGCCCTGCAGGCCTCTCAGGGTCTTGGTCACTCTTTGTGGGACTATTATATGTCAGCAAATATATAACACATTCTGTGCATTATTTATTGCATGAAATCCAATTGGTTATAATAAACTCAAAGTCTAGATTTGGAAACATGTATTCTTCTGGTTCCTCAATCTCATTAAGAGTCTCAGGTTTTAGTCTTAGCCCTTCCTACCAATTTTTCTGGGCTTCATTTTTCTCATGTCTAAGGTGAGGGGTTTGACCCTTCAATAGTTACGGAACTTTGTCATTTCTAAATGTTTTAGAAACATTATATCATTGGTTATACATCATAACTCTGAGGTAAATAAAATTATTATAAATTGCACTTGACAGAAAAGAAAAATTCAACTTAGGTTATATGACAACTTAAGGTCATATAAATAATAAATTGAGACCCATTGTCAAAGTAGAGATTTTGAACATATATTCCTAACTCCAAAAATCTCAAGTCTACTCAGATCTTGAATTTCCATCAATGAAATATTTAAAAATTGAAAAACTGAAATACAATAAAAATAAAAAATTATATAAAAACGTAACAGTATTTTTAAATCCCCTCTAGAAACCTTGGCTAATGAAAAGGCCACAACCTACAGTTTATTACCAGTAACATATGGAGTCAAGGGTTTTCTATTTTTTTTTTTTCATATGGTGTCCTTAGAACGTATTTTCAATTTTATATGAAATTACTGGGTTGCAACTGGACAAAGCAGGTAAGCTCCCTTAGAACTAGGCAAAAAGTTCTGGCAAATAATAATAATTTGATGCAACGGAGAAGGACTGGTCTTGCTGCATTTAAGATAAAACTCTAAACATGTCTTTGCAAATCTTTATTACTAATGCTCATCTTGAAAAGTAATTACTTGCCCTTAAAGGAATGAACCTACATAATATAAATCCCTCTGGGTCAAGAATCTCTCATGTGAATACTTGTTTAAACAATTTTACAAATAGGAATTATTTGTTCAGTGTCGTATCATTTTCTCCTGAGGTTACTCTTTATTATGAGAAACAGGTTGGAATTGATTAATGGAGTTTTATTAAAATAGCTAGGAAATCTTAAGTGTGAAGCAGGTTGCCAATATATGTTCTGACTTAGGTCAGTGAGAATCAAAAGTGTTATTGTTTAGCAGATGTTCTGTCAGCAGTTGTCTGGGCAAAACGCTGTAGTTCATTTTCTTTGTATGTTTAAAACACAAGTTTCCATAACTGATAAAAATATCTTTCTGATGATCACAGATGAAAGTCTAAAAAGTATGTGAATATAAAAACTCAGAAATTGCTAAAGGAGGTTCCCTGTGAATTTGGTTTGAGACTCCTCCGTAGGGGAGGGTGATGGAGGCTTAGCCACAGCTATACATGCTGGGTTTGTGTTATGGAAAAATAACTTTAGCATTCAATAGATCGATTTAATGCCAGCCACAATCATCCTACTTGGCTTGTGAAAAACAGCGTTTTGATTCAAGAGATGTGAAAAAGCTTTTTAAATAGTTTAATGTAGTTGCTGTTTTCTATTCATGTCCCAAGTTCAATCTTAAACTGAGAGGAAAGGGGAGAAAGCAAAATTGTATTCTGGATTGGTACCCTGCTATGGTTTCAATCACTCATGAAAAAAGCAATAAGACACTCTGTCATTCACATATAAAACATATCCATTCTTCCAATTAGGGGTGCAGAGAATCCTGTGATAAAAATATCTAACCAATTTCAATTCAATGTCAAGATATATAGAATATAAGAACATTTAACAATGGATAATTTTTTTAGGTTTAGAATAAATGACTAACCTGAAAATGTTGTCTTTTAAAAATATTCAATTCTAAATTTTCATAACATTTCAGAAAAAAGTAAGTTTAGTTTTCCTAAATTTATTAGACTATGACATTAACATGATGGCATATTCTACAAATGATATATATATATTTTTTTTTTTTAAGACGGAGTCTTGCTCTCATCGCTTAGGCTGGAGTGCAGTGGCACGATCTCGGCTCACTGCAACTTCTGCCTCCCGGGTTCAAGTGATTCTCCTGTGTCAGCCTCCTGAGTAGCTGGGATTACAGGTGTGTGCCACTATGCCTGGCTAATTTTTGTAATTTTAGTAGAGACAGGGTTTCACCACATTGGTCAGCCTGGTCTCAAACTCCTGAATTAGTATCTGCCCACCTCGGCCTCCCAAAGTGCTAGGATTACAGGTGTGAGCCACCGCGCCCGGCCACACATGATATTCTTTAAAAGGCAGACATTTATAAAGTGTTGTTTTGCAAGATGCCTTGGACTTCAACTCAATGAAATTGGCACCTTTTCCTGCATTCCTTAATAGGCAGGCAAGAAAGCCAAACTGCAATGCTATACCTCTCTCTATCTTGGCTCCGAGCTCCAGAAATAATCATCAAAACCACACCTAGATCACTTGTTCAGTCATGTGGGGAAGAACTTGAAAAGAGAAAAGAAAATGTTGTCTCCTGTATGGTGCTCAAATGAATCAAAGAGTGGAATTCCACATTCCCACTTAAGTATATCATGTTGCTGTGAACGTCAAGCATCTCAGGTCAGGTGGAGGCAAACCTTCCAAAGACTGGATTTAAAGTCCTTATTCTGCCTTCCCTACAACAAAACAGATAAAGTGTTTTTTTTTTTTTTTTTTTTTTTTTTTTTTTTTTTTTTTTTTTTTTTTTTTACAGTAATGCCCCCAAATCCCATGTAGAATAGGTGTGGCAATTTAGATTATGACTCCTTTGGGAAATGTATCCACCTGCAGAGATTCTTTCTAATTATATCAACGTTCTGCATACCTTCATACTTAAGAGATGCTTTATTGAATTTATGGAAACAGCTTTAAATGGTTAACCATCAGGTGGGTTTTGTTGAACCATACTCATTCTTATAAAATACATGTTTTGAGGGAAAGAGAAGGCAGTTTCTCCCTTTTCACTTTGTCTCAACTGGTGAAAAGAATGATGATAAATTTTCCTCAACTGGTATTGCAGATCATGTAGATGCTAGGAGAAGAAATAAAACAAACGTGAAGTCATCATAGTGGAGGACAGTGACGACAGAAGTGTGACTTAGTAAGAAAATGCTAAACTTTGGGGTAGATATTGCTGTTAATATGTTGTGGGTATACTTATTACTAGCTCTATGACTTTGAGTTACTTAAACTATGAAGCCTCCATCTCTTCACCTGAAGGATAGCATAAATACATTCATTTTGCCATGTTATTTTGAGAATTAGAGATAATACATAAGAAGAGAAATACATGTTTTTTATCTCATCTAATTTCACACGTTCAATAATTAAAACCTGTCCAGACCACATTATCTGCTCAAGGTCAAATAGTTGAAAATGAATGAGTGAGAATTTGAAGTTAAGGGTCATTCCAAATTCCATGTTACCAACCAGTAACCTTATAAGAGCTTTGTGGTTATGGAAAATCAAAGATATTTGCTGAATTTTAACTACTAATCACACCAAATAATAGAATAAAACAAAGCATTTCATGTATACTTGTTGATGGTGATTACTGGTAATGTCAAGATGAGAATTTACAAAGACAAAACATATACACATGAGACATGGCAGAATTAGTTCATTAGGGAACTTATGCTTATCTTAGAGAACCTTTGTTCCATCTGATGTCCTTTCCCTATTGGCCCCAAAGAGGCCAAATTTTGTTCTATTTCTACCTTTGACCTCATCTAGAATTTTCTCTAAATTTTATTCTATGCCCTCAGAGAGTCATTCTTACTAGTTTTCAGAAGACTCATTTATGTTTGCTCATGGTTCTGGCCCATGTAGCCACCAATATCTATCACTTAGCAAGACACAACAATTTTCAGAGGCAGTCTGACCCCTATATTAGGCAGGGTTGTTCTTGGCCTTCAAGGCAGCATTCTGTATGGTCAACTTTGCAACTCAAGGCCTAGCATCCCATCTGCCTGGTAAGGCTTGAACGTGAGTTCAACCTAAATTTTAGTATTTTCAAAGACAGAATCGGCCAAGTCCCTGTAGGTATCCACTGTCACCATTTCCCCAGCTCCATTTGGATCTTTCTCTAAATACTAAATAGGTTATTTCTCAAGGCATGGCTATACTTTTATTACAATGGAGAGTCCTGGGTTTCCACATATTCAGAATTTTTGAGGGTGACACTCAGGAATCTGAATTTTAAGCAAACACATCATGTAATTCACATATATTCTACAGTTACAAAACCATCACCTCAGAGCCACAACCATGGTTTGTCTAACATTGGACATCACCAGTGTCTGGAGTCTCTCTGCTGGGATTCATTAGCATGATCCCTTGGATTCTGGATCTGAACACTCATTAAAATCAGTCCCAAATTATCTGTACTCTTCTATGTTATCTATAATCTTGCTGTCAACTCACCGTCCCTTCTGGCCAGCCTTGCCTTTTCCTTTCTTCCCACTCCTTTCCCCATGCTGTCAAAGCTTCTGCTGACCTAAGTCTGAAATTACCATGTGCCTTTTGATGGCCTTTACCCCAACTCACTTCCGTTTTTAATTTTGATTCTTCTGTTTTTCTTGCCATTCTAATGTTTGGATGCTCTGTGCCTTTTGTGTCTTATTTTTTAGCACCAGCAGCCAGGCTTTCATAGTTTTGTGCTGCCCATTACCAAAAGGAACATATGATCACATTGTTACATTTCCACAGGAAAACTCATATCCAGTTAAGAAATATTATTATAGAGGATATTCTTTATTTAATCATATGTAGAAGATGTCAAATAGTGTGGTAAAGTGTAATGCAACTCTTCGTCTATTTGGATTTTGATATTCTTTATTGTTGTGTTTTACAAACCAGCTTTTTTCTCAACATGCAGGTTATAACCCATTGGTGGTTCAAGGAATCAATTTATGAATCTCTACCACACAAAAAATAGAATAACAAGAAATGTCAGATTTTATTACATGCAGTAAGAATATCATTAAATGAAAATTTTTAGGAACATGTGTGTAGTTGTATACGATTTTGTCACGATGAAAAGTGTTTTAATTTTTAGTTGTGAATCATACTTATAAAAAACATCAAAGCCACTTCTTTACATTTCAGAGGATTAGCGTAGTCTTCTACATGCTGTGAGGTCAGAGTGTCTGTTTATGTGAAAGCTGTCTCTCCAGGGAATCAGGCTTTTTTTTTTTTTCCCCCCCCCCAAGTAAAGCATGTGTTCACTACAAATCAATCAGAGCTTAAATCCTCCATTCTGATTGTGCTTTGTCTAACTTAATAGAAATACAAACTGTTGCCACATACTGTATTTAGTCTACTACTCAACTGTTTCTGTCTCAATTTTGTCAACTGTAAAAATAAACAAAATATCAGGATTTTATAAATATTAAATGAGATAGCTTACATGAAGAGCTGAGGATAAGGGTTTAGCATATAGGAAGTCATCAATAAATGCCAGCTATCATTATTTTATCATATTCAATGGTATAAATGAGATGCAATTTTTAGCACAGTTCAGTGCAAATAGGAAAAAGAAAGCATTTGGCTCCATATCTTGGAGTCTAAAACTGCTGTAAATTTGTCCAGAGTTTTTTGGAAAAGCTGGGTCCTGTAAAGCCACAGAGGGAATTTCAGGGAAAGAAGGTCTCTGTTCAAGCTCTTACCAGATTGTTTAAGACTAATTAGCTATTGAGTGTCAGCCAAAACAAATATGGATTTCCCTGTGATATGTAAAAACACACTCTACTATAAATTGAATATTTTGAAGTTCTTCTCCTGACAAGCATGGAATGAAAAAAAGAGGCAGGCAAAGTGAAGAACAGAGAAAAAGAGAGAGAGAGAGAGAGAATCTAGTTACCTTCAAAATGGATTGTATTTTATTAACCTATTGTTGTTTATCTCTGTGCACCTTTCTTCTTCATTCAACCTGTGTAGAGGGAACAAGCTAGTCTTCATGTGAAGGAACAAACCAATGCATGTCTTCAGCTTCCACCGTCTGTGTTTGTTTGCTGTAACTTAACCCTTACAATTAAAGTGTTTATGAATCACTATGACTGCAATTAAGCTTTGAGTATATAGTAGTGGGTATGAATTTAAAGAGCCACCCCCCTCTGCTGCTCTGTTCTCTTTGCTATATTTTGCCTGGATGTGTAAGACCTGGGAAAGTCTGATGGCTTTCCCATGGCCCAGCCTCTTAGAGACTACATTATATTAAAACAGGTCGCTTATCTTAGTTAATGTTTAGAGAGTTTGAGAGAACTAGATTTCAATATTATCTATGAAAGCTAAGTTGACTGACAGCTTTTGATTGCCCAGTGGTAAGGCTTATTAAACAATTATCCCATTGTGTTCTCAACAAGCCCGTTAAACTGCCCAGGCTTGTTCTAGTCAACTGGGAGTCTTACTTAAAAGCTTCTGCTGTTTGGACCATTCGGGTGTAAAAAGAGAAAGTAATGATTGATTTGTAATCAGGTTGGTTCAGTTAATTAAAGATTGGATGTGAAATTTAGGGAGGGGGAGAAGGCAGAAATGACTAAGAATGAGCTAACTCAAAAAGTAGAAGATGGCTCAATTTTATTAATTTAAAAACAGTTCTAGCTGTGTTCCTAACATGTTTTCATGGAGTAAGGCTAGGAAGCATAGCAGAAAGACACAAAGAGATGCAAATATCTAAACAAAGGGAAATATGGATAATGTGAATTATATAATGTAAATCATTTAAAAATTCATATAAGAAAATATTATTTGTGAAAATAATAAAATTAGAAGAAAATGATTAGTATCCCATGGTGCCCTAAATAAAGCCATGCTTTTTGACTAATATTTTGAATTTATTAAAGGTAGGTGCGCCACCCAAGACTGACCAGCTATAAATTACTACTAGTGCCACCTGGTGTTGGAATGCCTGTACTGCAGCTATGTGTGGGATGTATACAGGTAGACTGTATACTCCTGAGAAGAGTCTACGATGAACCTCTGAGGTAATTCACAGGGATGACTATGATGAGCTTATAAGCATAGGTCAAAAATAACAGTCATTATGAAGAGATGACTAACTTGAAATGGTATCTACTTGGATCCGTACAAGAATTTCTTTACCTTTTTCCTGGTCATTAGGTTGAAATTACAGATAAATCTGTGTTAAGACAATAGCTATAATTAAATAGAATAAACTGTAAAATATAGATAGAAAGTTAACATGTTTGTTGTGGGAAGTCAGAGACCCTGAACGGAGGGACCGGCTGAAGCCATGGCAGAAGAACATAAATTGTGAAGATTTCATGGACATTTGTTTATTTCTCAGACCCGCCGACACTTAGGGAAAATAGAAAAGAACCTATGTTGAAATACTGGGGGCTGGTTCCCCCAATACATGTTCTAATTAATAAATCTGAGGATCATACATATTAGTCACATGTTTATTCTTTATCTAGTCTCAGAATTATAAACACAACCTGAAATTACCTTAACACTAATACTGTTTCATGCTATATTCTAGCAAAACAAAACAAAGCAAAAAACTACATAGGGAGTATGACTATGTAGCATAAGGCAATTTAAATCCAAATTTTAAAAATATGAAAGGAGATGGTCAAGAGGCTTAAAATATTTCAGCTACTGAAATGATTATGATCTTGAGTAAGCATCTGTTATTAACAATTTAGGAATAGTATATTACCTATTACAAAATATAAGCACTGAAGAATTAAACAAACAGGAACTACAGAATGTGTATGTACAACAAAAAAAGAAATTTCATTCTTCTCTTTATCATATTACTTTTAAAATCAACTACTAGCTAAGTTTATTAGGCATGCAGAATTGAAAAATTTCCAAATTCTTACTGGTGCGAGGAGTGGGACTATTATATACAATGCTCTGCACAGGTAGAGACCATATGTTGCTGTTTCACTACATTACTCATATGCTTTGTATTTACTCTCCTTATTCTTTTCCTCAGTCATATGGACAAATTGCTTCTAGGACTAAAAATTTCAGCTGTTTGTTGTTGTTGTTGTTGTTGTTGAGATGCAGTCTCTCTCTGTAGCCCAGGCTGGAGTGTAGTGGCATGATCTTGGCTCACTGCAACCTCTACCTCCTGGGATCAGGTGATTCTCCTGCCTCAGCCTCCTGAGTAGCTGGGACTACTGGTGCACATCACCACACCTGGCTAATTTTTGTAATTTTAGTAGAGATGGGTTTTCACCATATTGACCAGGCTGGTCTCGAACTCCTGAACCCAGGTGATCCACCCACCCCAGACTCCCCAAGTGCCGAGATTACAGGCATGAGCCACTGCGCCCAGCCTATGCCAACTGTTTTATATTCCTTGGAGGACAGAGAAGAGAGAATAGAGAAATGATGCCTATCCAGATGGAGGGATAGATAAACACCTTCTCCCAGGCTTTGTAAAGAGTGAAGGGTCAGGTGTGGTGGCTCACACCTTTAATCCCAGCACTT
Source organism: Mandrillus leucophaeus (assembly GCF_000951045.1). Taxonomy (NCBI): domain Eukaryota; kingdom Metazoa; phylum Chordata; class Mammalia; order Primates; family Cercopithecidae; genus Mandrillus; species Mandrillus leucophaeus. Next base: position 980,926 of record NW_012102288.1, read on the forward strand.
TGGGAGGCCAAGGCAGGTGGATCACCTGAGGTCAGGAGTTCAAGACCAGCCTGTTCAACATAGCAAAACCCCATCTCTACTAAAAAATACAAAAATTAGCTGGGCACAGTGGCAGGCGCCTGTAATTCCAACTACTCAGGAGGCTGAGGCAGGAGAATTGCTTGAACCCAGGAGGTGGAGGTTGCAGGGAGCTGGGATTACACCATTGCACTGGAGACAGAGCAAGATTCCATCTAAAAAAAAAAAAAAAACTGAAGAAGAGAACTTTAAAACCAGCCCACTTAGCTTGAGGGCAACTGCAAAGAGTGAACTCAGGGATAGGGACAGGTACAGCAGAAAATGTGTGTGAAGATTGAGAAGTGTGGGCGGGATGAGAATAGAACAACAAGTACAGCAAGCAAGAAAAGCTGAAACTGGAAGGGAGGGAAGCACCAAACAGTGTGAAGTGATGTGGCCATGAAAACAGAAGTAAGAAAAGGGCTCAAAGAAGGGAAGTTATAAAGATTTTCGGAGAGAACAGCAAAATCTTACTAGAAATACTAGTTGTTTGACACTGGATTAAAAAGGAAGGAGGAAGGGTCTAATGCATCTTTTGTTTGTTTGTTTGTTTTGTTTTGTTTTGTTTTGTTTTGTTTGAAATGGAGTCTGGCTCTGTCGCCTAGACTGGAGTGCAGTGGTGCAATCTTGGCTCACTGCAACTTCTGCCTCCCGGGTTCAAGCCATTCTCCCTGCCTCAGCCTCCCGAGTAGCTGGGACTACAGGTGCCCACCACTACACTTGGCTAATTTTTATATTTTTAGTAGAGATGGGGCTTTGCTATTTTTGCCAGGCTGGTTTCGAACTCCTGACCTCAGGTTATCCACCCGCCTCAGCCTCACAAAGTGCTGGGATTACAGGCCTGAGCCACTGCGCCAGGCCTAATGCATCTTTAAAAAGGATGCTAGACAAGAAACAGTGATAAAAATAGTAAATTAGAGACAGCTAATCATTCACATCTAGAGACATGGCTAACTCAGAGATTGTTGGTTTAAACCTAATTCTCATGAATTTGTATTTTTAAAATTATTATAATTTTAAATTGTTAATATGCTTAATGATAATAAACACACTTTTACAGAATATTTTCAATTCTTAGGATTTTTAATTTAATTGTCGTACATACTTAAAAAAAAAAGAAAAGAAATAGAAAGGTGAATAGGGTATATCTAATTTTGGTAAGCTTTCCCTAGCTTTAGGCTTTTCACTTATTTTTGCCAAACTTGCGGTTCATTAGTAGCAGAAATAACCAACCAACCAAACAAAAACAAAAACTACTCATTATAATAGAGATACCTGCTCTATGTAGCACTTTTTAATATTTTATGTTCTAATTGGGGGAAATAAATAAAATGCAACTTACAAAATATGCCTTAAAATCAACCTCTGGTCAAATGAACTGGTTATTATGCACAAAGAAGCAATAAAAGGTCAGGTTTAAAGAAAGTTTCAGAAAGCATGGCACTGAAAGCAATAGTGGCAGACATGATATGTTTTAACTTGATTTTATGCTACTTGGTTTCCTAAATAAGGAACTGTGGCAGTTAATAGCTCCTGGCTATGTTTTCCTTGTTTAGCCCTCATATAGCTGTTGAAGATTAGTTTAGAGCAATATCCTTAATTTACAATACTTTGAGATGAACCATTTTTTTATAAACTTCTATAAAGGAGATTGTGCCCCCCCCACGCCCCCCGAATTGAAATATATGGTAGGTATGACCTTTTTTCTTCACTGTAATTTTACTATGAAAATTTGAATTGCAATATTAATTGCCTGCATCTGGATTCTAGTGCATATCTATATCTTCTTTTGAGCAGAGTACATTTAACAATGATGTTCTCTGCTACTGTACGGACTCTGAAGGGTTAACAAACATAAAGAAATTTCAGTATAACAGAGCGAATGTCTCTCATCAGTTGTGTCAAATCAGAAATCACTGCACCATTTGCCATAGTTTTACTCCGATAGTGAATTACACAGAGTTCTGACTGATAGAAATGCTCTGTCTGTACTGTTCATGGTAACCCCTAGCCACATGTCACTATTGAACAACTTAAATGTGGCTAGTCTGACTGAGGAACTGAAATTTTGTTTAATCTTAATTTATTTAAACGTAAACTTAGGTAGCCCCAGGTGACTGGTGGTTATATCGGACAACTCTGCACTAGATTAAAGGCATCTTGAGGCATGGGCCCTTGTTCGTCCTTGAGTCTCCCATTTTTTTTGTTGTTGTTATTTCACAGTAAGTGCCTAAGACATCCTGATTACATTACAATAATGAATGGTGGAAAAACTGTCATTCACCCATGTTATTCCCTAGATTACTGATCTTTCAAATTGTATCAACCAACAGAATCTAGAATGAATAATGTAACAATTATTAAGTATACATAATTTGTATGAAACAAACTTGGTTTCAGAGAGCTTGGTCACTTATAAAATAGTTCACCTTGGGAGAGTTACTAAACTTAATAAACTCTAAGAATCTTGGTTTGCTCATCTGTAAAACTGAACTTAGCTATTGTAGTCTTGTTCAGGTGGTTAAATCGTACTGCCTGTAGAGAGTTTATACTCTCATGTGCTCACTAAATTTAGCTTCTATTAGTCCTGACACAGAGCACTCTACCACACATACAGAACCTGCAACAGAAATGTGTTCATTATGAATTGAAAACGAAATAAGTGGAAACAATCGTGAAAGTTTCATGCAGACTTACAAAACTTGTAAAAATTGTAAGGAGCCCTCCTAAGTTTTGGGATTTACTTAAAGCCAAGATAATCACTTGAATGTTCAAAGCTGCAACACTTAGAGCAAAAGATTAACAAGTTATTTGTTAAAACAATTGTCACTATTTTGAGAGCTGTGTGAACAGCACGTGAGACAACCACAGCACAATTCATTCCAAAGTCATATAGGGCAATGAAAAGAGATGGCAGAATAACATGTACTCCCTTCAAGTCTTATCTTAAATATTGTCTTTGTGCATGAATTTTCATACTTGTGATTGTAGTTTTATTATTTTTTAATAGTCTATGCCAAAATTAATTTCAAACCATGGCAGGTAGAAATCTTCCCAAATCAAGGCAGTATGATGGTGTGGGGTTTTAACTTTTGAGCAGAAAAAAAGTATCAAATAAAACATAATCTTAGAACCTCAATTCATAAAACTGATACAAGTTCCTTGGGTCGTTTATGTCTTTATTTTGGGGGCCTGACTATTTCCTTGTCTATGGATGTAATTCCATTGGTTTGATGTTAAGATGGAGAGGCACATTGTATAAAAAGCACTAATCTTCCAGGTATAACTCCTAAGTTGCAGTGCTTTTCCAGAGCCCGATTTATCATCAATGTGTAACTCAAGGCAATAGGCCTCTTAAATCTCTCTCTGCCTCATATGTAAAAGTAGAATATATGTGTGTATATATTCTATACACACACACACACACGTATAGTTTGAAACTGTTATAAAATGAAAGACGGTCCTCTTAACAAAAAATATTAACAGTCATGTATTTTTGTTGACAAAACTATGTGCAATGTAATCTTACATATGAACACTTGGACATTACTTTTTCCCACCGAAATTTAGAAAAGCATTTTGTTCCCCTTCTTGGAAAAGAATACTTTTAGGTCAAATGTTATAGTGGAAAAATTTTTGTCTTTAGCCAGTCATACTAACAATTTCTCTCACTCTTTTGGTTGCCAGCTCTATTTCAGAGGGAAGGGTTGGAATCAGTGTAGAAGCTGTGGGCCCTAGAATAACTATTGAGGGATTTTTGTTTTATTCCCTTTCTGTCTCCAGCATCTTGATGCCCCTGGCAGTGCCTGATTCTTAATATGAATTTAAAAATGTGTATTAATAAATGATCAGGCTGGGCACGGTGGCTCACACCTGTAATCCCAGCACTTTGGGAGGCTGAGGTGGGTGGATCCCCTGAGGTCAGGAGTTCAAGACCAGCCTGGCCAACATGGAGAAACTCCGTCTCTACTGAAAATACAAAAATTAGCTGGGTGTGGTGGCGTGTGCCTGTAGTCGCAGCTACTCGGGAGACTGAGACAGGAGAATCGCTTGAACCCGGGAGGTGGAGGTTGCAGTGAGCTGAGATCACGCCACTATACTCCAGCCTGGGTGACAGAGTGAGACTCCATTTAAAAAGAAAAAAAAAAAAAAGAGGAGGAAGAGGAAGAATGACCAGAAGAATGGGTCAATAAATATTTCTCTGTTAAAGGTCCTCACACTAGAGTGTTCATTAGAATTACCTGGAGGCTTGTTAAATCACAGATCATTGATTTAAACCCTACTCTCAGAGTTTATGATTCAGTATATCTGGTGTGAGGCTCAACAATTTGCATTTCTAACAAGTTCCCAGGTTACACTGATGCTGCTGGTCCAGGAATACTTTTTGAGAGCCCTTGCTCTATGCAATGCTGGCTGGTTCGTGGAAGGGTCAATCCTTTCTTTTGACATCATGCTATAGATAACTGAACTAAAGGCTCATCATAGATAGAACGTATACTCAAGTTTGGTTTTTCCCTCAGAGCTATTGATGTGACATGGGGTTGGCCCACAGAATATTGAATTAAGTTCAGAAGTGAAACAATATAGTTTGACATGAACAGAAGGACACAGTGAGGCACTATTTCTTATAATGAAACTCAGTGGGAACAAACAGCTGGGAAGATAGTCAGTGAGCATTGATTGAGTGCCAGGACATTACACTGGCCCTTCAGTAAAGAGGCACAACTTGTCCTGCAGCAATTCTCACAAAACATTTCATTCTCCTACACATGCCAAGCGGTGGTGCCCACTGCTTCTTCAAACACAAGGAACAACAGTATCAGTTCTTGTACACAGATTGACATTACAAAGATATCCTATTTGATAAGAAATTTGCAAAAGGAAGTTTGAGAATGCTTGCTGAAATTAAGTAGGACACCTGGCTTGAGCCCTATAAATTCACTGGCCTCTGCAGATAAGTGGAGACCTCAGCTTTAAGCTCCAGTTATCTCATGTGATTAACATTTAATAATGTGTTGAGACTGATTCTGAATAATGATATGACTTGACATTGTTTCAGAAATAAAGTCTAATAATCCAAATGAAGATTTTTTAAATGAAGTGTAAGGCATTTTCTTACCTTTTCTACTTGGAGGAAAATTCTATTTTCATTCATGACACCTATTACATACTACAACAGTTTGATTATCTCCAAAAATGGCAGAAACATCTTTAACATACTTTTTCAGGCCGGGCCAACTTTATAATACAAATTTCATTTCTGGTCAGAGCAAAGGGACAGCCAATACTTGTGCTATCAGGTGCTGGTTCATGTATTGTTTACCATATGAGTTATTAGCCTGTCATTGGACTGTGCCTCCATGATTTTTGTCAGCTCTGAATCTTTCTAATTTTTCCTCTCTTTCTGACAAAATATCAGATATTATGTTTGGTTGTCCAATGCTTGACTAACAGGGTAAGACAGAAAATATTTCTCAATAATGGCCTTTAGATAGGCTTTTAAATCTGTCCTGTATGGACAGACATTCGTATCTACAAAGTTGCATATTTCAGTGGCTACTGCCCCTGCTATGCTTTAGAATCACTTGAGTAATATTTTCTTCTTAAATATAAATTTGAAGTTCTCATTCTCAGACCTGCAGAATTAATATCTGCAGCAGGAGCTCAATAATCTGGAGTTTCTTTAATGCCGCATTGGGGTAATTCCCTGCCTTAAGCCATCCCTAGTCACCAACTCCACCTCTGATGTAACAATGACAGCCCCAGTTATGTAAATATTTATTAATGAAACATTGACTATGTCTTTTAAATTGTGCTAGACCTGTAAAACCCATGGTCATTGAATGTAAGATGGTTTCATTTTGGTCTTGTCTAACTCATAAAAATGAACAGATAAAAACTAAATAATGGTTTGCCCTTAATTTAGTTAGAGATGGTAGAAACTTCAGAACTTAATTCTGGAAGTAATAATTAAGCTGTGCCATAAAGGATGGTTAGTTTTTCTCCCCTCCTCCCCTCCCCTCCACTTCCCTTCCCCTCTCCCCTCCCCTCTCCCTTCCCGTCCCCCTCCTCTTCCCTTCCCCTCCCCTCTCCCCTCCCCTTTTCTCCCTCCTCCTTTCCTTTTCTTTTTGAGACAGAGTTTTGCTCTTGTTGCCCAGGTTGCAGTGCAATGGCGCGATCTCAGTTCACCATAACCTGCGTCTCCCAGGTTCAAGCGATTCTCCTGCCTCAGTCTCCCGAGTAGCTGGGATTACAGGCATGTGTCACCAAGCACGCTAATTTTGTATTTTTTAGTAGAGACAGGTTTCTCCATGTTAGCAGGCTGGTCTCGAACTCCCAACCTCAGGTGATCCGCCTGCCTTGGCCTTCCACAGTGCTGAGATTATAGGCATGAGCCACCACGCCCAGCCAAGGATGGTTAATTATTCTTAAGAATAGATACAGAAGAAGAGAGTGTAAAACAACAAGAGAAGAAGTGATCATAAGCAGAATTAAGAAATAATATATCTTGAAACTCAAATGAAGGAAGCTTCCAAAGAGAGATAGTAATGAATACTGTTAAACACCATGGAGATCAATGAGACCAGGGAGTATCAATCTGAGAGAAGGATTTTGAATTTGGCAGGAGAACAAAAAGGGAGATAATTATAAAGTGAGCAACTTAACTTCCTAAAAGATTTTTCTCACCAAATTATTATCAGAATTCAGAAAAAGGTGGGGAGCATATAATGAGACAGATTTTATATCCATGGTTGTTTTGAGTAACTATCAGTAACCAGAGAGATAGATGGGTGCCTCTGCTCTGTTTATTAAGGGATAAATGCAGGGATTGTGACCAAATGTTTAAGCTGTAGTCACATTCCACTGAACAGAGAATGGATTAATTAGTTCAATAAATATTTATTGAGCATCTTGCTATATGCCAGATATAGAGCAATGAAAAAGAAATAGAATCATAGCAGTTTCAGCTTGGGAAATACTGTTGAGATAACATAGTCCAAAGAAAGGCTTCCCAGTATTTAATGTGCATACGAAAAAGCCTGGAAATTTTGTAGAAATTCAAATCTTGATTCAGTTCTTCTGGGACAGGGTCAAGAATTCTACATTTCCAGCAAGGTCTCAAATAGTGCCTATGGTGCTGTAAGGTGGACCAGACTTTCAGTAGTAAGGGCAAGGGGTTCTAAAAAGAATCTTCAGATTGGCAACACCTGAGTCACCTTTGGATCATGTGGATTTGTGGTCCCCACTGCTAGAGATTTTAAATCAGAAGTGGTGCTTTCAGGCCAGGCACAGTGGCTCACACCTGTAATCCCAGGATTTTGGGAGGCTGAGGCAGGTGGATAACTTGAGGTCAAGAGTTCGAGACCAGCCTGGTCAACATGATGAAACCCTGTCTCTACTAAAAATATAAAAATTAGCCAGTCATGGTGGCACACCCCGGTAATCCCAGCTACCAGGGATGCTGAGGCAGGAGAATAACTTGAACCCAGGAGGCAGAGGTGGAGGTTACAGTGAGCCGAGATCACGCCACTGCACTCCAGCTTGGGTGACAGAGCAAGACTCCATCTCAAAAAAAAAAAAAAAAAAAAAAAAAAAAAGAAAAAAAATGATACTTTCAAAACCATGGGTAATTCCAAAGCTCATTCAGGTTTGGGAACCATCCAACCATCTCACTTTACAGAAGAAGAAATTGAGTTCCAGTAAATAAAAATCTGAACCATGATTTAGGTCTGTTGACAACTATTAGGTTTCCTGAGGGGATCCAAATAATAACATCATCTTTTCCACATTTGGTTTCTGAAGAAAATGTACAACAAGACAAACAGTAATCATTTATATTACCATTAATGACTAAGTTGGAGAATATAGCTTACCAAGAAGGGCTGCATAACTTATCCCAGAATTGGGTGGTCTGAAACAACTAGTCAGAGATACAGGTGATGCTGGACCAGAGCAGACCTTCCTACAAGAGAGATGAGCCTGGTCACTTTACCTTGAAGGACAGTGACCAATGTATGTTTGCTGTGGGCAGTTAACTTTCAAAAGGAAGAAAGGCAGAAACTAAACTAAGAATCCCCAGTTTTGTTTTGTTTTTAATTTAACCAATGAGATTATATCATTCCTGGCAAAAAGAAAGTGAGAAGGAAGTCAGAAGAATCACATTTCCATATGGAGAGAAACATCAAATATGGGGATGATGCATTCTCACTGCTATGATCATCAGCTATGAACAGCTGCTGTGATGCATTAGCTGTTGCGACCTCTCTTCCCTGCACTGGACAGCCTCCCTACAAGGGATCAGGCACTGAAAATGAAGAATGATGGTATGTTGAGGTAGTATTCGTGAGTTTTCTATACTAACTGTGATTTAGGACAGTTCTTCTGAAATATTATTCTGTATAAAAATCACCAAAAATCAGATTGTTAGAATCTGATTCCGGAAGTCTAGAGAAGGCCCAGAGATTCTAGATTTTGAAGAAGCTTTCAGGGATGCCCAGTGACCACACATTGAGTAGCATGAGAAGAGAATCTTTTGTTTCAGCATTCAATTCTCCTTCTGCCTCAGACTTGAAAAGGAAGAATATCAATAGGTCGTTCTTGTCTTTTGTATACCATGAAGTTGTTATTTAAAATTGCATCTTTGTGCATTGCCACCCCATATGTAATATTTAGAGGGAAGAAACCTTGTTCCTAATAAGAAAAGTAACGATCAATTTCTCACCCCTTTATATAGAAGAGAAGTTGAGAGTTAGAGGGGGAAATTTGCTAGCCCCAAGTCATATAAGTCATAATAGTTGATATCAAAGACTGAAATAAAATCACTTTCTTCTGAATCCCAAGCTAGTGTCTTTTTATTTTTCTATGCCGTTTGCCATTGGCAGACTGACTGTGGCTTGTTACTACATATATTCAATGATGTTGTTCTAATACCATACAACCATGCTAAATCAGATTTTTTGGGTTGCAGAGGAATGTCTGGAGAACCATGATGTGGTTGTTTTAAACATTTCTCAAAGATTGCCACAACTTAATTTAGCACAATGTGTTTTACATCCCAATCTGAGTCAGAGTTATAGCTCCTTTGTTTTCTCTTTCTCACAAATCCTCTTTATACGAGGACGGCCGTAGACCAAGCTATATTGAAGTTTAACCTGGGTTTCCCATTTCCCCTCACTCTCCATCTGTCTCTGTAAGTCTAGACTGCGAGGCAACTAATTGCTGATAATTGACTAGCAGAAGCATATGCCCACTAATCAAAGGCACTAGGAACACCCACCCCCTTTAAGTCAACGAAGTTGAGTTTATTGGTACTTGTGGCACTAAGGGAGAACACACACACTGTTGTACTCTTTGTCTGCAGGATTTTAACACTCATATCAGACTGAAATTCCTTTTTGTCGCTCGGTTTACCATATGCTGATAGATATTTAAAGGTTGTCTTTTATTAATGATGGGAATAGTTTTGGGACAGCAGTTTTACACTGAGGCTTTCAAAACTTGCTAAGTAGGCACTCATCTGATTTATTTGTTCTTGAAGATAATCATGACTTAAATATTAAGTCTTTCTGAAGAAAAACGTGAGGTAACTTTAGGAAAGATACATGAGGTGTTCACCTAATCTCTGTTTTAATCAGATTTTCAAATAAACTATACACAGAATACTGCTCAGCTAAAGGTAAATGTATGTATTGGGGAACTAGTGATTAAATTTAAATATAGAGATTTCATATTTTTTACTGTTGAAGTTTTAACTCTATAATGAATACTAATAGACTAATTTCCTATTTTATCTTTCAGAAGTTGATATTGACTAGGAAATCGAGTTGTAATATTAAGAAATCCAATGAAGAGTAACCCAGTGAAAGAGATAATGTAATTTAATATTTATATAATAGATATAATTCTCTTTAATGCTTTGAAACTAGACTCAAAGAATTTTAACTAAAGGTTAAGCTTTTAGAGTAATAGGCTTGAAAATAGCTGCCACAGAGCTTATTTCTCTTTAAAATTTGGGTTACATTTCAAATTTACGATCTATCATGTGTAAGGTGTTGGCCAAAGATAAGTAATATTATGAAACCTATCTCATCTGTGTAAAGAGCATTTGTCTATTATCCTTTCATCTATCTACATTCAATTATTGTAAAAAGTGAGTAATTTTCAGGACTTGCTGTCAATGTCAAATGATTGCAGATCTATTTCTGGCCCTTACTTTCAGCTGGTTCTCAGCTTGCTAAAGGTCAAAAGTTTCAAACATTCACTATTCTAAATCAAAATAGGTAGCTGCTAGTTTTTGCACAATCCTAGTAAATGGCCTGGAGTCAGAGTTTCTTTTATGTTACTATTTTCATAAACATTTTGCATTCCTAACCCCTCCTTCAAACATCCGTTTGAAAAAAAAAATCACAAATATTATGCTAGATAGTAGAGGAGTCATGTTGAAAAAAAGAATATCTTTGGCAAACCTTCAGTTCATCAACTGTCAACTGAAGTGTGACTATTCGATCTTGAGGCCCACTGCAACATGACCCCATCTTCCCACTTCGACCTGATCTAGAACTTCTCTCCTGAGAGGGCCCTATTCTTTTGTTAAACTTGACTTCACATAATGCTTTGGTCATGCCTGGGTTGCTTCTTCACACATTTTCTCAGTCCATTTATTTTCCATGTATAAATTTACTTTTCATCTACATCACTTTTTTGTTATTGGAATATCTTTCATTTTGGCAAAGATTTATATATAAGAAAGGATATCTTATTACTACTTATGATAGCAAAAAAGGAAAAATAAAATCAATGCCAATATGAGGATTAATTGAATGAAGGCCTAGTCATATGAGAAAATATTATATAGCCATAAAATCATCTTTTTCTTTAAAGGTGCATGCTTTATTCACTCTTTTCTGTCTTTTTCATTTTTACTTTTTGTTTTGAAATAATTTAGACTTATAAAAAAGTTGTAAAAACATCACATAGCATTTCTATATACCTTTTGCTCAGCTTCCTTTAACATTAACAGTTTACATTACTATGGTACTATTATCTAAACCAGGAAACTAACCAATCTGCAGACCATATTCAAATTTCACCAATTGTACTGCTAATGCCAGTCTTTCCTTGTTTTTGACTAGACCTTTTGAAGAATATTTGCCAAATGTGTGTGTGTGTGTGTGTGTAATTCTAGTACTTTGGGAGGCCAAGGTGGTAGACTGCTTGAGCCCAGGAATTTGAACACAGCCTGGGCAAAACGTCAAAACTCAGTCTCTACAAAAAATACAAAGACTAGCCAGGCATGGTGGTGTGGGCCTGTAATCTCAGCTATTTGGGAGACTGAGCTGGGAGGATCTCCTGAGCTTGGTGAGGTTTAGGCTGCAGTGAGTCAAGTCTGCACCACTACACTCAAACCTGGGTAAGAGAATAAGACCCTGTCTCAAAAAATAAAAATAAAAATAAAAATAAAAATAAAAATAAAATAAAATAAAATAAATAATAAATTACTGTAAGTGGAAGATTTCGATATCAAGATCTGTCTAAATCTAAAACCAATTTCTTTTTTTCTAAGATATGGTTTCTAGATAATGCAATATATCCTTCTAAGTACAGAACCATGTGCAAATTGTTAATATAATATTTGTTTGCTTCACTGGAAGAGCTACTACAATACAGCTGTGTTTGCTAGTTGACATTCAGTAGGCGGGACAATGAGTGAAGTGGGCCTCAGTGCAGACTATAGGGAGTGGTGGAGATAGTTAAGAGCTGGAAAGCACTTGCCTTCCTAGTCCTAAGGCACAATTCTTCATGCAGTCTCAGCCTATTTCAGCACCTGGAATTATGGGCTCAATATTGCTGCCCTTCTGATTTTTCAAGGGAAGCAAGAAATTAAGATCTTAATATTAAAAAATATTATTTCTCCATTTTTGAAAACCAGTTCAAATTATTTTAAAATGCTGTGTAAGCCAAATAAATCATGTTGGTTGGTCACATGTGATTGGCTCTTTTCTGTCCTTTGTGGATAATATGAAAAGAATGCCTTACTCTAAATCACTGTAAAATCTAATTCATTATAAGAAAGATTATTAAGATTAGCAGTCAAGCCTATATTAATTTAGCACAGCATATTTTCTTGTGAACATAAAGACACCTAAATGACTGTTCAAAATTGCTGCCCCAAGCTGTATCACTGGATCATTTCATTTCTCCTTCCTTTCTCTGTTTCTTATCTCTCTGGTTTTTTTTTCCCCTTCCTTTAAGAACCAATAACTAATGCCGTGGAGAGTCATTTAATTCATTTTTGTTGCCTTGATTTTGCTCCTAGGCTCTCTCCTACAAAGCCTAACAAGGTATACTTTTAAATAAAGAGAGTACTCTCCCTAAGAGGTATTCTGGTGTCAAGGACAAAATTACCTATCTTTCTCCATCTATAAGATTTAAAAATTACACTTCATTCAGGGTAATTTTTTAGAGTTTTTAAAATATACTATCTCATATTTAATCCATATAGCATGCATGTTCATCTTTCAGCTTCAAAAGCGGAAACCATGATTCTTAGGATCACTAAAAGGAAACTAATACTTCTTTTCTCTTATTAAAATGTTTAAAAATTATATTTTACTTTGGAATAATTTTAATTAACAGAAAAGCTGCAGCAATATTAGAGTTCATATATACTCTTTGACTGGCTTCTCTTAATGCTAACATCTCACCTGACCATGGCATATTTATCAAAACTAAGAAAGCAACGTTATTACAATATATTAACTAAATGAGACCAGACTGACCGACATGGTGAAACCCTGTCTCTACTAAAAACACAAAAATTAGCCGGGCATGGTGGTACGTGCCTGTAATCCCAGCTACTCGACTGAGGCAGGAGAATCGCTTGAACCTAGGAGGGGGAGGATGCAGTGAGCCAAGATCACACCATTGCACTCCAGCCTGAGTGATAGAGTGAAACTCTGTCTCACAACAACAACAAAAACAGACTTTAAATTGGATTATACCTATTTTTTTCCACTCATATCTTTGATCTGTTCCAGGATTCAATCCAGGATACCACATTGCTTTTAGAGAGTTTTTTTTAAGGAAGTAGCTGACTCAGGAAAGCTACATCAGCATAGGATTTTTAAAATGAAGTCAATCATTATTTCTGCCTTATGACGGAAATGATTTTCACCATCACTCATGTGTAGCATTGACAATATTAGGGTGTGTGGCTACTCTGAGGTAATGACCCCTCCCTTCTCTCAGGTGCAATGATTCTGGGCAGGCAACAACATCACCCTTCCTCTGAGCAAAGTATTTAGTTAAGCCACACATCAGCCCTCAAGTAGTTACAGGCTTTCTGGTAAAGAATTTTGAATTATGTATCATAGCTTAGAAGATGAATATTGTATGAGCTCTAATTCTCACATAAGTCATCATAATTTGATATTCTTTTTAAAAACATATTTCAAGAGCAGATCTTATGTTTTCTGACTACTGGATGCAAAATTTGACATATTGCTTAAACTATATATATATTATTAAGCTAATATATCATGTTAAAGCCTTTATGTTATGCATTATGTGCCTAGTGACAAATTAGCCAGAATTCAAAGTGAAACAAAACAAAACTTTCTTCTAAAAACCTGGAAAACAAAACAAAACAAAACAAAGCCAGTTCTGTAGTTAGAAGCATTTGTAAAGCATTTAGTTAAAATATGAACCTACTTAAAGATCTATTATATTAATGTAAACCATATACCTAAAAAAGTAAATATAGTTTGCTGTGTTTTCCAAACATAAATTGACCAGAGAACTGTTTTTCTACAATCATACCTATTAACTCCTCACAGAAATAAAACTTGAGAAATATTGGACAACATATTTGCTTATTGACTCCAAATTGAACAGAAATTTAGAATTGTGTTAGTTCAAACTTCTACTACTATAGGATTCTTTCACAGGAGTTTAATCAGCTTGTGCTTTTAAAGGCATGTAGACACATGCCCTTCCACAGCTAAAAAGTTCTCATTAGAAGAAAGAAAGCATGTTTTTTATTATGTGCCTAAATTAACCTTCTTTTAACATTCTTCAGTTATTCCCAAGTCACTCCTCTAAGGAAACATAGAACCTTCCACATAATGGCAACTCAAGACTTTATTTGCGGTCAATACTTTGAGAATTTATAATAATTTTTTCCTGGGCTGGTAGAAAACCTCTAGTGCTACTGAATGCGGCTTTAGTCACACGTTTGCTTTTTTGGAAGATTTTTTTTTTTAAGAGGGTGGAATGATGAAGTAAGGACGCCCTAAGCATGAGAATGTAGGCAGGTATAGCAGGTTTGACAGCTGTCTCACTCATTCTGAGTTGAGCAAAGGAAATTCCTGCCCTGCCCACGTCTGATAGAATCACAGATTTGGGGAGACAATTCAGAGGTCTTTTTGTCTTTGAAAAAAGTCCCCTGCTATTCACTAAGGGGAAACCCACAGCAAAATGCTGATACTGTGTCTCAGTAGAATAATCATCTGCCTTGGGGAATCCTAGAGGGAGATTCAATACTGTGATGACATAGCATTTTAAGAACATATTTGACTAAAAAGAAAGAATTTCCTTACTTATCATGGACTCTGAATAGTTTCTGAATATCTTTCTGGGACTGAAATATTTATTTTTATTTTTCACTTTGATAATATTTCAAAGATTCCTTTGAAAATGAAAATCTCAGTGCCAATCTCACTTTAGAATCATTTTTCTCTACAATATGATGAAATCATAAGTTAGAAAAAGCAACAATGAGTATATAGATATGTGTGTCATATAAGCAGATGTGGATGAAAGTACTATTTATTTAGAATCTACATAACTTCAGCAACATCTACAAATTCCTGAGAGAGAAAATCTGAAGTTACAATCATGGAATATGTTTCTAGAGATACTGTAAAGTTAACCACTGGATTGCGTGACTCTGGGGAAGGGGTAGGGAGACATAAGAACAGGAAGATCTAGAGACCAAAACAGTGGGAAGCCCATATTATCCATCCACAATCACTCCCTCGATAAGGCAAAACAGACAGGAATGACTCCCTCTACCTGCCACACTCCAACCCACTCAAGTTTTCTGTTTTCTTTTCTAACTTCTTCCAAATTTTACTTGGTATTTATTGTAACTGCTTCATTTTATAAAAATTTGAGTTGGGTGCAAACAAGGAGAAGCCACATGTCATAATCTGCCCCATGCCCACACCTGTGTAGAAAGAGGAACTGTCAGTCTCTGGAAGCTAGGCATAATTGAAGAAGCAATAGGTCACAGGCTTAGCTGGCTACTCAGCTCACCTTTGCCAGCCTTTCCTGGGCCCTCCAGGACTCCTTGTCCAATTTTATTCTTAATTTGGTTGTTCTAAACCCTTATCTGTTCCTAAAATCTTATACCTTACATCCACCCACTTACCCTGAGAAGCTGACTGAACATTTTAACAACAACAAAAACAAAACAAAAAACAAAACAAAACAAAAAAACCTCACAAAGACTATTACTGATAGTTTCTGTCTGTATCCCTTTTTCCTATCTCCACACACCTATATCCATCGTCATTCTTTTCTCTCCAAAGGACATGGATATCCTTCTTTTATGGGAATATTCCTCGGGTTGTCCCATAGAACCTTTGGCCATTATTTGTCTTCTACTCTCTCCATGACCTTGTGTCCTTAAAATGTTATTATTTCTCCACTGAAGCTTTCTTCTAAAGTTTGCTATATCCAAAAGTGAAAGAAAATTTTCCCTCAACATTGCTTCTCTCTCTAAACCACTATCCTGTCTCTTTCTGCCATTTTAAAAGTGTACCCATTTCTGCCATTTTAAAAGTGTACCCTCATCATTCTGTTCTCATTGTTTTCAACATCTTCTGCTTGCTGCCTTTCCCACTACAATCTGGCTTGCATTGTCAACATTTCATGAAATCTACTGTCTCCAAAACGACAATGCCCGCTAATGGTCAAATCCAATAGACTCTACTTTTACCCACATTTCAGAGCAATTGACTGATGAGAACATTTATTTCATGAAAAATCATCTCTTTTTTGTTGTCCAAAAAACTGCTTTCAAATATTTCCCCTTTCAACTTACTTGTGGACTTCCAGATTCTACTACCAGCTCTGGCCTTACGGACTTTAATTTGGGGATTCCCTGTGGCTGATTTTATTTGCATATTCACAACATATCCTTGATAAGTAACCTCATGTCCTCCTATGCAGTAGTTAGCAATGTTCATCTGCAAGGAAAAAGACCTAACAAAGTGCAGGAGCTTGGCTAAGTAGGGGTTTGCTTCTTCTCATGCAACAAGACTAAGTCAGATAGGTAGTTACTGGCGTTCCTTAGAGATCTGAGGTGTCAAAGCGAATTTCTCTCCTTTAGCCAAGATGACTGGTGCACCTTGGCCACCACTTCCACAGTCCAGGCAAAAAGATGTATAAATAAGCCAAAGTGGAAAAGAGGACACAGCCTTAAATATGACAGCAAAGACTTTCTAAAAAGTCCCCATTAGAGTTCTATTTATGTTTCATTGACCATAATTATGTTGCTGGCCACATCTAGATGCAAGGGAGTTTAGGAAAGTGACATCATTTCCACAAAATGATGTGGAAATGTATATGGATGGAATCAACCTAGAGTATGTGGAATAACTTCATCATCCTTAAGAATACAATAGAAATGATACTGGCTGTGTAAAACATGACTTGATCCCTTATGTGAAAAACCTTAGCACTCTGTCTATCGCCCAGGCTGGAATGCAGTGGTGTGATCTCGGCTCACTGCAACCTCTGTCTCTTGGATTCAAGCGATTCTCCTGCCTCAGCCTCCTGAATAGCTGGTATTACAGGTGCCCCCCACCATGCCTGGCTATTTTTTGTATTTTTAGTAGAGATGGGGTTTCACCATGTTGGAAATCTCTTAGCACTTTAGGTATATTTCTTTTAGAGCATGTATCATGTTGCTGCAGTTTTTGTTTGTCTATCATCATGGCCCTTATTCTCAACCTCCCAATCAGATTATAATCTCCTTGATTGCAAACAAATCAGTAGATTTGTGACTTACCAGTGCCTAGTATATTAAAAAGTATATCTATAATTTATATTATATATACATAATTTTTAAAGTAAAATGGAATATTCCATGACAAATATCTAAATTCTAATTATAGTCATTGGTCTTAATTACTATCTTGATTATTCTGATGTAGATAATATTTTAACTTGAAACTGAAGCAAAGCATAAATCATTTGATACTATACTACTGGCCCTTCTTAACTCTCAAGTTATTGTTGGTGTAATATTTCAGCAAGCTCAGGTTTATGTCTTTTTTTAATGTTCATTTTGTGTTTAACTTCCCTTTTCTCATCACAACTGATTTTGCCTTTTTGATCTACTTACTATTTGCAGCCTACAGCAATTGTACAATAAATCAGGCACCTACTTTCTATGATATAAGAACTATACTATCTACTGTTTCTTGGTGCCTTTCTGTTTGATGGGAATATGTGTTCCTGAATGTTTTTGTTACACTTAGATGTTTGGAGACTCTTTATGGAGGGAAATAGAAATGAATGAGGGTTTCCAGAAAGAGGAAGAGGAAGTAGGGAAAAGAAAACACTTTTATACCAGAAATTTGCAAAGCTGACAGTCTTTTCAATTATATTTTCCATTTCACTTATATTTTTACATTCAGCCTACCAGATATGTTCCTTTCCAGCATTGTCATGATGATGATGTCAAATGTCACGTAATGACTTCTGGTATTTTAACTCATGTTTCACTGTTTTAGTGTCAATATGGTTTGAAAGTGAACTGTCAGGTCCTCTTTTTATGCTTCCAATTCTCTGTTTAGGTTTATGTCAATTTAATGTCTTATTTAGGAATAGTCTTTGCTTTTTTAAATATTAGTTGGAATATTGTTGAAATAAGTGATCATTGAATTATTCATTTAAAAATATTGGTAAAGCTTGAAACATTCTTGTTTTTAAATAAATAGAAGAACTATTATGGTGTCAAAAAGTTTTGTGAGGAGTATGTTAAGAAATCATTTTTTGACCATTTTAAGGCATATATACTACTATAGCAATATAGAATTTGCTACGTGAAACTGTTCATATAGGTTTCTAGCATTGAAGTAAAATTAAAATAAAGACCAGGCCTGAAAAATTCCTGAACAAACAAAACTAACTAGGCCTTAAACAATAGCCTTAATCTTGCTTAACTCAAGCAAAACTTGAGTTATTTCTGACAAACACTTGTGTTAGACAAACAAAACAAAACAAAACAAAAACAAAAACAAAACTTAACCTTAGCCAATCATAAGTACTCAACTAACATAGGTTATATGACTAGGGGCATTTTTATAACTGCAACCAATCAAATAATTTCTTTATTTCACTTTCATATTCACCCTATGAATACTTGTTTCTAATGCTTCATCATTAGAGCAGGAAATCTCTTTCAGTTTGGTGATTCCCAATTCATGACTGCTATTTGCTCAAACTATAAAATTTTATTGTGCCTCAGATTTTTCTTTTGCATTAGACTATTGTATTAAATACATAAGAATTTCACTTTTTTGGAATGGTATGCACATATACTCAGTGCAATGGCGTTATCTCAGCTCACTGCAACCTCTGCCTCCCAAGTAGCTGCGATTACAGGTGTCGGCCACCAAGCCCGGCCAATTTTTGTGTTTTTAGTAGAGTTAGAGTTTTGCTATTTTGGCCAGACTGGTCTCAAACTCCTGACTTCAGGTGATCCACCCGCCTCGGCCTCTCAAAGTGATGGGATTAGAGGTATGAGCCACCGTGCCCAGCCCCAGTGTAAGGCATTCAGATAAGCCATTTAAATAGTCTAAATTAACATTTTCAAATTTTATTGAACTAGGGTTTTGCTTTCTAAAATTGTGAAATTTAAGGTATTTTTTGACTGGGAAAAATTGAGAGTATTATGTACTTATGACAATATAAAATAGAACCAAATATAATATCTTCAAATCATCGTAAGTTGTGCATGTAACAGCCATAATGCTATTAGTTGTACTTAACAAGGCTCTCTAGGAGTTTAGCTATGGAGGCTGCAATAGTTAGCTCTGTGTGTCAACTTGGCTAGGTGATAGTACCTGAATATTTAATATCTAATATCAATCAAACACAAATCCAGGTGTTGCGATGAAGGTATTTTACAGATTTGGTTAACATCAACAATCTGTTGACTTTAAGTAGATTATCCTTGATAATGTGGGTGGGCTATATTCAATCAGCTGAAAGGTTTTAAAAGCAAAAACTGAGGTTTTTCATAGAAGTAATTCTGCCTAGAGACTACGACATCAACTCCTGCCTGAGAACTTCTAGCCACCTGGCTTGCCCTATGTATTTCATACTTGCCAGCCCCTATAACTGTGTAAGCCAATTCCTTGAAATAGCTGTCTCTGTATGTCTCTCTCCCTCTCTATCCATATCCATATCCATATATATACGGACATACATACATATATAGATAGGGAAAATAATGACTGATATAGAGGCCAAGTTCAGCTTCTCTGCCAAGCCCTGGCTGATATAAAGGATAAATATAAAATAATACAGAATTCTCTTTGTGAACAAGAAGTGTTGAATTTGCTCATGACCTGACGATGTCCCCATGAGTAAGACAGGAGCTCCTTTCCAAATGTTTACATGGTGATCTTCTCGTCATTCAGTTCTTTTTTTTGGATGGAGTTTTGCTCTTGTTGCCCAAGCTGGAGTGCAATGGCATGATCTTGGCTCACTGCAACCTCTGCCTCCTGGGTTCAAGTGATTCTCCTGCCTCAGCCTCCTGAGTAGCTGGGATTACAGGCGTATGCCACCACACACGGCTCACTTTTTGTTTTTGTTTTTTGTTTTTTTTTTAGTAGAAATGGGGTTTCACCATGTTAGCCAGGGTGGTCTCGAACTCCTGACCTCAGGTGATCCGCCCACCCAAAGTGCTGGGATTACAGGTGTGAGCCACTGCGCCAGGCCACTGAATTCTTTGCTCAAATACCACCTCCTTACCAAGGTCCTTTCAAATTATCTTCCATAAATATGCCCTACATACCAATTGTTCTCCATCCCATTACTTTGTTGTATTTTCTTTATAAGATTTACCTGAAATGTAATCAAAAGGGAAAGAAAAACAACACTGTAGCTTGTATTTAATCTCCTCTCTTTTTGGTCTCACCACAGTGCCTGGAAAATAGATACAATTAGCCTTCAGTATCTGTGGTTCCACATTTACAGATTTAACTAACTGTAAATTGCAAATGATAAAAAATAATAATAACAATACAACAAAAAATAATAAAAGTACATATACAACCAAACTCCTGCTGCAATTATAAAAATAGCAGTTACATTGTATTAGATATTATAAGTACTCTAGATATTATTTGAAGTATACAACAGGATATGTGTAGGTTATATGCAAATACTATGCCATTTATATATAAGGAACTACACCATTTTATATAAGGAACTTAAGCATTGGTGGATTTTTGTATCTTCCAGGGTCTTAGAATCAATTCCCCATGGATACTTAGGGATGACTCTATTACCTTTTCCAGACCCCCTTTCAGCTAAACATGTCCGTGTGACCCAATTCTGTCCAGTAAGTGGGAGGGTGCTGAGGGCTCCTGAGAAGATGTTTAACTTCCTGCTAAAAGTAAACACAAGCAAAGAGCTCCCTTGATCTCAGATGAGATGTCTAGAGGTGTAGCATTCATCTTAACACCTGAAAATAAAAAGCATAAAAACTAAAAGGTATTATAAGAAGGACAGATGTGGAAAGAGACAAAACAGCATCAAGGCTGAGCTCTGAGATCACTGTTTGATTGCCTGAAGATACCTGAAGCTGCATTTCTCTAGATTCTTTGTTCTGAAACCATCCTTGTGGTTTAAGCCACTGTTGTTTTGGTATTCTGTTATTTGTGGCTAAAAACAATTCTCAAAGAAATGTAAAATGATCTTATTTATTCATTTGTGTACATGGTTCTTTTTTATATTCTGTCCTTTAAACTGTCAGCTGCATGAGAGTAGAGATCTTGTTTTTTTCATTTGGTATTCTCTGCTTTGTAGCAGCACATGGTACATAGAAACACTCAAATTAATGTACATAAATGAACTTGGTTCTGCTTTATATATCCTTAGCACATTTGGAAGGCAATGGGGATGATGGGAAGAGGATATTAGAAGAACCCATACACTGAGTATGCTGGGAACTCTTGTAGGCTATTGAAGGGGAAAGATTAAGCCTATTTATTCTAGTAAATGGCTTCTATAAACTTTCATCAGGAAGCAAATTGTTATTTCAGACATTTCATTGTAAATACCTGATGAAAGCCTGAGTTTTGATGCAGGAGCCACTATCTATAGAATTAGAGATATTAGAAAACATTGTTAGATTTTGGGGTGGGGGATACTTAAGCATATTGATTTTAATGATTTCATATTTGAATGTAATTGAGGATATTCTTTTATTCCGACTAACACTGTCCAATAGAAATATAATATGAGCCACCTGTAATTTTACATTTTTTAGTGACCATATTTAAAAAGTTAAAAAAATTAATGCTTATTTAGACCAATATATCCAGAATAGCATTTCATCGTGTTACATTTGTCAACATGTGATTAATGTAAAATTGTTATTGAGATATATAACATTTTTTCTTCTCAGTAAATCAGTGTATATTTTATACATATAGTCCATCTCAATTTAGAATAGGCCCATTTCAAGTGCTCAATAGCCACATGTGGCTAGTCGCTTCCATACTGAACAG
Source organism: Mandrillus leucophaeus (assembly GCF_000951045.1). NCBI lineage: Eukaryota > Metazoa > Chordata > Mammalia > Primates > Cercopithecidae > Mandrillus > Mandrillus leucophaeus. The sequence goes on from NW_012102288.1 coordinate 1,002,795, forward strand.
TACAGATTTAGATTAAATTGTCCTTCAAAACACATCCCTCCTGGGTGCGTAGTGGCTCACTCCTGTAATGCCAATACTTTGGGAGGTCAAGGTGGGCAGATTGCTTGAGCCCAGGAGATCGAGACCAGTTTGGCCAACATGGCGAAACCGTGTCTCTAGAAAAAATACAGCAGTTAGCTGGGCCTGATGGTACACACCTGCAGTCCCAGCTACTGTGGAGGCTGAAACTGAAGAATGACTTAAGCCCGGGAGGCAGAGGCTGCAGTGAGCTATGATCATGCCCCTGCACTCCAGCCTGGGTGACAGAGCGAGACCCTGTCTTTAAAAAGAGAGAGAGAGAGAGAGAGAGAGAGAGAGAGAGAGAGAGAGAGAAAAGAGTAAAAACAAATAAAAATCCCCAACACATTTTATTTTGTTAGGACCTCTTGACACTTCCATGGTTAATTGGTTAATTAAACAAACATTTTAATGCAGTAGGCTCTGTGTTGAGTACTGATAGTGCATACATAGATAAACCATCATTACTTTCTTTTTTAAAGGAGTTGACAGTATTGGTAGATGCCTTTATACAAAAAATGGTCATCATAAAAATCACATAAAATATTGTAAATGAAAGCTTCCTAGGGTTTTACGGTGCACTCAGGACTCATGCTCCCTCCAGCCTAGTTAGGAGGGAGGTGGTTAGGGCAGACCTCCTAGAAGATAAGAAGTCTACACTTGGCCTTAGAAAATGAGAAGTGCTTATCTTAGTGAAGGAAAGGGAGAAAGGAGAGTCCAGGAAGGGGAATATCACTGAGATCAAAACAAGCAGATTCTCAATGTCTGATTACCATTGATGTCTTGGAAGAATGAAGAGTTAAATATTTATTCCATAAAATGTTTCTCCTCTTCATAACTGCACTGTACAGAAAAGTTCTACTACTATCTCACTGAAGGTTTCCATTCCTACTCCCTTCACTTCTAACCCTGTAGCCCTGCTGTATGTAAAATGTGGTCCTAGCTGTCCTTATTTTAACTTTTTTTAGTTAACTCTTCTTACTCTCATCATTTTTAATTGTCTCTGTGAAGATAACTTTTTTCTTCAACTCTGACTTTTTGCCTATAATATCATTCATTAGAAAAATATAACTAAAAGCAAAAATCTCCCAACCCAGAAACCTTTCCATGAGGGTAGAAGAGGAAAAAAAAAATTCTTAGTAAGTATTAAACCAGAACATGATGTGCATGACAGGCAATCTGATAAGCAGTTGCAAAGACCAAACAAAACAAAACAAAACAAAACAAAATTCACCATTTTTATACAGGAGAGCAGATCTAATTCATTACATACATGTTTTTAAGATAAACAATAACTAGTCCTCAAATAAGAGGACTTGACAGTGCCATTCGTCACACATAAATCATCCTAACTTTGCCTGGTGATTGAGATGTCCCTCTGTATTAGCATATTCACTTTATTCTCATCTCTTTATGACAGAAGGCAGTTTTGCAAGTTAGGCTCCTACCTTCCCATAGAAACTGGGAGATAGTGGTGTTATCATCCTTGGTGTTTGCATTTAAAAGAGATGGCTCCCAAGTACTTGAGAAGGACAAGCTTGGCTCCTAAAACTGACAAAAGGCCTATTTAGTTTTGGAAAAGGCTTATATACATTTTAAAGTGATAAGAAAGTACTTACAATGTTAAGTTTTTTAAGATAGATGCCTAAAAAAAAAAATAAAGGAGGAAAATCTCTTCCACATTTTCAACAGAGATAATTAGGCCTCTTATTTTTAATTTATATTTGCTCTTACACATGCTTATTCCATAGCGTCACTCCTTGAATGTGTCTCCATCACATCAAATGAGATACCTGAAAATTCAAGGTTACCATTTCATCTCCAATCCAGATTCCCCACTTTTGATTTCTTTATTTCTGTTCATATTTTTTCTTTATTTCCAATTACTCAAGCTTGAAATTTCAGAGTCATTTTTGAAACAGCCTTCTTTCACTCTCCATGTTCAAGCCACACTAAATTATCAATTGTTCCCTTGAACTTTTTTTTCTTTCTTTCAATTTATTACCACAGCCTTACTTCTTGCCTAGAGTACATAACTGTGTACCAGCTTGGTATTTTATTTACATTTCCTTCTGTCAATCTAAAATAATCAAAAATGTCAGACTCTGGTTTAAAGACAGTTTATTCAAGCACAAAGGTTAAGGGTAACCTGCCCGGGAAGCGCAGATGCCAAAGAACATAAGTTAGTGTTGCAAAGTGTAGAAGTTTAGGATCATTTATACAGACAAAGTTAAGGAAGTTAAACAGAATTTCAACATCTTTCTATGTAAGGCTTAGCGCATAGTTACAACGATTTCATTAGTTAAGGTGGTCTTTTTCTTTCAGGAAAGGTGTATTTGACATTCCACACTGAAGATGTAACTCTCATGGGGTCCCTGTTGGGGCTCCATCTGCTCTGAGTTAGTTACAGGACAATAAAGGAGGCTGTTAATCTATAACAAAGATCAGTGGTTGAAATGGAGGAGTTCCGGTCTCTCATCTTTCCTAGTCATTTACAGAACAAGAACAATAAAGGAGTTAAGCTATAATCTAAGAAACGGAATTGCTACATGACTTAGATCACAGTCACATCTCTCTCAAGGCTTAAAGTGTTTTTTGGGGTTCTAACAGCTTATAAGTTTTATTTATTTTCACACTCCCCTTTTTATTTTAATCTCTATACTTCTACTCCCCTAACTGATCTTCACATATAACCACCCTTGGTCAAAATTGATCATTGGTTTTTAAGAACTGTAAGAAAAACTTGTTCCACATTTTGACACCACCTTAAGCTAACTTGATCTTTCTGTATAGTTCACACCAGCATAATTGTTCAGCTCAAACCCAACTCTTTACTGATTTTCAAACACATCACGCTTACGCTTGAACTCCAAGTTTTCATTCATACACTTTGTGTGTCCTAATTTTCTTTCCCCCTTACCTGTCTAAATACTCCCTTTGTCTATTTAGCACTGCCATTATACCATTGATCCTATTTTATTCTAATTAATGTCTATATTTTTATCTCTCTAATCGTGGTTCATACAATGTCATGCCTGAAACATCATTATTCATTTTCTCTGATCCCTCTGGATTCTACAAAGGCCAGAGGAAGAGATGCTTTCCCCTATCTTTACTCATTTTATAACCTTTAGCATAAGACTAGAAAAGTAAGTATTCTGCATTTTAGTGTATTTTGTTTCCATGTCAAACGAATGTATCCCCTTTTAAGATGTGTATTCAGAAATAATTCACTTCATGAATAGCTAAAGTCCACAAGATTAAATGGTTGTTTTTATGGAATTGCCTCCATTAATTTCCCAATAAATCATTTTTAATATTGTATGCCTATTAAACATGATATTCTCAATCTTAGTATTTACATCAGGCAAAAACACCCTTCATTAAGTCTGCAAATGGTTACTTAGCCTTTGTCAATAGTGAAGTCAAATTCCCTTCCTGGACATGTGCAATTTAATCTAAAATATTGAACTCCTTAAACACTTTGTAAGCCTGTAGAAAGAAAGCATTTCTTCTTATCATAATGTATTAACAATGTAAGGGGTGCTTCAGTTTCTATAGAAGAAAAATAATGTCTTGAATACTCATATAGCTTAAAAAATAGTAAAATAAATGTCGTGGCTTAAAATAAAGTGGCATATATATACAACAAGAGACATCCTGTTACTCATATATAAATATTTCTTGAACTAAGTGTTCAATTATTTCCTTTTTTTCTTTTAAAGATGGGGCCTTACTATGTTGACATGGCTGGATTCCACCTTCTGGCCTCAAGCTATCCTCCTGCCTCAGCCTCCTGAGTAGCTGGCACTATAGACATACCTGATCATGCCCAGCTTTCCTTTTTGGAATGGGTAAACATTGGCCAATTTTCAAGATTCAGCTCCTCAGTGAAACCTACCCTTTTTCAACCACCCAAACTGATACTATTTTCTTCTTTATTTTAATGCCATATTTATAGTTGGCATTTATCATTCTGTCTTATAGACATACTAAGTGAATGAATAAATGAGTGAATGATAAAATGAATGGAGGTACTGCGCATTTAAAAACCTGAATTAAATCCATCCTGTTTTAACTCTGATCCTGACAGTTGGAAGTTCTAAAGCCAAGTCAGCTTTCAATGCCAAAAGAAACCAAGGTGACTTGAATATTCTAACTTGCCAGTGGGCACAGCTGCTTCTAGCAGCTGTTAACAGAAACTTCAAAAAGGCTCATTTCTTACAGATTTGTGTGAATTTTTTTTTTTTGAAATTGAAAATATACAAAGGGAAGACCCAAATTTTAAAAGGCAAATTGAATACATGTCAAAGATCAGTCTTGCAGATACAAGAAAGCTAGTGTTTTAGTACATTTTGTGTTGCCATAAGGGAATATTGGAGGCTGGATAATTTATAAAGAAAAGAAATTTATTTGGCTCACAGTTCTGCAGGCTATACAAGAAGCATTATGCCAGTGTCTGCTTCTGGTGAGGGCTTCAAGGAGCTTCCACTCATTGTGGAAGTTGAAGGGGAGCAAGCATCACATGGTGAGAGAGGAAGAAAGCCAGAGAGGAGGAAGGTGCCAAGCTCTTTTTCTAACAACCAGCTCGAGAGATCTAATAGAGTGAGAACTCATTCATTGCTGCAAGGATGGCACCAAACTGTTCATAAGGGATCCATCCTCATGATCCAAACACCTCCCACTCATCCCACTTCCAATACTGAATACCTAATTTCAACATGAAATTTGGAGGGATAAATATCCAATCTATCTCAGCTAGAGAATTCAGAACTAATCTTATCAATTTGCATTGCATTTCATTTGGTCATCACATGGAGCCGCTTTGTAGAGAAGGTCATCTCAAGCTTTAATTACAGACATACCACACAAGCAATAAACCATTAGAAGAACAAGGTGAATTTAGACAGCAGGTGCAACTTCTATGCCACAACTATCCAAAAAGGAGGATGCTTGGTAAGATCACATCCAATTTTTTTTTTTTTCTCACTAGACTTGTGAGAATATTCTTTGTATTAGGAACTTAAAATCAACTGAATATCACCAACATTATTTCCTAGTGTAAGTAAGCAGCTTATAAAATGATATTAAATAAGCCATATACAGCATCCACTAATATTTTGGGTGCTTATAATAAATATTTCTGAAAGGAAAAATAACTTACTGAGATATAAAACTTGAGTACCTTTTGCAAAAGCTTTGAATGAGTTTACTGCCGGTAATAAGCCAAAGCGAAGCACTTCTCTGTGAGCACACGAAAACACCCACTTAGTCTCAGCCACTCAGAGGACTGCTAGATTGTCGGGGCTGCTATGTTGTGATTCATTTGAAAGATAATGCACAGAAAAACTGTGATAGGAAATTGAAGAGTACATATTGGAAAACTAGAGCAAATTTACAATCTCTCTCCAAGTTAAAAAATAACAAAACAAAGTATCACAAATGACTTGAAGTAGTTGGGAAAAATGGCATTACCTATAAGTACTGTGTGAGTACTAAGTTACACTTAGTAGAATTCAGTTTAATAACGTAACATAATATATTATTTATTGAGCTTGTATTATACATCAAGCACTGTGCCAGTCACTGGGGTAATACAAGTAACACATCATCGTGTGATGTGCTACTTATAATGATTTCAAATGAAACTATAATGATTTAAAATACTACCTGTTAATTGATTTGTCAAGGAAAGGATTAAGTGGCCAATAAATGCAGAGGAGTAGGTCATTATTCAAGAATAAATGGCATTTGAACTATTTAAGCTTTATAAAGTAACTAAGGTCTTGAGAGGTAAAAAGATGGAAGTCAATTATTACAGGAGAAGTTAGATTGGATCAAAAGCTCAGAGGCATGAAAGTGTGCATTAGAGAAGTCATTCAATGTGATTTTGAATAGTGAGGGCACAGGGGAAAAAAAAAGGTGGGGTGAACGGGAGGTGAAGATGAAAGGTAGTTTGAAGCCCGATTGCTAATTTAAATGTAGCAACTTTTAGATGACGTATGAAGTGTAGGATGTAAATGTAACCTGAATGTCCTTAGGCCCCTTTGACTTGTAGGTATAAAGGAGACCCCTTTAGCATCAAAACCCAAACTTAGATCTCTGGCATCTGGTCTCTGAGTAACTTTCGGATTATTGTTCCCACTTTCTCCTCTAAACACTGTGGAGTCGAGGGACATTTCTCACACTTCTCAAAAGTTGTGTCTGTTGACTGTCACATGAGACTCCCCATGAGATGACAAATCTGGTCCTGAGAGTGTTTTGTTTCCTGCTGTTTCTTCACTGGAGCTTAGAGTGCTCCCACAGCAACGGGTTGCATAAGCAGGGTGTGTGTGAAGTGTTATAGGAGAATAGAAAATAAGGATGCCTAATGCAGGTTTAGTGGAGGACAAGTGACCAGAAAAAAATTCCCAAGGAAAACTGATGCCTGACACATCTTATAAGAAGAAATTGATAGGGTCAAGCAAAAGGAAAGAACATTTCAGACAGAGATCCAGTAATTGAAGTTTAAAAAAAAAATCACAATAAAAAGGATAGATTTGGCCGGGTGCAGTGGCTCACACTTGTATTTGTAATCCCAGCACTTTGGGAGGCCAAGGTGGGCGGATTACAAGGTCAGGAGTTCCAGACTAGCCTGGCCAACATAGTGAAACTCCCTCTCTACTAAAAATACAAAAATTAGCCAGGCGTGGTGGCAGGTGTCTGTAGTCCCAGATAGTTGGGAGGATGAAACAGGATAATCACTTGAACCTGAGAGGCGGAGATTGCAGTGAGCCGAGATCGCACCACTGCACTCCAGTCTGGGCAACAAAGCAAGACTGTCTCAAAACAAAACAAAACAAAACAAAAGGCATAGATTTTATTTTATAACCATTGAGGAACCATTGATATTTCTAACTAGACTATTAAATGTCAGATCTAAGCTTTAGGAAGAAAATTTTGGCAACTTTGGAGAAGATTTACCCTGAGACTAGCCTGGAGCCCTGACCAAAGCAAAGAGAGTAAAAGGGTGGAGAAACTAATTTGAGGGAAACTAACAGCAAAAATGAGAGAGAGTTAATGAAGAGTGAACAAGAGCTTTCTCTCCTGAGTGGGAAAAAGTGATATCTTTATGACATGAAATATAGGAGGATTGAAACTTCTGTGGAAGGTTAAAGAAGAAAGCAGATGTGCAGAATTATCTTATGAATACCTTGGTAGACTGAGTACAGGAAAAGGTCATGGAGGAAAAAGAACTGTTAGAGAAAAGCAATCCATTAATACCTTAAGATACCATCTTACACCTTTTTTTAGAGATTTTTGAGTAACTCGTTAATATCTTAATATCCTATTTGATACAAAAAGATTCTACCATATTTTATTTCTACATTAGAATTAAAAATAGAAAAAGTGAGTTTTCTTCACTAATAATTAACAATGATTTTATTAATAATTTTAGCAGCCTTGGAAAAGATAAGATTCCTTGGAACATCGCATGTATCTGAATGTAGCACTAAGCCCTCCAAACTCATGCCATAAAACAAAAACAATGTTCTGAGCCAATGGACAACAAACTCTTTCTGTTAAGGGTCAGATATTAAATATTTCAGGTTTTGTGGGTCATACAGTCTGTCACAATTATTCAACACTGCTTTTGTGGGCAAAAGCAGCTGCAGACAATACATGGCCACATTTCAATAAAACTTTATTTATAAAAACAAGTGGTGGGCTATATATGGCCCTCAGGAAATAGTTTGCTGATCCTTTCTCTGAGCTAACAAGTTATCTTTCTCTGTTTAATTCATTGCTAGACACAACTTTGGAATTAAAAAAAAACTCATGTAAGAGTATATAGATGTGCAGGGTTTAAATTATACATAGATTTTTTAGCTTAAGGTCTTCCAAATAGATTACTAAAAGAAAAAAATTTTGACACCTTTATTTTCTTTTTTATCTCCTCATGATTCTCAGTTGTATTTTTGCTGCCTCATTGAAGCTCTTAGACAGACACATTAAAATGAATCTCAATGAAAAATAGAATCTTCTTCTTTAACAGAAATCACAAGTGTGCCAAGAATTTAAGGAGTGACTGCACTTCTGAGAATCCATCAGCTTGTTATTCTTAAGGCCACCTTGGATGTGACACCAATATCTTGCTACAGCCCATTAAAACTCACAGGAAATTCAGAGTCACTAAAGATGAATCAAAAGGCCACAGAGACCTAGAAGCACAAAGATAATTGTCAGTTCCTCCCACCCAAAGTTAGTCACTCTTCCGTGGCAATTGCCTGGACTTTGCCAACATCAAAGAATGAAGTCTCTGTAAATCAGGGCCTAAAGATGAACTAATACCCTGCAGACAATATTAAGCTCACAGGAAAACTGATGGTAGACACGATACAATACTTTAAGTCTGATGCTTTATTTATAAGAAAAATTTCTAGTATGTCCTTTGTCCTTACTAAAAATATTCTCTGAAAGTACAAATTATATCTCAAAACAAATGTAGAGCTGTGAGGGACATTACAGATTATCTAATCTAGTCAACTAATGTTACACACAAGTAAACTAAGTCCTGGGCCTGCTAAGTGACTTAAATAATTTCATGGGCAATCCATAGGTAAGTAAGAAAGCCTTTACTAAGTTGAACGACGACCATTTTGGGTTTTTTTTACACTGCATCAGGATGCCACCTGCGAATGAACCAATATAGGAAAGTGAGAACTTCTCTGGGCTCAATTCATGTATTTCTAGAAGTACTGTTCTAGATTTGGAACACTGTGATATGTAAAATAAAGTCCCTCCTCTCACACAGTTTATGCAGAAAATAAGGACCAGTATAGTACCTATTATGTGCCAGGCACTATTTTAGATGCTTTATGTATTACAATTCACTTAATTCTCACCGTAAAAACAGCGATAAAATAAACGTTTTCAGTTTAAAGAAAATCGAGCGAAAGAAAGGGGAAAAGTACAATAGACTTCCCTTTTCTTTAGGGAGTGTCTTTCAAGCCTCTCAGTGGAAGCCTGGAATTGTGGATAGTAGCAAACCATATATACACTGTGTTTTTAAATTTGATAACAAAGAGGGCTACTAAGTGACTAATGGGCTGGTAGCATTTACGACATGGATATGCCAGACACAGAGATGATTCATGGACTGGGCTGGACGGAGCAAGAGGGCATGAGATTTCATCACTACTCAGAAAGGCAAGCAATTTAAAACTTATGAATTGTTTATCCATGAATTTTCCATTTAATATTTTTAGACTGTGGTTGACTGCAGATAACTGAAACCGAGTAAAGCAAGAGCTTAGATAAGGGAGACTACTGTAATTCTAACAAAAAAGTTCAATGAGTTCCCTCAAGAGAATAATACTAAATGGTTACGTAGCAGGACGAGCCACAGACAAAACTCCTCAGGCACCGAGTTAAAAAAGGAAGGAGTTTATTTGGCCAGGGGCATCAGCAAGACTACTGTCTCAAGAGCCGAGCTCCCGGAATGAGCAATTCCTGTCCCTTTTAAGCGCTCACAACACTAAGGGGGTGAGTGTGAGAGGGTCGTGATCAATTGAGCAAGCAGGGGGTACGTGACTGGGGGCTGCGTGCACTGGTAATTAGATCAGAACAAAACAGGATAGGGATTTTCATAGTGCTTTTCTATACAGTGTCTGTAATCTATAGATAACATCACCAATTAGGTCAAGGGTCGATCTTTAACTACCAAGCCCAGGGTGTGGCGCCAGGCTGTCTGCTTGTGGATTTCATTTCTGCCTTTTAGTTTTTACTTTATCTTTCTTTGGAGGCAGAAATTGGGCATAAGACAATATGAGGGGTGGTCTCCTCCCTTATTCCCCCTCTTTGAGACTCTCACTCAATAGTGGGAGTTTTCACTTTCATTTTTACTACCCATGTCTTCTTGCAAGACAGATCAATGATGATTCATATAGTACACTTGTACTGAAGCATTTTGGTGAACTAAGGTAGCGATGAAGCTTTTTATCATTTGAAGAAGTACAGGTAGGAAACAAGGGAGCAGTAAGTAGGTTCCTATTACTATTATAACTGTTATTATAAGAATTTTATATCCTCCTAGCGCTGGGAACCATTTTCTAAACATGGTCCCAGGATCAAATCCATGTGACACTTGCACGGGCACATGTGCCAGTTTTGTCATATCTCTAACTATGTCTTCAACTACTTGCCTTTGATTATCTATGTGTAGGCAGCAATTAGTAAGGTTAAATTTCTGACAGACCTCTCCTTCAGCTGCTAGCAAGTAGTCGAGAGCTAATTTATTTTGATAGATAACATTTCTCATCTGAGTTTCTTGCCGGGCCAGAATAGTCAAGGCTCTGCTGGTTTTATTAGTGATTATTTTTAAGACAGCTTATAACCGTATGATTCGGTTGATCATGCGAATGGGGTCCGGTATCCTTACGAGCCATCTTGTGCCTAAGTAACAGGCCTATAATATTGTATGATTCTCTCAGGGGGGCATTTATCATTTTTTCAATTTTTTATAGCTGTGCTTCTCTTTTCACAGGAAGCATAGACAGGGAAGCCCAGGAGTTCACCTGTTTTTATGCGCAGTAGGAAGAAAGATGGTTTTAATAGTGCCAATAACACAACTACTTGTCCACTGGTCAGGCAGCTTAGCATAGGCTCTATGTCCACATATCCAGCATAGCCCAGTGGGGGCCGTCCAGTCCCGGTGGGATTCTGGGTGGGCCTAAATGGTCTGCAACTTTGGAAATTTACTGAATGGATTTTTCTCTGTATGGTTTGAACTCCACGATGTAGTCTTCTTACAGGAAGGGTGAAGTCCTTCTCCACTCTTGCTATACAGTATTGTCTAATAATTGAGGCTTTTAGGACTTCGAAGTGATCAGGGTGATTCTTTTGGGCCGGGAATTCATCAGGAACTAATTCTCAGGCTTCCTATGGCCATTGATCTCTTATTACAGTTCCTCCACATACATAACATGAAGTGACATTGAGAGACTGGCCTACATGCTCGGCTAATTGCAAAAACAAATTTCTTGGTTTTCATGGAATTTCTGGTACTGGCACTTTTAGTTTATCATAGAAGGTTTGAAATACTGGCTCAGGAGAGCGTTTATAAACTTTTTTCTCAAACCACGATATTTATTTGAAGATCCAGTCTAGCTCCATCAATTTTTAGGGTTACATGTTCCTCTTTTTTTCCAGCGAGGATCAAGGGGATTGGTTATTACTAGCTCTAAGGGGTTACATTGTCCCTTAGTACAGGAAGGGCCATTTTTTCCTTTCTGAAGGTGAACTGGATCCTTTTCTTTTTTTTTTTTTTTTAATCCAAGTAGCCTAAATGATACTAGACTAGTATTTACATTTATTTCTATACAGTCCTAATTTATGACAGATGTACTTATTTTCTGCCATGTAGCCTCTTTTGTAATTAAGAGAACTACACCTTATTCCTAACTTATTACTATTAATGACAGCACAGGCATCAAATTTTAAGGTGCCTTGCTTGGGCACCCCCCCTTTTTTTTTCTGTTTTGGCTTACACTTTACTCGTATCACTTGTGAGTCTTTACCAGTCTTCAGTTCTTAATCTTATTTTAAAAACTGTGGTCATGGGAGGCTCAGATGGGTCATAATGCACATCAGGTTGGTCATTTCCTGGGCTACATACCTTGTATAGAATAACATTATACAAACAAGTTCTTTTTAGAGTTCCAGTACACTTAAAATAACTGTAAAATAATAGGACCATAGTAACCTTTTGTCCTACTTCTGTGACTTGATGTATACACTGGGAACAGTCCTCAGTCTGAGGAAGGTCAGTTGAAGTCCTTACTGTACAAGTCCAAATTTTAAGGAAAATGAGTCCTGCCATGAGTTTCCTCATGCTTCGGCCGTGCATGGACCAGTCAGCTTCCGGGTGTGACTGGAGCAGAGCTTGTCATCTTCTTCAGAGTCACTCTGCAGGGGCTGGTGAAACTGCTCCCACCCACATACAGCTCACAGTCTACTGATGTTCAAGGATGGTCTCGGAGATTGGGCCTGCTAGAACAAACTGAGTCCAACACCTCTACACAGTTATGTTTAACTGGGCTCTTTGATACTGGGAGCAAGGTGGTGGGGTTTAGGGTGTTGCAAACTTCAGTGGTTACGTGGGGATTTTCACATAGCAAGCTTTGGTACTTGGTTAATCTAGCATTTGTTAACCAATGATGTCCTTTGGTACTTATTAAAGTTACCACAGCACGGGGGGCCTTTATATTCAGGTTTTGCCTAAGGGTTAGTTTATCTGCTTCTTGTGCTAACAGGGCCATTGCTGCTAGGGCCCTTAGACCTGGGGGCCAGCCTTTGGAAACCCTGTCTAGTTGTTTTGAAAGATAGGCCCCCACAGTCTGGATTAAAACTCAAACTGCCATTTTTTTTTCTCTTTCTGACATGCAGAGTTAGTAGGGGTCTTAGAGATTTTGATTCTGCCATTCTTTCTCCAATAATACTCAGCTTTTACAAATATACCCCTTTTCGAACAAATCACCAATCATTTTAAAGTTTGTGATGCTGTTAATAGCAAAAATTTACTCATTTGTCAAAAGTACATTTTATTCATCACATTAGCTGACATATGACACATTTCAAAGAACCTAGGAGGGTGGAGGTAGAGGAAATTTCTTATTGTTTCATTGTAGTGAGCTATTCTCTACCTAGAAATAAAGAGGTTGTCTAGGACTTTCTGTGTCTTTTCTCCAAACACCAAAAGATGTTTACCAATCATTCTAAAACCATATATGTATATTATTTTCTTACTTAAAAGCATGAGCAGAATTGAAAACGAAAGCATAACTAAGATTGTAAATAGTTCTCTACAGTTCCAACAACAACAAATGAAATACAAGTTCTTTCTCCCACCTTTCAGCTTTCAAAAGAAAAGGACAGAATTACTAAATAGCCATCATACTCTTCAGGTCCAGTGTAACCCTTAATGCTGGTTAATTAAAAAAAAAAATAGTATTTTCAGAAGGTGTTTGTGTAAACTAAATTTATTAGTAAAAATTATATGACTACCATATGAAGTTTATGTGCAGGTTTTATACACATTTTATATATATATATATATATATATAAAATTCAATTAATGTTTTTAAAAAGTTTAAAGATGATGTTTGAGGAAATGCTAACATTTCTACAACACTAGTATCGCAGTGAATAAAATATTTTTGAAAAGATTTGAGCACTCTATGAATTCTAAATGAAATAATAGATTCTTTTGTCAATATAGTTGTGTAAGGTAATTAGGGGTCTTGACAGTAGACTCCTCATGTACTCTAATTTCAGCTTTCAGACTGATAATCAGATCAAACTATTATTGCCAATATACTTTTTTTTGGCAGTTGTTATTTTGCAGGAAAGAAATACTCTGAAGAAAGTCCAAATAAAAGCTCATATAACTGGAAATGAGCTTCATCAATGTGTTCATCAAGCAATAGTACTCTGCCACCGAAAATGGGCCCTCTCCTGTATCCTTCCTCATTGCTAATTTTTATAAATCACTTACCATTTGTCTCATCTAATTTTGTGAGACAGAGTTAATTCTGAAAATCAAGATCATAACAACATAACATCATAACAACAGTTTAAACATTTTAAATGTATTTCCTTCATCCCAACACTTTCAGAAATGTAAACATATTAAAGCAGAAAAAGTAAGAATCAGGTCAGTCAGTTCTCTCTGCATTGACCTCCAGGTGTGATTACAACGACATTTCTCTTTCTCTCTCACTGTGCTCTAGGTGTTTGTTCCTTGCAAACACATTTGAAGTTCTTTTTTGTTGTTGTTTGTTTACTACCTTGTTTCTCTTTTACCGTTTCCTATTTCTTTCACTGCCATTTCTTTCTCCTATTTTTCTGAAAGTTAAATTTTTGACTCTCCTTTATCTGCGCTATCTTTCTTGGACAATTCATGAAATTTCATACTTCCAACTTAACAAAAATAAAGGAAAATTTAAGGCTTAGAACAAGGACTTATTGCACAATATATATGCAAATGTGCATGTCCCACAATGGGATGCAAATGTTTCATGAATACATTAGTCAACAAGCTCCATTCACAGATATTTTTTCAACAGTCCTCACATCTTCCTGCTAAGGTAGGGCTCCAGAATATTATTCATTCATAGCAGCCACCTCTGTCCACAGAAATATGGGAAGCAGGTTTGATGATCTTTCATGTGGATTGTCCTCCAAATTCCATTTCTCTAATTATTTTGAGTAATGTGGCCTTCAGCTCTCCCCAGAGCATAATACACCTCAAGAGGATATGGTCTCATTCAATATGGACTTTGTTGTAACTTTTCAATGTTTTGAGCATAATGGTATTGCCTTTTAATTTTCTCAATTCTTCTTTAGCTGTAACTATTTTAATAAATTATCACATTTCTACTCTCTTCCCCTTGTGATGCACCCTTTCTCCTCAACTTTTACCCAGTTTTTTAAATTTGTTGATCCATTAACCAAGTATTGAACTGTTTTCAGTTGCCATTATAAACTTATCGGTATAATATTTGCTGCTACAATTTCTAACTTATCATTTCCATTGTCAGCATTAAAGACTTGTTTGTGCTAAGATAAATCCCCTTTCTATATCAATGACTTAAATAAATCTATATATTTGGCCTTACTTGTTTTCAATGTCTTATGTCTATATTTTCATCAGTATCCTAGATCTTTTAATTTTCTTTAATTTTGGGAGAAAATAGTATGTTCCTGACCAGTTGAGTTTCTTCTTTGTGAGTTACCTTCATGTACTTATGTGCTTTGCTTTTAGCTCATGTTTTTCTTTTTTTTTATTTCTCAAGAATATAGTATATTGTTATTACCTATAGTCACCATGTTGTACTATAGATCTCTTGAACTTATATTCCTTCTAACTGAAATTTTCTATTCTTTGTTCAACATCTCCCCAACCTCCTCCCTCAACTCCTGTTAACCACTATTCTACTCTCCACTTCTGTGAGTTTAACTTTTTTAGATTCTACATATGAGTGAGATCATGATGTATTTGTTGTTCTGTTCCTGGTTTATTTCACATATGTTCTTTGGGTTCATCCATATTATTGTAAATGAATGCATATTATTACCTGCTGCATGTTTTCTATTGTATGTTCTTTTGTCAACTCAATCTCATCATGTCTAAATGTGAATTCATCTTCCCTAAAACCAGTTGACATAGGTTGCTTCTTCATTTCTGTGATAGACACTATCATTTTAATACCTTCCTTTGGCTTAAAGCATCATTTGCCAATATCACTCATTTGGCAAGAGATTCTCTTCTGAATCATAGCATATCCTTACTGGTATTGAATATTTATCTAGCAATAATTACAGCCTGCAATGGTCAAATAAAATAATTACATTCACAGAGAGTTTTGATATTAAGCACTATGCAAAGATACTACATTATTATGAATGTACTTAACTTTTAAGACGTTATCCATCTATGTCATGCTTCTCCAGTTAGCGTATTAGTTATCTGAAGGCAGAAGTGTGTCTTTAAAATTTCTAATTTATTACTACACACAAGCATCCATAAATATTGGTCGATTGAAAATAATTTGACCTGGAGAGTTAGCGGAAATAAAGATAACTTATTTTTCAGAAATATTTTTTATTCAAATGGTAAACATACCATTTGGTTTTTAAATTGCAGCTTTCTTTCGTCTACTAGATGATCTCTAAACAATTACTTTTAGACAATCCTGTGGTTAATGAATATAAATAGGTGTTAATTTTTATGCTACCTATTCCCCTCAGGATTTAATCTCTTGGATCATTTTATTGGTGGGACCTTGTTGTTTATTTCTAGTAATTAAATTAACAACATTTTCTTTAGTTGAATTCAATATAGAAACACATTATATGGGATAATTCACAACAGTAATTTGCAAGAAGGGACTGCTATTGTAATTCTTAAAGTAGTACAAAGAATCAGTTAATGAAAAAATTATATATGCTAGAATATCAAAGAAAGTACTTTCTACATAATAAACCAGGAATTTACCATAAGACAAAGTAAAGTGTTATTATTGGTAAAGAAAAAGAACGAATATTAAGTAAACCTGATGGTAGAATTAAGAAAACATTGGGTTTTATTTGACCATTTCACAATTCATGTTTTAGGAAAAAAAAGTTTTAAAATTATGTTTTTAAGGCTGTCAATGGTTTATTTACTCTTGGAATTTGCACACATTAATCCTAAACCTTAGGAATTCACGATGAGGCATAAAAAAGGAACATTAAAAAACAATTAATTCCCTCCTTTCTAAATTAGCCCCTTGTACAAGGCACAATAATTATTAGCACATGTACTGAACTAACTGACCTACAGATTATGTCTATGCATTGTAGAAGAAATGGCTACTTGATTTTTCTATTATAGCAACAAAGAAGTCTAGTAATGATCAAATTATAAAAGAATGATTTATAGTTCTCAGAGTTCCTCTGTGTCTAAGAAAGACATATATGCTGCATAGTGGCTAAAGAACTGAGTTGGGACTGCAATGCTGGTTGGCAGGATTCCAACCCTGTACTTCCACTAGTTAGAACAAAGGTAATGTCTGAATCATGTAGAACACTTGCAAAGAAATAATAATAAACCATCATTTGAGTGTCACCTTACAGACTTCACACTGTTTTGACATATGTGATCTCTTCTGAGTCACCCTGTGAACAGCTGGTATCACTATGTCCAATACAAAATTGATAAAAATGTGTCTTATGGAAGTAAGATAATTTTTCCAAGGTCACACAGGTAGTAGGTGGAAATGTCAATATTAATAACTAGTGACTATAAATTTCATATTCTTTCTAAAATAACAAGCTGCTTCCTAAGGTACTTGGGTACACATTCAGCAGGGATCATTCATATTTTCTTGATCCAGCTACCCAAGTTGTTTCTATTATTCATTGCTTGCTGTGGCTCCTCTGAAGTTTGCATATTTTACCTAATCAGACTATTAGACTATGCAGTGATTTGCACCAATGGCTCTTTGCCGTTCTTCTTCATGTCAGCACCCCAGTCATTCAGTATCTTTTGATTGCCTTACTTCGATCTTGTTTACTGCTAATTAGATTGATATTAACAGTTGAAGCAATTATCTTGAGGATAGTGTCAATCTTTTTTTTTTTTTTTAAGTTTTACACAGATAACAACAACATTGACTGATGACACGAAATGTATTTGGCATCTAAAACTGCTGTTCTCATTTGACATCAGACACCAATTTCATTTACATAGGTTTTGACACTATTAATTTATGATCTTAGAATAACAATGTTGTAGTCATAGATGATTTGGGCAATGTATTCTGTAGCTTCTGAGGAGATTGTGAGTCATGTATAACCAACTGCAATGTTATTGATTTTACTCTTGCATTGTGTCTGTTTAATATCATAGTCTTTTATATTTAGTGGTGTTATATTTTAATTTAACTAACTCATTCGATATTAGTTTTCATATCAAATGAACTTATCTTGAGTTATTAAATGCACTGTGATATTTTGTGGTAGATATTCTGAATACTAACATCATTCTATTGGTAAAATCCTGTATGCATGTTTAAGGGGGCCCTCTCATTCCTGTAAACAAATAGCACCTTAAAATTTTAAACTTGAATCACTTAATGGTTACATACATTTATTCATAAAAGTTGATTTTTAAAAGAATTTTAATTAAGAATATCTTATTTAAAATGTCTTACTTTTAATTAAGAATATTTTGAGGCCAGGTGCGGTGGCTCATATCTGTAATCCCAGCACTTTAGGAAGCTGAGGTGGGCAGATCACATGAGGTCAGGAGTTTGAGACCAACCTGGACAACATGGAAGAATCCTCATCTCTACTAAAAACACAAAAATTAGCTGGGCATGGTGGCGGGTACCTGTAATCCCAGCTACTCAGGAGGCTGAGGTAGGAGAATCGCTTGAACCCTGGAGGTGGAGGTTGCAGTGAGCCAAGATCGTGTTACTGCACGCCGGCCTGGGTGACAGAGTGATACTCTATCTTGGGAAAAAAAAAAATTTAAAAATAAAGAAAAAGATTTTTAGATGACTTTATGTTCACTTTTTATTATTGCATTATTGGTTGGCCTAAATATATTTCCAAACTTCAGAAACATAATACTTCATCACAGCCATTGGTCTTCCCCAGAGACCTATGACATTGCTAGAAAATCGGGTAGTTTAACTTTTTAAATCTGCAGCTTAAAAAACTGAGTCATGGGAATAGATTTACCTTTTTGTTTATTGCTTATTTCTTCTATTGCCAAACATGAAATATCCATATCATCCGCTTCTGTTAGGAGGTGTTTTGTGTATTGAAAAAGAAGTAGAATGTGAAGTTCTAAAATTATACTATTAATGGAGAAATTATGATTATAAGGAAAAAGAGTTGATTAATAAGGAATTGCTCACCACCCATCTTGCTTTACCACATATCTTACTGCAGATCTTCTGTGTAAGCTCTTTTCCTCAGATGGAAGGCAAAAGTAGCATGATAGAACAATATAGATGGGTTAGTAAAGATAATGGGGAAAGAAATGTTGTTAAAGCCAATCAGCTCACTCAAAAGATCTCTGGAAAAGAGGGGCAAGAAATATCAAGTAGGTTTTAATAACTTTTAGGGAACAAATTAGGGGGAAAAAGCTATAGGAACAGCAGCCTCAGTGGAGCAACTGTGGAAAGATTACAGAACTCAGAATGAGCAGAATTGCTTCTTTTATCCAGCAGTGTGACATTGATCCAGAAAATTAACTTTTATGACCCTGTTTCTAATTACTAGTAAGTAGATGATACCACATACAAAATTTATGAAGATTAAATGAGCTACTGCATATGCAAGTGATCTATAACCTATAAAGCACTATGAAGCTATAATATGCTATTACTACCAGGATGACAGCATTTGTTAATAAAGAATTAACAGTAAACTTTAACAACAACTTTAATTTAGTATAAAATGAGAAAAGACACATCAAATCAATTAATATGGTAATAATAACTGATAAGAAAAATAGATTCTTCTTTAGATATAAGAGGTTGACAACAATAAGATGATGATGTAGACAATTATGAGCTTGGAATTTTACCAAGAAATCATTAATGTGATCTGAACTTGGTTAATAACCATGATTTTGGACTTGCAAAATAATATTTTCAGTATCAGTGAGGTTGGTTGAAAATGACTGAAAACCAAACTCAAAAAAGTTTAAATGATAAAGAATTTTTTTCTCAAGAATCAAAATTATTATAGGTAGGGTAGATCAGGCATATTTGACTTTATATCTGTTTTGTTTTTTTTTTTGCAATATTTTTCAATCTGTTATCATGTGAATGTGCTTCAAATTTAGAATGCCTTCATTAATGATAGCAAACTGTCTGCATCTGTTCCAAGCTACATACACTGATCAATTAGAAGAAGAGAGAGCAGGCTAACAAAATTCTGAAGATGGCACTGACTCAGCACCATCATCCTTGTGGCATGAGGATTCATACATAGATTTAGACTGGGATGCTTGAGTCGATTTCCCTTTATAAGGGGATGAAATCAACCTTGACTAATTTAGATGAATGAATCTCAGCAAAAGCAGAATAACCCTTTCAGAAATTTGAAGAAGCTTTTATAAAAAAAAAAAGTTTTGATTATTTGATAGAATTACAGGCATTAGTAAGCAAGGGTAGGGGAAGGTGAAAGATGCTAAAAGTCATACACAAGATAATCCTTCATAAAGTATAATTTTTGAGAGTTCTGCAAGACAGTCTAATATCCTCCTAGACATTTATACAGAAAATTATGTATAATTAAAATTGCTACCCACCCATTATCACTTATCCTAACAATAGTTTTACTTTAAGTTCCAAGTTTTCTTGTATGGAATGGCTTCTTATCTTCTAACTTCTTTTAAATTTGAATTTATTCATTTAAAAAAGTATAACAATTTAGTTACTTGAGTACATCTCTAGGTTAGTTGAGACTGAACATTTATATATTGAACCCTATATTGTAGTATTAAACATCACATTATTTTATCCTTTGCATTACAGTTAAAGCATTATATCATTTTTTTCTGAATAAGTGAGTAGGCAATTCTCATTTTAAGATAAAGAAGTTGTGAGAAAATATTTGTATTGAAAGGTTAGCACTGAGACTGTTTGAACCGAGACCTACTGTCTTGTATCAATTAATGCCAACAACTGGGTACACGGCTGACACACAACAGAGGCAGCATAATAAAAGGGGAATGGCCAATTTTATCTACGTGTGTTCTTAGTACTTGTGATTAATCATTTTAATAAAGAAGAATTATAGAAATAATTTCAAACACAGATGATCTTATTGTTGATTGTTAGTATGAAGCCCTTGATATAGTCCAAAAATTTATTTTGTAGAATAATATTTTGGAGCTATGTACAATATTTAAGAATTAAAGAATATATATTTTTACTTTTTTTTCTTTTTCTTTTTTTTCTTGAGATGGAATTTTCTCTCTGTCACCCAGGCTGGAGTGTGGTGGCACAATTTTAGCTCCCTGCAATCTCTGCCTCCTGGGTTCAATAAATTCTCTGCCTCAGCCTCCTGAGTAGCTGGGATTACAGGCACCCATCACCAAGCCCAGCTAATTTTTCATAGTTTTAGTAGAGACGGGGTTTCACCATCTTGGCCAGGCTGATCTTGAACTCCTGACCTCGTGATCCACTTGCCTCGGCCTCCCAAAGTCCTGGGATTACAGGCATGAGCCACCGCACCTGGCCTATGTTTTTGCTGTCTAAACTCTGGTCCAATGCAGTGAACTTCTATTCATTCCTCAGGATATGTTGCAACATATTACAGTTATATGCAAGCTTTTATCCTTCTGGGGACTAAAATGCTTTTCCAAAGAATATTTTACGCTAATAAAATGTGTGTTATATCTGCCTGTGTGTCTATATGTCTTAGTTCATATTGTGCTTTTACAACAGAACACCTGAGACTGGGTAATTTGTAAAGAACTGAAAATTATTTTCTTAAAGTTCTGGGGACTGGGAAGTCCAGAAGCAAGGCTTCAGCATCTTGTCAGGGCCTTCTTGCTGCATCATCACACTGGCAGAAGGCAGATAGGTAAAGAGGCAAAATAGGGCCAAACTTCCCTTTTTATAATGTCATTAATCCTACTTATAAGCGAGGAGGTCTCATGGCCTCATTACCTCTCTAAATTTCCACCTCTTAATACTCTAAATGGCAATAACATTTCAACATGAGCTTTTGAAGGAAAATACATTCAAACCACAGTGCTGTGTCTCTATTTAGTCACATTCAACTTTGTTTCCTAAAGGATTTAAAGTCACTTAAAAATATTTTGCACACATAGACATGTACATGCAAGAAGATCTTACCATGCCAGAACTGAAATTATTTTCAACTTAAGAGAAACATTAAATGATTTAGATGAGGCCCTGACACACTAATTAATGTATATCCAGAAGACAACCAAGGAAGGTGAGAAAGCTTTGAGACCTGGATACTATAAGGAAAATGTAAACAAACAAAGCAGTTTAGCATAAAGAAGGAAAGAACTGAGGGTTGTTCGATTGCCATTTTCAAGTATTCTCAGAAGAGTGTGACTTGCTTTGCTTTCTTCCAAAACCAGAAATGGAACATGTTATTAAAAGTGACATTTCAGTTTCAATACAGGAAGAACTTTATCGTACTCAACACTGTTGCCACACTTCCAAAAGAGCGTGCATTCATATATTGAATAAATGGATTGAATCTGTACCACTATTTGATAGAAACACAGTAGAAGGAAATTCTACATGAATAAAATGACAGATTCCTCTCTTTTTTTCTTTCTTTTTTTTTTTCTTCTTATGAGACGGGGTCTCACCCTGTCACCCAGGCTGGAGTGCAGTGGTGCGATCTTGGCTCACTGCAACCTCCGCCTTCCAGGTTCAAGCAATTCTCATGCCTCAGCCCCTTGAGTAGCTGGACTAGAGACACATGCCACCATGCCTGGCTAATTTTTCTATTTTTAGTAGAGACAGGGTTTAACCATGTTGGCCAGGCTGGTTTTGAACTCCTGGCCTCAAGTGATCCACTCACCTCGGCCTCACAAAGTGCTGGGATTACAGGTATGAGCCATCACACCTGGCCAAGTCCTTTCTAATCCTAATTAGAAACTTTGTAACCTCTATCTGCTATTTATGTACATAATTTGCTATGTCCATAATTTGATACAAACTTCTCTCAATGAAATTATATTAATTCTAGCCAGGCTCACCTTTTATAATTATTAGAGTAGAAAATATCAGTGGTCTTTCTAATGGCAAATGACTACCATTATCCTGCAGAGGACACAGCAAATTAAACTGAAATAAGTCTACTTTCACCTACTGCTCTTTCTGACAGCTAGAATGGGGAAAAGGCAGAGTTCTTCCTGTTCATCTCTAGGGAATTTTTAAGAGTCCATATTAAATTCCTTTTAAAAAAGATATGCATTAAATTTACACAGTATTGCTTCTGTGAATAATGGTTCCTATTTTACATCTTTGTTTCCTTTAAGTAGACTCATTACTATCTAGAAAGAACAATAACAAAAAGCAAGGAAGGAAAGAAAGATACTTACTTCTGCTGCTCCACTCCAAAGGTCATAACATATTAAAAGCAATATGCCACTAGGAAAAAATATCTGTGTACTCCTTTTAATTCTAGGGGATTTTCATGGGGTTGGACATCTTTCCATAGCTCCACAGGGAACATATATTATGATTTCCTAAAAGAGCAATCTGGAATGACTATTTTAATTCTCCTCAGGAGGGCAGAATTTATAGTACTACTGATAAAATAATGAGCATCCTAATGGCATCAGTTTTTTTTTCTTTTTTTAACTTGTAAAGCATAACTCTAAAGTCTTTTACAAATGCATTAAAGTTCTACTTCTTGAAAAATTAGTTGGAAAGGAAAATTATATTCATTTGTCTATTTAAGGAAAACCACCCATTATCTCTTCATAAGAATCTCAATAATCAATTTTATTAGCAAAGTTTTCATACTAAGGGTAACAGCTTTATTGACTTTTTAATTTTAAACTACTTCTCACAAATGGCATATAATGCCCTGCTTCTGGGTTCTGGGAAATGCATATTCCATACATAATTAATTGCTATAAAAGATTAATAACTTGATACTCGCTATAATTTCTCTTGCCCCCCATATCTCTTGTCTGAAATTGTAAACTGTAGCCAACTAGGATCAGGGTGGAAATGAGACTTTATCATGGCCTGGCACATAGCAGGTAACCCCCTGGTGTACACACACACACACACACACACGCACGCACACACACACACACGCATATGTTGAATGATTGAATTAGTGGCTCTGCTTTCTTTCCTGAATGATTTTTTTTTTTCCAAGATGGAGTCTCACCCTGTTGCCCAGGTTGGAGTGCAGTGGCACGAGCTCAGCTCACTGCAAACTCTTGCCTGGGTTCAAGCAATTCTCCTGCTTCAGCCTTCCGAGTAGCTGGGATTACAGGCGCCCACCACCACACCCGCTAATTTTTGCATTTTTAGTAGAGACGGGGTTTCACCATGTTGGACAGGCTGGTTTTGAACTCCTGACTTCATGATCCACCCACCTTGGCCTCCTAAAGTGCTGGGGTTACAGGCCTGAGCCATCGTGCCCGGCCCGTTTTTTGTTTGTTTTTCTTTATTTTTCCTTTTATTGAGACAGAGTCTCACTCTGTCACCCAGACTAGAGTGCAGTGGCACAATCTCAGCTCACTGTAACCTCCATCTCCCGGGTTCAAGCTATTCTTCTGCCTCAGCCTCCCAAGTAGCTGGGACTACAGGCATGTACTACCATGCCCAGCTAATTTTTGTGTTTTTAGTAGAGACAGGGTTTCACCAGGTTAGCCAGGCTGGTCTTCAACTCCTGACCTCAGGTGATCTGCCCACCTCGGCCTCCTAAAGTGCTGGGATTACAGCCATGAGCCACCGTGCCTGGCCTCTATTCTGATCCTTTCTCCATGGAGCTGTCAAAAGATTCTGAAACTCTTAACCACACATGAAAAGAAGCTGCTCATCCTTGGATTGAATCTCCACATTCACTTCTTGGCCCATCAATGACCAAATCAGTAACACCTGTTTGGTTATTCTGATTAAGTCTTTTTTTAAGTCTCAAGAGCTGTATGATCAAGAACTACTTCTGTGTAATCAAGAAAAAGAAATAGATTTTTCCATGCACCATTCTATCTCTTACCCTGCTACCACAGTTCCTCTATTTCAGGCATCTCTTATCCTCAATCGCAGAGGCCACTGATTAGTGACACATCATATTTGCCTTTCCAAGCTGCCAGAAAATACTCTTTCCACAAACTGGAAATGGCCCAGTCCCACTTACCACTAGATATACAAAAGTCCTCTTTCCATCCAGATCTCCAAAGCTTAAGATTTATTTGTACTTGTTTCTTGTTTCATTTTTTGAATATACTTCACAGAAGCAATAGAAGTTTAACTATTATATGACATATAAATGTTGCTAATGTTTTATATAACTTCCACCTGTGGCAGAAAATCATAGCTCTATGGGAGATCTTGACAACTAATAATCACTCTTGTGTATGCCATCTAATATCATATTGTACTCAGAAATTTTTCTAATTTTTACTTTTCTGAGAAAAATCTAATGGTGATGGAAAAGTAATTCAAAATTTAAATTTCATATTTTAAATAACTACAGGTAAAAAGTTTGGTCAATCATTATATCTCTGTATTCAAATCATGAACTTAAGTAACTTCTTAAGCCAAAAAAAAAAAATGATTTACAAATGAGTTCTTTACCCAGTCTGCAGCCTAGTAGAATGTATGATATATATGAGTTGCTGAATCTATCCTTACAGTTTTGGGGAAAAAAATGAATTTTAACTAATTCCTTTGGCTTTCAGTTTTCTGTGTTGTGTGTCTAGTGCAAACCTTCTACTTTAAACTTTGGTGCTACAACTCCTTCAAAAGTACATCGCTTTAAGATTTTAGAAAAGTATAACACCATCAATATTACATTTAAGCATACCTGCTCCCAAAATTCATTATTATATATAAATTTTTACAGTGAGACATGAATATTTTCACTAATAGGCAGCATCTTTTCAAGATAGGTTTGTGTCTAAATGATGCAGGATTTTTCTCAGCCCATTTGCCAGCTGGGGACCTCTGGCCTTGCTTGGGGCATGCTACTGGCCACAGGAGGTACTTTGCCCAATTGGCCCACCCAGGCCAAGTCTGGCCTACACACCAGTTCCTGAGTTCTTGTCCCACACCCAAGAAGAATGAGGACGCACTGACAATCAAAAAGTGAGCAAGGCAGGAGTTTTATTGAGTGATAAAACAGCTTTCAGCAGAGAGGGGACATGGAGGTGGTCCCCCACCCAAAGGTGGGAAAGTCCCCATAATATGGCTGAGTCCAGGGCTTTTATGGGCTCAGAATAGAGGAAAGGCAGGCAAACAGGAACAGAAGTTCTCACTCTGGGTTGTGGGTTTCATCTGGGACCAGTCATCCATTCTTTCTGCCTTCAGGCTGTTTTATTGGTTTGAAGGTGAGATTTCACAGGAGACCCACCCCTATCTGCCTAGGAATTTGACTGCCTCCTGTTGCTATCATAAGTGTGTTACAAGAAAACGTTTAATTTTAAGAATTGTTGAAGAAGGATTGTGGACCTGTTATACTCACACCCAGGGACACAGAAAGTTAGGTCACTAGTATTCTACTTCTCATGTTGTTTCCATTTGGGTAATCTTGAGAAACACTTGTTCTCACTAGGCATTGTTTACTTCAATTTAAAAATGAGAAGGTTGGGATAGATCAAGAATCACGAATATAAATGTCTTCAGCGAACAGGTTATAAAAGTACGTGAAACAGGCAGCTAGATACAGAATTGTAAGTGCTGGTGGGACTGGAATTGGAGCATATCTATTCTGTCTAGAGACATTCACATTCAGGAAAACTTCAAAGATATCTGAGGATTAAATTCAGTGCATCTGTAGATACCCAGCTATAGCCTCTGATCTAATTGATTTTTAACAAGTGCTGTAATCACTGATGAGTTCATCCTGCCCACTGCACAGACAAAACTAATTTACTGAGACCATGGCATCACAATAAAGAGTTTAACTGAGATGTGGGAGATAAACTTATTACTCAAATTGATCTCCCTGAAAATTTGGAGGCCAGGGTTTTTCAAGGCTAGTTTGGTGGGCAGAAGCCAGTGAAATGGGTACTGCTGACTGGTAGGGGATGTGGTCATGGTGTGGGGAAAATGACCCTCATACAGTGAGTTTGCTTCTGACTGGGGGCCACAGGACTGGTTGAGGGTCCAGGTAGGGTGATCTGATTGTCAGAAATGCAAAAGCCTGAAAAGACATCTCAAAAGACCAGTCTTAAATTCTACAATAGTGAATTAGGGAAGTTGCAAATCTTGTTACCCCTGTAATAATGGCTGGTAATCATTTAACTACCCTATATATTAGCAGAATTCAGGGTCCTCTCATCCTCCTAATCTGGTGGCCTTTCATTAGGTTTATAAAGGTGGTTTAGTTTTAGGGAAGGGCTATTGTCATTTAAACTATAGGCTAAATTTTCTCCAAAGGTAGCTTGACCCAAGCCCAGGAATGACCAAAGGCAATCTGGAAGTTAAAGGCAAGTTGGGAGTTGGTTAGATCAGATCTCTTTCACTGTAATAATCTTCTCAGTTATAAGTTTTGTAAAGATGTTTTCAGTACAAGGTTCTATAACTCTTCCACTGCCAGGGGCAGATAATTTGACTTGTGTATTTCTCATGTTGCATTCTTCAATATTGTTCTCAAACTCTTCACACAATGCTTGAACATCACATAAAGTTACCAGCCTTTGAAGCAATTTCCTACCTGCTTACTCCTTCAATTTTTTCTCTCTCGAAATCATTACTGTCTTTTCCTCTTCATTCACTTATTTTTCTACCCAGTAGGATTAAGTGCTTAGAGTTTCCTTATATTACAACATAAAATAGGAGTTTGATGAAAATAGTCAAAGAATTTCAAAATGGGTCAAAGCAAATTAAAAGAGAACAAAATGATTAAATCTAGGATTATTAAATCACTTTCCTCCATTTTAATGCAATGAACTTGCTAGACCATAAAAAGCAGGCTTTGATAAGTAGCCCTCTATTCTAAAATAAAAAAAAAATCTAAAGCATTTCATTACATATGCTGAAAATTCATCATTTATTTAAAATATTTTCATCAGCTACTTTCTCTTTCAACATTCATAGTGTTCTATTGGAAAAAAAGTTACTATTTCAGAGGGTTTAATTTCTGTTTTCTTCATCAGAGTTTCATACTTTAGGGGACAAACTTCAGTTAAAATAGTCTTGAAGAGCCTTGATATTCAATAAATGCTCCTTTTCTTATACTTTCTTACTGCTATCTCTTTCTGACATGCCCAGCTCTGCCTTACATTTGCTTCATTTGTGAACTGCCATGAAAACTGCAGTTCTGAATTAAATTATCAGACTACATTCCCTTTCTGAAACTCCCTCCTCCCAACACCCCACAGTGTTCATTTCCTCCCAGCACAATGATATGTCCATTGACGTTTGGGGCTTGCACAAGTTTTGCTCAAGTTTTCTGACCTGTTTACATGCAACTGGCTGTCAAGTTAGGTAGTACAAATCCTTTCCCTTTGTGATGACTATTGAATTAGTTCCTCTCTATGGCATCTGGCTAAGGAGAAGTACAAAGCAATTCCATTGTTGAGACAGAGAAAACAGGGCAGAGGTCAGATTATTCTGAAAGAAAAGATACTATTTGTCTAAAGACACAAAATTGCTTGTTTTTGTTTTTGTTTTTGTTTTGAGATGGAGTCTCGCCTTGTCACCCAGGCTGGAGTGCAGTGGCTTGATCTCAGCTCACTGCAAGCTCTGCCTCCCGGGTTCATGCCATTCTCCTGCCTCAGCCTCCCAAGTAGCTGGGACTACAGGCGCCCGCCACCACGCCCAGCTAATTTTTTATAATTTTAGTAGAGACGGGGTTTCACCATGTTAGCCAGGATGGTCTCTATCTACTGACCTTGTAATCCACCTGCCTCCGCCTCCCAAACAAAATTGCTTTTAAACTCTCCTCACTTCCCCTTCTCTTGTTTTCCCTGTCAATGAAATAAAAAGTGTTTAAATTATTTCTGTGCAAGAGACAATGTTAATAACGATTTTCAATTTTACTTTGTAACATATTTCTCTCTGTTCCTTTGTAATACTTGTGGGTTCAGTGATTTATTTGTTCACGTGCTAACTCAATGCTTGGCACGAAGGAGGATCTAATAAGAATCTAAGTCAGAGTCTCTGATTAACATTAATAAAGTACCAAACAAGGTATCTAATACTAAAAAGAAAAAAAATCAAATTAAGCATCCATAAAATACTTTCCAAATCCACAGATGAAGGGAGAAAGAGAGGCGCAGGGACCCCTTGTGTGGCCATGTTTTCTTTAATCTCTCTTTACCAAATAGCCTTTGGCAACAGGTGAGCTTCTCAGGGGTATCTGAGGCTGAATAAGGGGAGAATATGGGTGTGAGAGGGTGAATAAAGAGGGAGCAATTATTTTGGAGACAGGATAGCACTTAAAATGTGCATGAGTTAAATTATGTATATGTTATTTTAATATATTAAAACATGTAATATATAATTGATCAGTAGCCTGGGACAAAATCCTGACCCAATTATCTCTTAGAAGAAACTTGATGAACACATTTTCTTTTCCACATCTCATCATTTGATACTGACAGAATAAGCCTATATCCAGGAAACTAAATAAGCCTACAAACAGAAGTAAAGTACAATACAGAGATGTCAGGAGGGAGTATGCATGATTGATTAGGGCATTCAATTCTGGGCTTCAAAAGAAGAAATGTCCATGATGTGGCCTGTAAACCTAGGGCCCTGGCCTCAATAGACACCAGTGAATGACCTCCATCCTCATGAAAGTACCCAGCAAAAAAACAACTGGAAGTCCTGAAGTGTGGGTTCTTTACCTATACATCCAGATTACTCTCTGTCTCCTGCCCACGCCTGAGGTCTCCTTGGATCCATTGTTTTCTGGAATCCTGAGTCGCCTGAGGTGCCCATGGCATCTCTTGCCTAACCATTACCTCAACAATTAGTAGTTATGCTTAAAATATTTTAAAATACATTTCAGCACAGGAACTGCACAGGAGACTGTCTTAGCTTTGGGGATGAGATCACAATTTCAGAGGCTCTGTAAGCTGTGCAGAGGAGGATAGAAGCATAAAAATATGGATGTTATATAGGCTCACATATGTAATCTGAGTTCTGGAAGGGCATATTTTGTCATGTTTACCCTATATGCCCTTTATGCAGCTTGAGGACTGCCTGGATCTGATTCTTTATAATCCTCAGCAG
The DNA here is from genome assembly GCF_000951045.1 of Mandrillus leucophaeus. Lineage (NCBI taxonomy): Eukaryota > Metazoa > Chordata > Mammalia > Primates > Cercopithecidae > Mandrillus > Mandrillus leucophaeus. The sequence goes on from NW_012102288.1 coordinate 1,032,308, forward strand.
ACTTAGGTGGAAACGGAAAAGACAGCTGCCTGCACAGTGAAATTTGAAAAGCCTCAAGATGCCCTCCTGCCAGTCTGCCACAGTGCCTGAAAGCAACAACAATAGTCATTCAGCTTAGATGAGGTACTGTGTCCTTAAGAGACCTTTCCTAATAAGAAAAGGAGGTGACATGTTTATCCATCACAGCTCTATCTTAATTAAAGATATTCTGGTTGCAGGTAACAAAAACATCCAATTTATATAAGCTAGTTTATTGGAAAATAATGAACCTATCTCTCAGAGGAGAATGTGAACAACCAATATGAAGAGAATGGAAAGCCCTATAAAGGAAAGTTATCAGAAAGAGAAAACTCTTTTTTATCCTGTCTCTGTTTACATAAAACCCATTTTCAAGAATACTCAATTAACATTATCCGACACTGCATTCATTCATAATTCATTTTGATTCATGATATGCACAGCTTTTTATCAGTCTTAATTTTATAATTTATAAATTGGAGATTTGATTCTACTTTTTCTATAAATAGACAACAGAAAAATAGTTACAAGTTCCAATGAATAAGATCCTATAAACGATATGTGAGCATTATACAATTTTATATATTTTATCATCAAGTATTACTGCATACCTACTGTGTATATGGCATCTATTTATAGCAAATTTCTTCATCTCTGAACATTCCTGAATTTTAATGTTCTTTTTTAGTTAAATTTCAATGTTGCCCATTTTACTTTGTAAAATTATCTATCTTTCTGCCATTCTCCACTCTTGCACTTTGATTAAAGATTTTTGGGGGGTGGAATTAAAGAACAGCAGGTAGCCTTCTCTGCAAGGTAATTTACATCTAATTAAAGGAATATTTCTCAAACTATTCTGTGGAAAACTAGTTCCACGAAATGCTCTATAAACCAAGGAGGTGAAAGACCTTTATACCAAAACTATAATGTGTTTAATGAAAGACATTGAAGAAGACACTAATAAATGGACAAATAGCTCATATTCATGAATTAGAAAAAGTTAATTTTGCTAAAATGTCAACACAACACAAAATAATCTACAGATTCATTGTAATTCCTATTAGAATTTCAATGTCATTTTCCAGAGAAATAGAAAAACAATCCTAGTATTTATATGGAACCACAAAAGAAGCAAATTGCCAAGGCAATCATGAGCAAAAAGAACAAAGTTGGAGACATCATATTACATGACTTCAAAATATACTACAAAGATATAGTAATTAAAACAGCACTGTCAGGCATGTATGGTCATGGCAAGTTCATGTACACACATGTATGGTTAGTTGATTTTTTGACAAAGTTACCAAGAATACACAATGAGAAAAGGTCAGTCTGTTCAATAAATTGTGCTGGGAAAACTGGATATCCCTATGCAGAATAATAAAATTGGACCTTTACCTCACATTATATACAATAATCAACTCAAAATGGATTTAAAACTTAAATGTAAGATTAGAAACTGTAAAACCGCTGGAAGAAAACATAGCGGCAAAACTACCTATTGGTCTGAGAAATTATTTTTTGGAATTTGATAGCAAAAGTTCACGCAACAATTGTAAAAATAGACAAGATTATATCAGAGTAAATAACTTTTGCACAATAAAGGAAACACTCGAGTGAACAGATATATTTGTGAGAAAATATTTGTAAGCTATATTTATCTGATAAGGGGTTAGTATCCAAAATATATAAGGAATTCAACTCTTTTATAAAAGAAAAAGGTAATTTTATTTTATGTTAAGTTCTGGGATACATGTGCAGGACCACGCAGGTTATGTAGGTAAACGTGTGTCACGGTGGTCTGCTGCACCTATCAACCCATCACCTAGGTATTAAGACCCATATGCATTAGGTATTTATCTTTATGCTCTCCTTCCCCACATCCCCACATCCCCCCGACAGGCCCCAGTGTGTGTTGTTCCCCTTCCTATGTCCATGTGTTCTCATTGGAACTCAAATCTTTAAAGGAAGAAAACAAATAACCTGATTTAAAAAACGGGCAAAGGACCAGAATAGATCTTACTCAAAAGAAGATATGCAAATGGCTAACAAATATATGAAAAAATGCTCAACATCACTAATGATTATAACAATGCAAATTAGAACGACAATGATATATCATCTCATATCTGTCAGAATGGCTATTGTTAAAAAGACAAAAGGTAATGTGTTGGAAAGAATGTGGAGAAAGGGAGCTTTTGCATACTGCTGGTGGGAATGTAAATTAGTGTAGCCATTATAGGAAACTGTACGAAGGTTTTTCAAAAAACTAAAAGTAGAAATACTATATGATCTAGCAACCCCATTTCTGGATTTTAACCCAAAAGATTTGAGATTAGAGTGTCAAAGAGATGTTTGTACTCTCATGTTCATTGTAGCATTAATCACAATAGTCAAGATAAGGAATCAACCTAAATGTCCATCAGCAGGTAAATATAAAAAAGTACTATATATACACAGTGGAATACCATTCAATCTTAAAAAGAAATAAATTCTGTCCTTTGCAAGAACATGGATAAAATTGGAGAACATTATGCTAAGTGAAAAAAAAACCAGGAACAGAAAGACAAATATGTTCTCACTTATATGTGGTATCTAAAGCAGTAGCACTCCGAGTAAGCAGAAAGCAGAAAGGTGGTTACCAGAGGCTGGAAGTTGGGGGAGTGGGGGGAGTAGGGGGAGTGGGGGGAGTGGTGGGAATGAGGAAATGATAGTCAAAGGATACACAACTTCAATTAGACAGAAAGAATAAGTTTTTTCTTTGAGACATATTATGCAGTGGGGGTAAATGTAGTAAATTGTAGTGGATTGCACATCTCTTTCTTTTTTTTTTGCAAAGGTATATTTCTTTCTTTTTTTTTTTTTTTAAGTTTTGGGACACATTTGCAGAATGTGCAGGTTTGTTACATAGGTATACATGTGCCATGGTGGTTTGCTGCACCTATCAAGCCATCATCTAGGTTTTAAGCCTCCCATACTTTAGGTATTTGTCCTAATGCTCTCCCTCCTGTTGCCTCCCACCTCCTGACAGGCTCTGGTGTGTGATGCTCCCCTCCCTGTATCTATGTGCTCTCATTGTTCAACTCTCACTTACGAGTGAGAGCATGTAGTGTTTGGTGTTCTGTTCCTGCGTTAGTTTGCTGAGGATGACTTTGACCTTCATCCATGTCCCTGCAAAGAACATGAACTCATTTTTTCTCACCACAAAAAATAATTAAGGTAACAAATATGTTAATTAGCTTGATTTAATTATTCCACATTGCATTCATAAGCATAATATCACTTTGTACCCCATAAATATATACAACTATATTTTGTTAATTTACAATTTATAAAACAAAGATTTAAATTGCCAAAGTTTTGGAACTCTCCATATTGCACCCTTAAAGTCTGTTAACAATTAGCATATGAAAGCCTCTGAAAGAAATCTTCAGTAAATAAATATGACTCATTTTATATCTCACATACATTTGATCATGAAACCCTTTTCCAAGAATACCCAAATTTGCATCTGACACTAGTGGTCTCAGGGATACACATAAGGACACATTAACTTAGATTCATACTGTCTTAGTTTTATGTCCTCTTAGTTTTATTGTCGAGGGTCTTGCTATGTTACCCAGGCTGGTCTTGAACTCCTGGGCTCAAGTGATCCTCCCACCTCAGCCCCCCAAGTAGCTGGGACTACAGGTGCGCCACCATGCCTGGCCTCCTGATTCTTTACACAGGCCAAATAACCTTTACAAAGCCAACCACAGACAAGTTTACAAAGGAGGTAGTGGATAGTATGATTGCTGTTCTCTTCTCATCTGAAAAAGGGCAAAACAAGCAGGTCACTTCAAAAGTCACTGAACAAATGTTTAATTGCCGTCTGGAGGCAGTCCACTGCACTTTAAACCATTTTCTTGCATAAATTACTTCCTGTAGCTGTTCTAACCTCTTTCCTTAAAAATAATCTATTTTCATTTTTAGGAGTAGGACTGCCAGTGGCCTGAAGATATCACGAGGCTCTCAAATTATTTTTGTGTGCCATGTATTGAATCATGTATGTAACATATACATGTATTGAATCATAATTTATAGGTATATAATTCTTATATGCTATGTACGTTTTGCACATAATTCCTGGAAGTCCAATTTTATCTAAGCAAAAAGGATTGTGATTTAGAGGTTTCATTGAACTAAAGATATTGCAATATCAGAGACAAACTCAAGATGACAGCTAGAGCAAACTCTCTGAATTTGAAACTGTAGCCAAATAGTTGAGGAATGAGTGGCTAGTTGCAAACCCCTCTAGAATCCTTACAGCAGCTGCAGTTATAGTTCATATATTTTTTAAAAGGCAGTTATCATTATTTATAACCTAGTTCCACTGTGCATCAGGAGTTGTTGGAAAATCTGAGAACATTTATTTAATTGTACATGTAATTTCTCTGGGTTTTACCAATCTGTGTGGCAAACCTGGCACATTAATGGCAATAACTCAAATTTCACTGATGCATTGATTCTACTACATGAAATTGCATCTGTATCTATTTTTGAAATGATTATGTAATAAACACTAGTGCGTGTGAGCATGCACATACACATATACACATTGGAATTTGGGTTCGGTGGAGGGCAGATTTTAGTACTGAATATTGTACAAGTGTTGCACATGTATTCACAAATAAACCCACTTCAGTCGAGCCCTTGCTGCTCCTGGTAGGAACTGCAGTTACTGCCAGTGGCCCACAGTGCTCCACAGCCTCTTCTCTCACCCAGTATCACCCCTGCAGGGCACCAGCTGTGATGTGCTAGAGCTGTCATGCTGCCCACGTTATGTATCTAAGAGGTAGAAGGCAATTACTTCCTTCACTTTGGGCATAGTCCTTTAAAGTATTTATTGAGCTTGACAATTTTAAGAGATTTTTATAAAATCACTCTTTTATTTATGATTTTGTGCTTCAAATCATGACTTGCCTTCAACCACTAAAGTGTATAGCATCTATTTATAGGCTGCTTCTTCACTTGGGGTGAGTTCTTTCCCAGAAGGTTCCTCAGTCTTGCAGAAAGTCTTCCCTCAGGCCAAAAATTTTCCAAGCGTACTTGTTTCTATATGAACTTCTGCAGTTAATGCAGTTTGGGATGTTCTTCAGAAGGTGTTTAAACCCTCATTCAAATGTTTTTTTATTGGACCACCTCATCACATCTCCTGACTTTCCAGTCATGTACCTGGCCTTAGACAAACCCTAGGCTGAAGCTGAGGTCACAAGTGGAAAAAAAAAGTGATTAAAATGGTGGTATTTTCTATCTACAATCAGATTATTCACCACCATCCAGATCAGGACTATGTACTTAGGGATTTTCTCCCTGCCCAAGCTCATGGGAAAACTCCCTTTAAAACAAACCTCTGCTTCTAGACTAATCACCTGACTCTGCGCCCTACTGTATTCACTGGGTGTCATTGGTTTCAGTTTTCTCTTACCTTCTATTATAATTTTCTGCTTCGCCCCATCAGGTTGGATGGAAGACTAACTAGATTGGCCTTCCAGGATTTGTTTTGAATTGTTCATTCTGGCTCCACACACCAATCCCCATTGGTACAGGATTCCTACATGTCTCATAGGTGGGAATCAGATGATTGTTACTTATGAAACTAACGGCTGTATTCTCTGTCTCTGAATAATCTACCTTCTTTGTCTTCTCTTCCTCCATTGCTTCATACATGTGCTTGCTTCTTGTGGATTGTTTCTAGCTTCTCTTCTCCACATTCCCTTGAGAATCACTTTCATCCTTAATTCACCTCTTACTGCCTACAGACTTTAAGACTCTTCAGCTTTAACCATTGCTTTATGTTACCACACTCAAAAGTTTACTACCAATTAAGTATCTCTAGATGAATGCTTGATACCCAAACCGGGCCTGTAAAAAAGCAGCTCTTCACTTGCCTGTCCAAATGGCCCCTCTTTAAATGTCCTTGCCAACACTCCATTTCCCAGCCTTAAACCCTCAGGATCATTGAATCTTTTCCTTTAGCCCACCCTACAGAAGTTAGCAGTTTCTAAGACTCACTGATTTTACTTCTATTTCCTTTATTTTCCATCGTCACTGCTTAAATCCTAGTTCAAACTCTTTTGTCTTAGGGATAGGAATACTCCCCTCTCTGGTTACTCTGCCCCCTGCCTTTCCCATGTACAAGCACCTTACATATTATTCTTGACCAATTTTCCCCAACTGCAATCACTTTCTTTTGACTATAAAATCCAAACTTTCCTCCTAATATGTTATAATATATGCCAACATACTTTTCCAAATTTATTTAGGAATCCCTTTAAAGTCTACAATCCAAATGACTTCTTCCTTTGCTTCACATATGTACCAAATTTTCAGCCTTGATGGATTTGCTTAAGATGCTCCTCCATATTGGAATGTTCTTCCTTCTCCCAGATCGTGTTCTCATGTCTCAAAATAATTTTTCCTTCAAAGACCTCCTTAAACATTACCCATCAAAGAAATTTCCCATAATGCAATCATTCAGAAATAATTGTGGCTTCAGTTCACCTCATATAGTACTTTGTAGAAATATCCTTTAGGTATCTTTTATTTTCTATCTTTTGTTGTAAATGTAGTTAAATATTTTCCCTTCTAGAGGTTAAGGTATTTGAAGAAAAATTTCATAAACCTATTTATCTTCATTTCCTTCACAATACTTAATGAATTATTCAAATTGTCCTATGTGTTAACCAGTAATTTTTAATATTTTCAGTAGATTGACATGCTACAGAAAGTGCTGTGGTTCTAAAACTTTACTAATTTAATTAACCTGATTTGTAAGTTTTTGCTATCACAAAGTTTCTGTATGAGGATTGGATTAATGTTGACTCTAAGGATAAAGCCTTGCTTAATGCATTCAATTATCTGAATCTGTTGGGTGTGATAAAAGAATGTGTATTGGCCCTGTCAAATTGTCTTATGAATTAAATTACCTTCATGAAGGCCAAAGAATAAGATGAACTGAAGAACAGGATTTAGCAAAAAGGAAGCCAGATTCTTCTAATGTACTTATATCATAACTAAGATAATAAAAGGATAAAGTATCAGATCAAGGGATCCTCTGAAAGTCCTGATAGGAAGAGCAGGAATTATAACTTCAGTGATAATTGCTTAGTAGCGGCCCAGCCAGAGAAAAAGTCAGGGAAAAAGAGAAAAAAGGTGCTCTTCCCTTTCAATTTGGGATTTTAATATGCATGATGGGCCAGGGATGGTGGTTCACACCTGTAGTTCCAGCACTTTGGGAGGCCAAGATGAAAGGATTGCTTGAGCCCAGTAGTGCAAGAACAGTCTAGACAGTGTAGGAAGACCCCATCTCTACAAAAATTAAAAATAAAAATTGATCAGGTGTGGTGTTGTGTGCCTGTAGTCCCAGCTACTTGGGAGGATGAGGCAGTTGGATCGCTTGAGCCCGGGGATGTTGAGGCTGCAGTGAGTTGTGGTGGTGCCACTGTACTCCAGTCTGGACAACACAGTGAGTCCCTTATCTGAAAAAAAAAAATACTGAATATCTACAACCACACCAATGAGGAAGTCTAATTAGAATAAAACAAATTAGGGGAAAATAAAACCTAACATCTACTTAATGCTTCTGCATGTCAGACACTGTTCTAAATGCTTTGGATGCGTTCCTCATTTAATTCTTACAACTGTGTATACAGGCATCATTATTAGTCCTTTTTTTAACATTGGAATAAAACTAAGGCATAGGCAACTTAAGCAAGTATTCAAGATAATATAAGATCACATCTGAAGGAGCTTGGATTTGTTTAAATCCAAGCAGTTGGACTCTAGGGCATACAATTTCAACGATTATACTAACCCCACTTTATTGCTTTACAGATAACGGTCTCTTACCCAACTTACCAAAGGAGAAAACATACAAGAAAATAAACAATATTTAGTCTTGTTCATGTATTGATCACATATCTACTAAGCACTTATATTGTACTGTTCTAGACACTGGAACACAGTTGAGAACAAAGCAGAAGCACCTACCTTGATAGAGTCTCCATGAGGGTTTGATACACATATAATAAGCAAATGAAATAATAAAGAGATAATACAAGATTAGATAATAGTTTAAAAAATAAACACAGCAAAAAGATAGAGAACATGCATAGCAATAAAGGGTCTTGTTTCAGATCATTTGCTTTGGAAAGGCATACCTGAACAGGGAGTGATTTGACCAGCATGTGAAAGGAGCATGCTATTTAAAGATGCAGATGAGAGGTGTGTAAACAACTTGTGGTATGTTAGTAAAACATGATAGGGCCAGGGTACCTCAACTGAGTAAGCAAGGGGAAAGTTGTAAGGTAGAGAGGCACCAGATCATGCCAGGCTTTTGTTTGGTTAAGGCCAAGAAAATGAGTTTGAGTTTTATCCTAAGTAGATGGAAAACCGTTAAAAGTTTTGAGCTACAGAAGTGAGCTGATCTGCTTCTAACTGCAGAAGGATCACTGTGGCTATGATGTGGAAAATAAGAAGTAGAGACTGAAGCATATATGAATAGAAACAGAGAGACTATTTAGGAAGCTTACTGCAATCTTCTAGTCTAGAGAAGATAGAAAAATAGTGTTGGAAATGGTGAGAAATTATCAGATTGTATATACATGTTGAAAGTTGAGTCAACAGAATTCACTAATAAATTGATTGTGGAGTTTAAGGGAATTAGGTATTGAATACAATCCCTTGGTTTTTGGATTTGTCGGCTGGATGAATGGCAGTACTCTCTACTAATGGAGAAGACTGGGGGAGAAATAAATTTTCATGGGAATGACAAATGAAAATCAAGAGTTCTCTTTTGAACATGTCAAATTTAAAGTCTATATCAGATATCCAAGTGGAGACACTAAGGAGATAGTAAACACACACACACACAGATACACACAAAGAGGTCAGATTGAAAATAATATTTGGAAGTCATCAGCATAAAGATGGTATCTAAAGCCAGGAGTCTGCAGGAACTCACCTGGTGATTTAACACAAGAGATGAGAAAAGGATTGAAAAGAAGCCAGTGAGTCATGAAGTCAAGTAATTGAAGGTGAGCAACCAACAATAGCAACAATAAAAAAATTAATAAACAACTTTCAGTAAGGAGGAGGAACAGATATTGTCTTATGAAATGTATTTTATTCGTTCCATGTTCACTTGGCAAATATTAAATGAATGATTTCTATGTGGCAAATCCACTGGTCAAATATATTTGTGCAACTAAGTCTTAAAATGACCCCTAGTCAGACTCTAATCTTTGTTTTGCTCATTTATTTCTGGCATCACTTCTTCTCCTTAAATAACTGTATTTTCCCTCTGTTTTTGGTTAACCTAATTTCACTTCACTTTCAATACTTACCTAACTTGCTGCATGATCCCCTGCTGGATAGTTTTTCTAAATACACTTGTCTTATACTCTTTTTGACATAAAAGTTTTTATAGCAATGTAATATGTATCTTTCTATAGATCTAGACACTTAAAGTATATTATAAGCCTTTCTGAAAGGCAAGGATCAAATAATAAAATCATAGTGCTATTTGTGTTTGTTTTTTTTTCTTTTGGTATTGTTATAATAAATATTAAATACCCACTTTTTAGACTTGTGAGAGTTTTTTTATGGTCATCTATTCTAATAATTCCAAGTATAAAGACTGTATTTTACCACTGAGAACTCCATACTTAAGGAAAATGAGTTATCTACCCATATTATGAGCCTTACTAGTTTACCAAGCCTCCTGTTTCCTTTCTTTTGATTAGGATTATACCACTTGAATGTTTTTATGCTATTTGTCTCATGGTAATTACAAATACTGATTGTTAATTAGTTGCCTTTTATTAATACATGAATTATTAGTCTAGAAATATGATATAGACAAAACATTTTAAAAGATGAAACTGACAAAGATAGATAAATAAAGGAATACTGGTTATATGTGACCCACACAGATACTCAGGCCAAACTGGGTTGGGGTGAGAACACCCACAAAAGAAACTCAAAGATAGAAGTGTCCTTGGAATCAAGTTTGAGGATACATGACAAGAATGGATATTTCCCAGTGGATTCCATGAACACTCTATCTCTGAAACAGTGAGAAAACCAGAAAAGAGCTAAGGGATATGAGAGTGTAATTTCAATGAGAGAGGACAAGCTGCGGAATGAATTAGAAAAAGAAACAAGTAGGATGGTTCAGGAAATTAAATCCTAGGGAACAGAGAAATTCTCAGAGAAATTCTAGAATGCAGACTATACAGAATACTACTTTTTTTTTGTAAAGAATCTACTCTTTTTCCCTCCCTAATAATGAAAAAAATGAGATATAGAAAAATTAAGAAATTTGCCTACTTTTCAATCTCACGTCTTGGTATTTCTAAAGCTTAAACTTCTAAACACTGTACTCTATTTCTTTGTGTCCTTTTTTTTGGCAAGTAAATGAGTAAATATTATACTAATTGTTCAATCCAGTTATTGTCCAAGAAATTAACTGGAATTCAGCTATTTATTATTTATTTATTTAGGTTAAGCACTTCTCCTACCTATTTCAGTATAAGAAGTATGCATAATTCTTTCTAAAATTATACTTTTTCATTTTTACTCAAGATCATAACTCTTCCTGACCCCTTCAGAGATAATAATCAGCCAATTTTCTCCAGATATAAAAGTTGTTTATGGGCAGTCTGAGTTCCCATTGACAGAACCCCAAGATGTAACAGGTGTTACATATATTTTTTTAATTTCATCTCTGTGATTCAGAACTTTGATACACTTCCACAAATCTCTTTGTAATTTCATTATCTCCTTCTAAAAAGTTGTTTTATCTTGAGGATATAAATTTATTCATGTATCCTTTACTCTCAAAAACTCTCCATTGAATCCCCTTCCCTGGTATGCAGCTATTCTCCTTTTCATCTTAATCAAAGTTCTACAAGAATAATTTTGAAAAATATACCAGCTATGTAGTGACTATCATAGCCAAGTTTATACTGAGAATTTTACATCCATTATCTTCTTTAATTCATGCTACAAATTAATTAGGCAAATATATCTTGAAAACGACTTTCTATTTCCAGCTCTGGTCATTGGTTCACATCAGAGAAAATTTCCCACTGAGAACTGGAGGTTAAACAATAATTTTTTTTTTTTTTTTTTTTTTTTGAGATGGAGTTTTGCTTTTGTCATCCAGACTGGAGTGCAATGGCATGATCTCAGTTCATTGCAACCTCTGCTTCCCAGGTTCTCCTGCCTCAGCCTCCCAAGTAGCTGGGATTATAGGTGCCTGCCACCATGCCCGGCTAATTTTTTGTAGTTTTAGTAGAGACGGGGTTTCACCATGTTGACCAGGCTGGTCTTGAACTCCTGACCTCAGGTGATCCACCTGCCTTGGCCTCCGAAAGTGCTGGAATTACACTTGTGAGCCACCATGCCTGGCCTGATCTATTATTTTAAATATTCCTATACAGGTGTGAGCCACTGCACCTGGCCCAATTTTTTAAAACCTATTTGATGATTGTCTATGTAGAAATTCAAAAGAATCATCAACAACAAAAAATACTTTCTGGAACTAATAAATTATTATAGCAGGGATGCAGGATGGATACAAGGCTAATATACAAAAGTCTGTCTCTTTCCTATACACCAGCGATGAACAAGTGGGATTTGAAATTAAAAATACAATACAATTTACATTAGCACCCACAAAAATAAGATACTTAGGTATAAATCTAACAAAATATGTACACGATTTATATAAGGAAAACTACAAAACTCTGTTGAAAGAAAGAAAAAAAGAACTAAATGAAGAAATATTCCACAATCATAGATATGAAGATTCAATACTTTCAAGATTTCAGTTCTTTCCAGCTTGATCTGAATTGTAGATTCAGTGAAATTCCAATCAAAACTTTAGCAAATACTTTTGTAGATATAAAAAATCTAATCCTGAAGTTTACATGGAGAGGCAGAAGACCCAGATTAGCCAGCACAATATTGAAAGAGAAGACCAAAGCTGGAGGACTGACACTACTCAACTTCAAGACTTTCTAAAAAGCTGCAGTAATCAACACAGTGTGGTATATGTGAAGAAAATAGACAGCGATCAAGGGCACAGAAAGCCCATTAACACAGTTTATCAATCTTCAATAAAGGAGCAAATGGAATAACACAATGGAGTAAGGATAGATTTTTCAACAATGGTGCTGTAACAACTGGGCATCCATATGCAAAACCATAAATCTATGTTTTTATGCTCTTCACAAAAATTAACTCAAAATGGATCACAGACCTAAACATAAAACACACACCTATAAGCCTCCTAGAAGATAGCATAGGAGAATATATAGATGATCCTGGGTTTGACAATGACTTTTGAGATATAAAGCAAAAGGCATGATCTATGAAAAGAAGAATTGAAAATCTATACTTCATTAAAATTAAAAATTACTGCTCTGTGAATACACTGTGCAGAGAATAAAAAGACAAACCACAGACTGGGAGAAAATATTTACAAAAATTATAACTTATATGAACTGTCATCCAAAATATATCAAGAACACTTAAAACTCAGAAATAAGAAAACAAAAAACTTGAATAAAAAATGGGCCAAAGACCTTTGGTAAGGGTAACAGACACCTTACCAAAGAAGCACATAGACAGCAAATAGGCATATGACAAAATGTTTTGCATCTTACATCACCAGAGAAATGCAAATTGAAACAACTAAGATATCACTATACACCGATTAGGATGGCTAAATCCAGAACACTGACACCACCAAATGCTGATGAAGATGTGGAGCAATAAGAACTCTCATTTATTCCTAGTGAAAATACAAAAATGATGCAGCCACCTTAGTACACAGCTTGGCAGTTGCTTACAAAACTAAATATATTCTTATTATATGATCTGGCAATCATGATCCTTAGTATTTACTCAAAGAGGTTGAAAATTTACATCCACACAGTAATGCACATGGATGTGTATAGCAGCTTTCTTCATATTGCCAAAATTTGGAAGCAACAAAGATGTCCTTCAGTGGGTGAATGTGTAAATAAATTGTGGTAAATACAGACAATGGAAAATTATTCAGAGCTAAAAGCAAATTAGTTATCAAGCCATGAGAAGACATGGAGAAAACTTAAATGTATATTACTAAGTGAAAATAATATGTAAAGGCTACATCTGTATGATTTAAATCATATGACATTCTGGAAAAGGCAGAACTACTGAGAAAGTAGTGGCTGAGGGTGAGAAAAGAGTGAAGTGTACACAGAGCATTTTAGAGCAATGAAAATGTTTGGTATGATAATCATAATCATGGATACATGTCATTTTACATAGTCCAAACTCATAGAATGAATAACACTAAGGATAAACCCTAATGTAAACTACGAACTTTGGATGATAATTCTGTGCCATGTAGGTTCACAATGGTAACAAATGTGCCACTCTAATAGGAGATGTTGATAACGGGAGAGGCTATATATGTGAGGGTATAGGGGCTATGTGAGAAATGTCTGTTTTTTCCACTTAATTTTTCTGTGAACCTAAAACTACTCTAAAAACTATAATATTTTAAAATATCCTATTTGATACAATCAGATAGTTACAAAGGTGTCAAGGACTGGATAGTATAAAATCTCATAGAGAAAAGATGTCCCAGAAATGTTAGATTTTGAGACATTTGCCAATTCTAGAGCAATGGTTGAGAAGCTGAAAAGTAGAACAAAGTTTATAGCAGCTTATTGTTTGGGAAAAATATTGAAAATCAGCAACTACCCAGAATAAAAGGCCCTGGTAAACACTCAGGTTTTTTGGGCTATGCCTCAGAATAAGGCAAAGTAAACATTAGGCAAGAGAGATAGAGATTGATTTTAGGATAATTATGAGTCATCTCACCAGGAAGATATAAAAAACCTATTTTATATGGACCTAATAACACCTTCAAATTATATAAGGAACAAATGGACAAAATTAAATAAGAAAATAGATAAATTTATCATCATAATGGTAGTTTAAAAAAATGTTCTCTTAGTAATGTGATTTACATAGAAGATTTGAACACAAACTTGATTAAGATATAAACATCACTATATATATATATCAAAATCCACAAATGAGGTTTGACTGTGTGTATTAACCTACTCATTAATATTATTTATAACCCTAAAAAACAGAGTACTTTCAAGGTAAAATTTGGGCCACCCAACACGTATGTTCCCAAATGAGGTCAAACAAGCGAATGTTCTGCCTTCTTGATGAAGGGATTTATCAGGTTGATTCATATGAATTACTATTTTCATAGATTAAAATGTTCAAATATCACCAGTTTCATATGGTTCAACTTAGGTTGGGTGTTTTCAAGCTGTTTAATTTTTTTTAGTACTTTTGTTTAATTTCCAGTTTATTGGATTTGGTTAGACAATATAGAATATAGTTTCAAATGTATGCTTTTAAGTACATATAAACATATATGAATATTTTTATAAATAATGAATGAGTATATGTTCTTCTATATATACAAACACAGTACTCTCTGTGTATGTGAACTGTACTTATTTAAATATTCTATATTACTGATCCTAAAATGTGATATACTTTACAGATTTTTACCAGGAGACAATTATACTTTTGGCCAGTTGCGTGCTTAAAAAATAAAACTTAAATATCTCTTAAGCAGGGTATTGACTCTCCATTTCAGTCACAGTCGATACCCCTTCCTACTGTATTATTACTAAACGAATCCACAAAATTATATTTTATGCCAAGATCCTATAGGCACGGGAATTCTCTTCCCTACTCTGTATCTTCTCCCTTTTGATTTCTACATTTTGTTGTTGTTGGCCTGTTAGATAGTTCTTCCATTATTTTTTCAGACTACTAAAGCAACTATTCTGTTTTTCTAATCCTGTGCTAAATTCTATAATTCAAATATGTTTCTTTGGTTCCAGAAAGCTCTTTTTGTGCTTTAATTGCACCATCTTGAAAAGCTGTATTTTTTTTTTGTTTGTTCAAGCTTTTATCTTTTTCATTTATTTTGCCTTAATAGAAACTTCCTCTTCTTTTTATTCAATTAAGTATCTTTCCTTCTTTTTAGTGAGTGTTTTTCAAAATGGACCACTGCTTCTCTTTGCCTTCTTATGAGTTTATGTTATCTCTATAGCCCTATATGCTAGGACAGCGGTCACCAAACTTTTTGGCACCAGGGGCCAGCTTTGCAGAAGACAGTTTTTCCACGGAGAGCACGGAGATGGAGGGATGGTTTCAGGATGATTCAAGCACATTACATTTATCATTATATTCTCATAAGGAGTACATAACCTAGATCACTTGCCTAAGTGGTTCATAATACAGTTCGGGCTCCTACGAGAATCTAATGACTCCACTCATCTAACAGGAAGCTGGGCTCAACTTCGCTCACTGGCCACTCACTTCCTGCTGTGCAGCCCGGTTCCTAACTGGTCACTGACCAGTACCTGTTGGCTAATGTCTAAGATAACCCCACATCCTAGCACTGGGCTAGGATGTGGGGGTATTTTAATTATTGGCTAAATTGCAGGAACTGGAAGATACGAAACGTTTCCTTATGCGACAGTGTATAGAGTCAGCTGAAAAATTGGGACCCCTTTTACTGAAGCATGCATGTGATGAAGACTGCTTAGTGTTTTCGACTTTTCTAAGTGCTCTTGAGGAGAACTATCTTCTTCCAACCACATGGACAACCACTAGGGGAGACTGTTTCCTAGGCCACTGGCACCAAGAATACTGTGCAACCTCCTCCAGGACTTGACAGGTGGGAAGGCACAGCTCCCCCTTTATCTAACTGATTTTAGGGAAGTAGTATAATTTTTGGTCTTCACTCCAGGTTCTGCTATCCTCACAAAAAATGAAAGCCTTTTTCTCTTTTACTTCTCAGGAGCTCAAGTCTTGGCAGCAAAGGGATTTCCTGTAGATTCATTTAATGAGATTATTTTACTTGTTGAAATGTCCAGCAAAGTGCTGGCAAAAAAAAGCAGGGTGGGGGGGTTGGAGTGGGGTCAGGGATGTGAATTTGGATCATTATTCATGAAAATCCAACCATTCTTTTTCAGTTTGAACATATCTTTCTTTTCTGTTGTCCTTTCTGTGGTTATTTTCTCAAGATGGCTATTCCTAGGGGCCTCGACCTTACCACAAACATCTCTAGAATCACCACCTTCTGAAAGAAAGAAAATAATGGATCTATTTTCCTTGAGCTCTAGTTAAAAAATAGAAGCGGAAAACTTCAAGTGACCCAGTTTTCACATTTACACAAACCAGAGACCAGAGAGCAGAGGACTGTGATTGGCCTCTTCTAACAAAATTGCAGGGATAGAATGTGGAGGGAATAGTTCCTCAAAATAGACTGCATTTATAGTATGGGAAAGAATAGAGATTTTTCCATCCATCACACTTCACTTTGTGTAAGTATCGACTATATGGTAATTGACCTGAAAAGTGAGTGTAAGCTCCTTTTACCAATATTAGTTTCATGTGCGCTTGAGTTTTCTCTTGCCTGAGTATTTTTCTCTTTTAAAATAGGAAAACATTCCAGTTACATTTGCTACTTGTCCCATGAATAACATGACTAACACTAGAGGCAGAGAACAAATAGAACTTTCAGTTTTGCTGTCACTCCATTGCTATAGCACAGAGACATGGATATTTAAAAAGGGTAAACTTTTTTTAATGTTTCTCTTCTTAGGAGAACATTTTTAGGGACATTAAAAATAGGTATCTATGGAGAAATAACCAGTTTCTTAACATAGCAGAATTTTAAAATGTGTTAATTTCTGAAATTTTAATTAAATGAGCAAAAATCAAGATTCCTGATTGAATGTACATGCATTATTGATTATGCCTGCATCTGTTTTTTAATCAAATATTCTAAGAGAATCACACACCACTTCAAATCCTGATTGACTCATAATTTAATGCTTCTTCATGCAGCATCAAATGTAACTTCAATTTTCAAATATTGTACAAATTATATATTTGAGATTTCAAAGCTAGCTAAATGTTATCTTCTCTGCTGAAGGAGACTGAAACAGAAAATGCAAAAAATAAAATAACTTGTTTTGTACTTTGGAATGCATGTGCTTAATTTAGAAAGAGGCTTACCTCGTAAATTTTCTTGATTAAGCAACTGTGAAATTTTACCTTGTATTTCCTGAGCGTGCAGAGTCTGGAGGATCATGCATCTCAATTGCCTTGGGTAAGTATTCTAAGCAACAGAATTGCATTTGGCTTCATGAAACAGAAAAACAACTCCAATGGCTTAACCAAATGCGTGTGTGTGTGTGTGTATGTGTGTTTTCCAAGCAATAAGAAATCTGTATGATTTATAGATCAGGGCTGGTGCAAAAGTAATATGAGAGACCTAGGCTCCTATTTCTACCTTTAGCATGTAGCATTCACAGTCATGGTTCCAATATAACCACTTTACCTTCAGGGAAGAGGAGGGTAATAATAAAGACAAAAGGGTGATGCTTTTCTTTAGAAAGTAAAACTTTCTCAGAAATCCTCAGCAAGTGCCTGCTTACATCTCATTGGCTGGAATGATGTAACATACCCACCTTCGGCTGCAAGGATGGCTTAGAAATGCCAATTTTAGCCTGAACACATACACTCAGAGTTATTTAAATTAAAAATAGAAGGGGCTGGGAAATGAAGACTCCCAGAAAGCTCTCAATGTTCAACACTGCTTATGACGTGTTAGCCATTGTGCTAATCACCAAAGACAGCTGAAAGGAGAGACTAAGACGTACTATAGCAGTGGGGTTAGAATCAAGCTGGAAGTCCCACAGCTGATACTCCTGTAATAGAGTCAAAAGTCACTCAGATACAACTCAATCAAAATGTTGATTCTGTCAGAAGTAACTAGGCACACAGATGTGTCTTCAGGAAGCCTTAGGTGAAGGAGATGGTTTCTGTATGACATAACTCAAGTGGGCTGAATCTATTTCCTTCTGTACTCTGATGGGCCATGTAAAAGACTTACCTCCTGGTTGGATGTGTTTTGTTGTTGTTGTTGTTTGTTTTAGAAAACCACCATTAAAATTTACCTTTCTTTGGAAATAAGCTAAAGTTCCTAGGACTTTTCCCTCTGCACACTATCATGGATTAATTGATTGAACAGCCACATACTCTCTCAGAGTTGCTGGGGAGGCCTTGACTTCTGAGGCAAGAGTATGAGTGTTTGGGGTCATTGTATGGGATAAGTTTGTTATTAGTTATCCCATACAATGACCCCAAAGGCCTTTCCTAAGGCCCTTAGGAAAAGCTCAGAATGCAGAAGGCGAGAAGTTCACCTTTCTTAGCATTTTGCCTAGACATCTCCTGAAGAAAATGTATTTGATTGCAAACAAGATGGGAATAGAAGGAAGGATCCAATGTCAGGTTTCTGAGAAGATTCTTATAAAAAGCTCATGTCTCAACCATAATCTTACTCTTCCAGATGCAAGCATCAAGAATGCTAAGTCCAAAGTTACATTTTCACATAATCAGCTGTCAACTTTAGGCAGGAAAATCAAGGACTATGATTGCTATGTCCTATTTTTCTTGCAGATGTATAATGAGAATACATTACATATTTGCTACCTTTGTTTGAAAGGCTCACAGGTAAGTAGCACAAGACTATGGCTTCCATGGCATTAAGTTAATGTTTTACAGTTATTAGAAAAAAATAATCCTGTTAAAGAATCTATCAAGTATACTGACATGGTTACCCAACACTACTGTAAAAGGTAGGCTAATTCCCAACTGAAACACACATTTAGCGCTGCTAGACATCCAGTCTCTTGCTTAGTCCACAAACTTTTCTTCTTATCTGAGCAATGAAATATCTTATTTGTCAAATAATCATCTATGCTTTCTGGAAGATTTATATTATTATATAATGTTATGATAAATATATATACATAAGCATATGTTATATACACGTACACACTATATACATGTATACATGTATATGTATTTATCAAAACATTTATAATAATACAAATTTGGGAGCAAAGCCTATCTATATACTGGAATATATGTAGTCATTTAAGATGGCACTGTAACTATGTTTATTGAAGTTAATATTTTTATAAAAGCATATGTGTACATATGTAGTGTATACAAAATTACAAATGGCATGAAAGAAACCATAAATAGTATTATTTCTTACTAAGCATTATGGGCAATTTTCACTTACCTTCTTAAACTATTACATATTTTATAGTCAAAGTATGTATAACAAAGAAATAAAATCACCAAAAGAGTATATAAAGAGGGCTAACCCTTGAAGAACTTTTATTAGAACAATTTTAAGATAAATTTAAGAAAAGAAAACAATCTAATGTCTTAAATAAAGATACCTACAAATGAAAGAGAATGGGAGTTAAATTTCATTTTAGTGATGTTTTTATATTCAAGAGTGTTCTCTCAATATTTTTTGCATTAAATATTAATTTTATCCCCATACAATATCCACAGGAGGAATAGTTTTACTATCTTATTCCAACAGAAAATATTCAAATTTTAATAAATTTATAAAATTAAATATAAATATAAAAAGGAAGAAAAATAAATGAGGACTCTGAGCTTAGGAGTTAGTAGGAAGGTAAGTGGACAAGCCTGATTTACACAGTGAGAATGTAAACAAAAAAAACACCAAAAACAAACAAACAAAGAAAAAAAACAACTGTCCACCTGTCTCTGGCCGCAGTGGACCCACTGTTGAAGAAAAAAATAAAACGGCATTTTTTCATCAGAAACTGCTAATCTAAAGAGTGAAGTAGACACAAGTTGTTTTGTTTGTTTTTCAGTAACATTCCACTTTGGGACTCCTGAGTCCTAGGTCTGCCTTAATTCACAAGGATTCATAGTGCTGCGGACTCATTTGCTAAAATTCCTTCTTCAGAGCCCACCATGTTTATTCTGAGGAGATGGTGAATGGCAATGTAAAGAAATAAACTCACCTGTGCTTCTGTGTTAGCTGATAGACCATAATGCCTACAGCACTACATGCACAGGACTGTGGGAAATACTGCAGCGTGGGAATCCTCAGGGTTCCTCTGAAGACAACCGAGGTCAAAGGAGAGTGAATGGCACTTCTCCTCCAGCTGCCTGGGGACATAATGCAAGGCAGTTTCCCAAAGACCCAATATTCTTTAGCAGCCTCATGAGTTATTTTTTAAATGATGCAAATTTGTATTCTGCTTCATACTGCACCCATGCTATGTCAACAGAAAAATGTTTTAAGTTACTTAAAGAGAGGGAAAAATAAAACAAAAGGTTTTAATCAGACAATGGGAATACTACTATTGAAATAAGTCACGGGGGTTGATGAGAAAGATCATTTGGGAGGTACAGTGGCTCAGGTCTGCAGTCCCAACACTTTGGAAGGCTGAGGTGAGAAGATTGCTTGAGCCCAGGAGTTTGAGATCAGCCTGAGTAACACAGTGAGACCCCATCTCAACAAAAAATTTTAAAAAATTATCTGGGCATGGTAGTGTGCTCCTTTGGTCCCAGCCACTTGACAGGCAGAAATGGTAGGATTGCTTGAGCCCTGGAATTTGAGGCTGCAGTGAGCCTTGCACCACTGTACTCCAGCCTGGGTGACAGAGCAAGTCCCTGTCTCAATTAAAAAGTGAAAGAATGAGAGAGACAGAGAGAGAGAGAGAGAGAGAGTGTGTGTGTGAGAGAGAGAGAGAGAGAGAGAGAGAGAAAGAAATATCCTCTTGCTTTATAGTGTGAGGATTCAGGACATAAAATTCACAGGTTTGAATTTGACCCCACCTCTTTCCAGTTGTCTGGGCAAGTTACTAACTTCTCAGTGTCTCATCTGTGAAATGAGAATGATACTTGCGTGTTGCATTGTAGGAGATTTAAATAAAGTGATTAATGTAAAGTAGTTATCTCATTTCCTGCTAGTCAAGCCATACTAAAATATGACAGCAATAATAAAAGCTTCATAGAAGCATAATAAATTGAAAAGAGTAACAATGCAGATGGCATTTAGCATTCTGGAGATTTGTATTGGTGTCACAATATTAAAAGAACACACACTCTGACCAACATTCAAATACCAGTGGTAACTTAGTTGCTTTATAACCTGTGACCCATGGAAGAGGGATTCTCTAAACACCAAAAGAATCAATGTGTTACAATTTTTTAAGGTGATATTGGTGGAAATGTTAGTAAACACATTATTTTGCGGCAAAGTAGAACCATTTGATTTCCTCAGCTGCCTAGAAGATTCTCTGGATTTCTTTTACCATTTTAGGAAAATTCTTTCCAAAGGACCTTCATAATAAAGAAAGTTATGTAATTATTTAACATTTTCTTTTAGTTTTTAACAATGCCTCAAACAAGTCTTTCTGATCAACTCATGTCATACAACTCTAAAAAATCTAGGATTTTTATGTTCTTGCTTTTTAGTTTTTAAAATTCCTCTTTTTAAATTTCTGTGAGCATTTTAAACTTATTAAGCTCATTTCCTATTTCCTTATGTTCAAATTCTGTTTGTTACCATATTATAGCTCCTCTTTATAAAGATTTATTCCTTGAATCTTTTGTAATCCTTGTAAGTTTACCATACTTTTCACGAGAATCCCACACACTCTGTTCTAGGAAACATAGTCACAGGGCAATCTCCCTTTCAGCTCTGCATGGCAGAGTTCCTAGAGCTTCATTGATTTTATATACTCCTATATGAATTTCTTGTTGTAGGGTTCCCACATTTCATAAGTATTATAAAATTGGATCTCACATCCACATACAGTACAAACCTGTGAGTCCAACTGCTTTTGAGCTACATTTTTTCCAGCAAGAGTTCCTGGTGGTCTGTAATTTCCTTGCAGCTATCTGATTTCTCATCTGGGGGCTACACAACTCTTACGCAGACTTTCAAGATTTTAAGAGTGAAGCCCTTCTTGTTTTACAGGGTCTACTGTGTAGATAGGAGCTCACTCCTATGCAGCATTTGTTTATGCTTTCTCCCTCCTTTGCAATATGAGCTCTCCTAAGGCTGAGATCTTGTTAGATTTCGTCACCCCTTTTGGCCTCGTGATAAGCCAATATTAGTCGATCATAAAGTTAATGAAGAAATAGATAAATGTTGGGCCTATGAATTTGAGTGCTCCGTGGCCTTTTTTTTTTTTTTTTAATGCCTTGTGGGTACATTTACTCCAGTGTGACAGATCCAGTCTTAATTAGCAATGTGAGTGTGGACATCCAAGCATCAGGACACAATAATAGAGAAGATATTTTTATATACAAAATTTAAAAAATACCATTTTCTTAATAAGAATTAGAGATATTACCTTCTTGAGAAGAAAAACAACATTCTGTATAGTTCTGTATTCCAGTTATAATAAATAGTAGAGATTTTAAGTGTAATGGCTGCATTTACTTACATAATTGCTTTCGTACTAGGGACCACTTACATTTAAAAATATCCAGGATATATCTTATCATTGTTTGTCTTTATTAGATTATGAATAAGAATAAAATAACAAAATACAGTAAGACATGAAGCACAATAGACATAGTAAGACATAAAGACATAAATAGTAAGACATAAAGAACATGATGATCACTTGAGTACCTTCCATTTTATAGGGACAGCAAAACGTTATGGTTAACTTTGAAGTCCCTCTTGTGTCAGTTTCTGATTCTTTCCCATTCCATTCTCGAATGAATCATGATCATAAACTTTTGTGTTTATTATTTTCTTTTAAAATTTATTCTTAGTTACTTATAATACTTATCTGTATTATAAAATCCAAATAAATGTCTATAATATATTGCTTAATTTGTCTATATTTTTAACTTGCTTCTTTGCTCTGCATTATACTCTTGGCTAATGCTATTGCATGTGGTTAGAATATGTTCATTTTCAATGGAGTGAAGGATTCCATTGTCTCATATTTTTTACTTTGTTTGACATTTGATTTGTTTCCTATAATTTTTGCTTTTAGAAATAGTACTTCAATGAACATTTTTGGTACACATGCCTGATGACATGCGAAAGAATTTTTCTATAATAGAGCTTTTCAAGAGTCGTGCCATGTTAAGTTACAGATTGTGCTACAAAATAGTGGTCTCCATCCTGAAATTATCTAGTGAGGCCTGGGTTAGTTAGAACCCCTGGACAAGTTGCTCCAAACACTGGCTGCTTCATTACACTCTCCTCAGAGGATTACCAGAGCAAAATGGAGTCAGATATGGTACTCCATGTTCTCCTTCAGTTGTGAGCACACTAAGTGTCCGTAGATGCTAAAATGCTTTGTCACGTGGACATCTATTTGAAAAGCTGGCTTCAAAGTGAACCACTGTCCATAGTTGATAAGGGACCCTAGAAACTGCTGAGAGCTTGTGTTCCAGATGGCCAAAAAGCACAGCCTAAAAAGCACAGCCAAAAAGCAGAGCGGAGACTGGTCAAGACTTGGGTTTTGGGGTCACCAGATGTTATTCCTGAATTCCTCCCTTCAAATATAACAGATAGTTCTGTTTAATTATGACAAATGTGCACTTTTATTAAGAAAAAGGCTTGCTACAATTGGCTTTATACATATTCATACTTCTGCATGATTTTGAAATTGTTGACAGAAAAAGACCAATTGAATTTAAAGTATGTTCACATTTTTGCATTATTTGCAACTTTGCCTTGGAAGAAAAGGAAGATCTGTTTCATACTCTAAATATAGTTACAACTGTTGTGCATGTTTATTGATTTTGAGAAATTATACTTTTTACCACCTATTTGAGTGAATTATTGCTGATGCTGGTTTTTGGGTATCTGTAGTGTTCATTATGCAGGAGTCATGATAAGGGATCGCACATGGCAATTTCAAGTATAGGTATGATAAAGTTATAGTCATGAAAATATTGTACATTCTCAAATATTTTAAATCATATTATTTAGAACTTTCAGATTAATTTAATATTGAATTCAATATTTAAAAATTTACTTTAAAGATATTAATTATATCATCCAAAAAGAACCTAATAGACGTTTTAAAATCTGTGCCTCATTATGAGTGCTCTCATAATCCCTAAAATTTACACCAGTATAGATTATTTGCATACTTCCATTGTTTACATGTGTTTGAAAACCTGGGAAGCATTGTGCTACAGTATGCGTTTAGAAATAGAAATTCTGGGTTAAACGACATGAACATAATCTTTAATTGACAATGCCTAATTGTTTTCCAATTTACAATCCACTCCAAGTAGCAAAGTACAAATATACTTGTTCCAAATCCTTGCCAACACTTGCATGGTTTTAAATTGTATTCATCTTGGAGGTGTGCTTTTTAAATTTGTAGTTCCCTGGTTACTAATGAGTTTAAATATCATCTTACATGTTTATTGATCACTCAGGTACTTCTTCTGTTAAACGTCAATCCAAATATTTTGTTCACTTTTATTGTTTATCTTTTTCTTGTACAGTTATGTGAGTTCTTTGTTTATCCTAGATAATAGTCCTCTGTAAATTATTCACATTCCAGTCATCTTCTTCCTGTACATTGGTAGACTTCTCATTCTCTTTCTGGAATCTTGATGAGCAGAAGAGTCTTAAGTATTCCTTATGGCTTATATATTTATATCTTTTGTAAGATATGTCTCCTATAGCAAAATTATTTTCCTATATGCCTGCTGAGAAAGTTTTATGGTTTCACCTTTTACATTAGATTTTAATCACTCATGAATTTGTTTGGGGGTAAGTAGCTAGAGATCAATTTATTTTTTAATTTCATATAAATATTCTCATCACTGATCTACAGTATAGTTCTGTCGTAAGTCAAGTTTCTGTATATTTTGGGGCACTGTTTTGAGACTCTCCATTCTGTTTTCATTTATAACTGAAATCTCTGCACATGCACTCCACAGTCTTAATTACTCTCTTATTAAAGTAACTCTAAGAATGTTAGAATTTTTACTGTAATTTTATTGAGTCTATAAGAATTGAAATCTTTCAGCATTAATTTTTAAATGTATGAACTTGTTATATCTTGCTATTAGACTTTAATATATTTCATTATAGTATTTTTTCATGAAGATCTTATACATCTTTTTAGACATACTCCTAGATATGTATATTTTTATGGTAATGTAAATAATGCATTTTTTATGATATTTTCTACCTTTTTGTTGACAGGAAATTCAGTTGGAATTCAGTTAATTTTCTGCAGTGATAATGTATCCAGCAAACTTGTTATATTCTTCTATAGGTGCTGAAAATTTATCTGTGGACACTTTGGGGTACTTTATACAGACAGTCATATCACCCAAAATAATGAAAACTGTGATTCTTCCTTTTCAAACTGTACCTGTTTTATTTCAGTTACTCCTATTACATTGATGGCCAGAACCTCTTATTTTACTTTGCTTTTTTTTCTGCTTACTCTTCATGATGCCTTCTTGGTGCATGCATGTGTGTGTGTGATTTACAATGGTGAACTCATATTTTGGGGAATATTATTATGTAATATACTTTGAGGCCTATGTGAAGGTACTCTTCTTAGTTTGAAGAGTAGGGGAATGATTTGTATTTGTTTCTATCGGGTACCTGCATTTGTGTTAAACTTTTGAGTCATTTTCAGTACACCAAGCTAGGGTAAATTTGGTTGGACGAAGATATGTTTTGGATTTGTTTCCACACCCAAATCTCGTGTCGAACTGTGATCCCCAATGTGGTGGAGAGGCCTGTTGGGAGGTGATTGGATCATGGCGGCCGACTTTCACTTTGCTGTTCTCATCACAGTGAGTGAGTTCTCACGAGATCTGGTTGTTTAAAAGTATGTAGCACCTTCCCCTTCATTCTCTCTTCCTGCTGCTCCGGCCAGGTAATATGTGGCTTCTTTTTCTTCACCTTCAGCCATAATTGTAAGTTTGCTGAGACCTCCCCAGCCATGCTTCCTATACCTCCTGCAGAACCAGGAGCCAATTAAACCTCTTTTCTTTATAAATTACCCAGTCTCAGCTAGTTCTTTATAGCAACATGAGAACGGACTAATACAGACTGCAAACCTGCCTGTGAATTATCTTATAAATACTCAAATGTTTTGTCTTTTTTCTATTCTGTGACAGAATTTAAGACAATTTTTTTTTGTCTCCCGTAAGTTGGCATGTTTAATTCTAGTTCACACAAACCTGAAGGGACATGATGGTTAATTTTTTGTGTGTCAATTTGGCTAGGCCACAGCAATCAGATATTTTGTCAATTATTCTAGATATTTCTGTGAAGGTATTTTTAGATGAAATTAGCATTTAAATCAATGAAGTTTTAATAAAGCAAATTACATTTCATAATATGGGTGGGCCTCACAGCAGTAGAAGGTATTAATAAAGACTAACCTCTTCCAAGCAGGAAGAAATTCTGACAGTAGACTGCCTTTGAACTCACATTGCTGCTCTTCCCTGGGTCTCCAGCCTGCCAGTCTACACTGTAGATTTTGGACTTGTCAAACTGCTACAATCACATGAGCCAATTCCTTAAAATAAAGCTCCCCCTCTCTGGTTCTCTTTCTTCTCTTATCCTGTTGGTTCTGTTTCTCTGAAGAACTCCAACAAAAGAAAATAAACAACTTCTTATACAGCGGGATTCTAGCTTGATGTGAAGGGTTTTCTATTTGACTTTTTATTTTGAAGCTCCTGGGCATTGTCTCCTTTCTCTCAAGTACATTCGGTTTCTGGGTTCAACAATCTGCAAGTAAACACCAATGTCAACGCCTCGCTTACCACCATGGGTGTGTGTTTTCATTTAGCTTTAAGCCTTTGAGTATTTCTTACAAATTGATAGCTCATTGATGCATTAGAGATATTTTTAAATGCTATGCATTTTTAGGTATTATTTTTTGGGCGAGTTAGAGGGTTAGCCAGGGTCACCATACAACTGGAAGTAAAATGATAATTTGTTTCCAGAGTACTATTTCTCATTTGTCCTTTATCTCACACATTTACTTCAACTTTGAAGTAGCAGCCCTGATTTCTAGGAAAGAAAATCTTATGTGCTTCAAGGATATCAATCAGCAGAATGCATACTGCTCTTTTTAGAACAAGCATTAAATTGAAGAGGCTGTGGTGGGCTGGATCTGAGACGGCACCCATGATTCCTGCTCCCTGGTGTCCACTATATCATCCCCTCTCTGAGTGAGGACAGGACTCTGAATACAATGAATTTTATTCCCATGATTAGGTCACATTTTATCACAAAGGCTAAGGGATTTTTTGGATGTAATTAAGGTCCCAAATCAGTTAACTCTGAGTTCATTAAAAGGGAGATTATCCTAGGTGGGCCTAATCTAATCAAGTGATGCTTTAAAAGAGAGCAGGGGCATTGCTGAAAGAAGTGTTTCAAAGCATGAGAGCAACTCTCCTGCTTGCCTCAAAGGAGCCAATCTTCCATGTTAGAGAGCCACATGGAAAGGACCTGATAGAGGTCTGTGGGTAGTGAGAGTAATCCTAATCTCTGGCAGCAAGCCAGCAAGATAACAGGCCCTCAGTCATACATCCACAGGAAACGAATTTTGCCAACAACTTGGGAAATCTTTGAACTGGATCTTTCCTTAGTGAAGTCTCCCAATGCAGATGAAGCCAGCCATCATATTGACTTTGTCTTGAGAGGCACTGAACAGAGGACCTAGCTAAACTGCAAACTCTTGACCCAGGGAAACAGTGAGATAATATATTAGTATTTTTATAAGCCACCGAGTTTGTAGTAATTTGTTATGAAGCGTTAGAGATCTAATACAGAAGCAATCACACCTAATGCACAGAGCACCTACCTTTTTCCTTTGTCCTCTTAAATCTCACATCCGTTCCCTCCTCTAGCAGAGAGAAGCAGCTTTCTCACAACTATTTTAGTACCAATTGGTACTAATTATACAATTGTAGAAAAAACCTTTCCAGGTTTTCTTTCTTCACCCTAATGATGGGTTTGATTTTGGAAGGAAACAACATTCTTCTTTGTAAATTTAGATAAAGTCTTCAGGTTAGTATGGCAGACTGGAGAAAGTTTACTTTGCTTAATTTATAGGCATTCTTAGCATTTTAAGATATGAGCAAATTCATGTAGAAAACTAATTATATTTTTAAAAGAAAAAGATACAAATTAAGGGAAATTAATTTTTAAGCCTATAAAAACTAATTAAAATAAAATTATAATGATGATGATTCATATCATCACTGCATCTTAGGGGATATAATAAATGACAAGGGAACACCCTGGTAACTCATTCAGTACAATAAGAAAACACCAGTTTCTTCCCATAAAATATCATTTATTTAAAGTGCAACGTAAAGAGCTTCAACACTTGCAAAGCAGTGTAATTTTGTTTTCAAATTCATAGTTGACAGAAAAAGGTACATGTCCATTACAATAGTTGTACTTTGACGGAGGTAATTATTTTTGACCATTGCTAACTATCAACATGTGCTATCAAAAATGACATCTTATACTTTGAACATCTTGCAAAACTACACTGGCCCAGGACCTATGTGAAGAATGGGTTTACGGTGAAGAAGTGTTTGACTCTGAATGTGGGGAATCATACTTGTTAGCTCTCAAAAATTTGTTAATAATTCTACAATTTAGTAAATTACTACAGGTAAAATAGAATACTGGAACCAAAACTGAGTGACTTCTTCATGCAGAAGCATTTGTTTCCTACTATCCCATTGAGTTACATATATCCTAAAAGGCCTGAGAGTCCAGTGCTAAGCTGAGAAAATAAAAAAGAATTGTGATAGTCTTAGCAGAAATAAAAATGATAGTCAAAGATACCAGCACTGCAGTGAGAATAAAGCTCTTCATTTGTTCTTTCTCCTGCATGCACAGGCAAACCTTTGCAGAGCCTCTAGACATCTAATTGCTGTATTTGTCCATCAAGAACAAGCAAAACGAAATAAAAGCAAACAAACAAAAAAAATCAACATTCATTGAGAAACTGGCTATGATGAAATGGGGAGGATTTAAAATGTCTGATCAAGGCTACCAAGAATTGATATGTAAGTTACTGCGAGTGTCACTGTGACAGAGTCCTTGCCGACTTTTCCGAGGGTGACAGCATAAAAATAGAAGGAAATGTCTTAGCCGTGTGCTCTCATCCGACTCCACCCCTGCACAGGAATTCTACTTCTTATCCTGGCACTCTATCCATCTCCTTTATTTGCCACTGGTATTTTAAGCTAAGCAGACCTTTGCTGCATGTTTGCAGTCCAGCCCAATTCCATGATTACCCTTAAATACAGCGATTAACAAAAAAGACACTCTCTTGGGTGCTGAGGAGTCAATGAAAAAATGAGACATAATCTCCTCCCTCTAGGATCTTACTATCAGTTCCAGATGCCTGTGACTGCACTGATAATACCCTGAATCCCACTCCTACTCAGTGTTGACCGTATCTGCCCATATCTAACCTCTTTATTGGTTTCATTTTCTTAATCCTGAGCCACCCACTAGATTCATGGTTTATGTTGCCTAATCTAGTAATAGGACTTTGCATCTGTGGTATTTGAACCTTGTGATCCAACCAACTTGACTGTCACTCTTATTCTGAGCTTCCTAGGTTGTCTCAGCAAGAATATGCAACTCCATGTGTGGTAGCACAGAATGCAGACTGCGACCTTGGCCAGCACTGGGGACGTTCTATCCTCCCTTCTTTCTTCTTTGAAGGGAAAATGAGAATAGGCTCTCTAAAGATTTCCCTAGAGATGTTGCTGTGTTAGTAGATACTGACAAAAAGGAGACTGATTAAAGACTACAGCATTCTCTCAAAATCCAGAAGAAACAGTCAGACAGCATGGAGCTAAATGCTAAGAAATCTGTGAATTTTGGATTGGACAGAGAGCATAAATCTCAACAATGCCACTTCCTAGTTGTATCCTGTTTGAAAAATTACTCAATAATTTTAACCTGTTTTCTTATGTATTAAGAGAGGAAAACAGTTTTATTTTGCAGAATTATTGTGAGTGTTAGAATAGGATTATACATAGTAGTCATCCCTTAAATTGTAGCTGAACAGTGTAAGAATCAGGTACACAATGAAGCACAGCTATTACCACAAAGTTAATTTTTTTATATACTGGAAAAAAATGACTTTAAGTGCAACAAAATGCTAAGCAATAGTTACAATCAAATATACAAGCACAAATTGTGTTTGTCCTCTAGCAGGGTAAAACCACAATGAGCCTATCCATGGAATCTGAAAATAGTGCTGAAATTCCTCTGAGCAGATAACAGATGTCTTAAATACATGTGTGTTTCACTTACAGACTAGTTCCTTTAGATCAGCGTTCACAGACTATTCTTAGTTTATCAAAAATTTTATTACGCTTTGCTTTCCAATTTCCTAGTTCATAATATATTAGAAATTGCCAACTAAATGGGGAGAAAGAGTCCTGGATGGAAAATAAAGGAATTGAGAATTTAATTACCCAACAATTCATTCCTTGAGTGTTCAGTGCAGTACATATTTTACGTGGGATTTAGGCACTGAAAAACTAATCTTTACACTTACACTTTGTAAAGTGTATGATGCTATATATATGTGTGTGTGTGCGCGTGCTATATATGTGTGTGTATATATACATATAAAGTGTATGATGCTATATGTGTATGTATACATATATATATCTTGAAATTCTAAATATATTAAACCTCAGCCACAGCAAAGAATGAGAAGACATGCCAGTAAGTTCTTCTAAAAAGAAGAGTAGTAATAAATGATGTGATATTT
This sequence comes from Mandrillus leucophaeus, assembly GCF_000951045.1. Classification (NCBI taxonomy): domain Eukaryota; kingdom Metazoa; phylum Chordata; class Mammalia; order Primates; family Cercopithecidae; genus Mandrillus; species Mandrillus leucophaeus. The sequence goes on from NW_012102288.1 coordinate 1,063,096, forward strand.
TTTTAAAATTCCTGACCCAAATTACCTTTCTGAGAGCCCGTTTGAACTGAATGGAACACTGTGTATTAAGTAGGGTCACCTTTTCAATGACAATCAGGAGTTTTCTCCAACACAAAAGAAGATCTGGCTTTATTTTTTTACAAATGTTTGCAAATAAAGTCAGTTTTAAGATCCCTTTATAAACAGAGAAATTCAAAATAATCCACTTGGGATGGATGAACTAGATTGCTACAAAACATTTTCATATTTCTACAATGTAGTAATATGCCAGGGACTACACGAAACATAGAAATTACCCTACTATTTTGCTTTGGATAGCCCTGAACATCTAAGAAATAGTAATGCTCTGTTCTCAGGGTAGACTTTGTTATCAGTCTTCCTCATGTCATATCAGGCCCTTCTGATTCATAACCAAGATACTTTCTTAATGTCAAGAAGTATTGCCCAAGAAGTCTTAACATTTTGTCTTGGGACTTGACTTGGTCTCACTTCACACTATTTAAACTAATTTTATTAAACTTAAGCATATGTCTTCCCCTACACCTGATAGACATTCCCTGCTGCCTGTGCAGCCAGACTCTTACCATTTATAATAATATGATTATGCAAATTAAAAAATTGGCAACATTATAGAAATGACTGATAATCTTTGAGGAATGACTATTGAATAGAAAATAAGTATTGGAGTATCTGCGTCACAAAGTTAATTTAGAAATGAACAATGATTATAAATTCAACATATGGAATCAGATGAGTTTTAATCAAAACAGAATTTAGAAATTACTGTGACTCCATGATTTAAAGATATTTAAATGTGTGGGTTTGGTCACAAAAAATTAAAACCAGCTTTTATGACAGAGTCATGCATTACATGACAAAAACCAAAACATCCATCAGAAAAAAATCATAGTGTGTGACAAATATTTCATGGTCATCAGTTAAAATGAAACTCAATATTTCTGGATTAAAAATATATCATGAATGTGTCAATGGGAAACACTTCAAGTAGGGCAGAGTGATCAAAAGAAAAGCAAAATACAATATATATGTAGACACAGTTCCTATATAATGTTCAAGCATACTGTCATGTAAAGTATTGAAAATTTTAGTATATATTATCTATAGATACATAAAATTATGAGATAATTTTACTACATATACAAAAACAGATTTATGTATATTAAATGGTAAATATTTATATACATAACACATAATAAATATTCAAAAACTCAGCATATGTATTAGGCTGTTCTTGCATTGCTGTAAAGAAATACCTGAGACTAGCTAATTTATAAGAAAAGAGGCTTAATTGGCTTATGGTTCTGCAGGCTGTACACGAAGCATAATGGCCTCTGCTTCTGGGGAGGCCTAAGGAAGCTTCCAACATAGTGGAAAGTGAAGGGAGCACAGGTGTCTCACAAGGCAGAGTCGGAGCAAAGGGGGAGCACTGCACACTTAAATTACCAGATCTCACGAGAATTCACTATCATGAGAAGAGCACAGAGGGGATGGTGCTTAACCATTCATGAGAAATCCACCCCCATAATTCAGTCATTTCCCGCTAGGCCCCACCTTCAACAGTGGGATTAGAATTCAACATATTTGGCTGGGGAGAAATAAACAAGCTATATCAACCTTATGTTCTTCAGTGACTATTCCCCCTGCTCTTAATACACCAATCTAAAAAATTAACAAGAACTTTTTAATGTGATTCATATACAGATATGTACAATTTTATATCTTACTATTCATTTCTCTATTTCATAATGATTTATTTGCTTTGAGCCCTGAGACTATTTTATATTAGTTAGGGTTCTCCAGAGAAACCGAACTGATAGAATATATATATTCAGGTTATGTGTGTGTGTGATATATATAAATAGATTCATATCCTATTTTTGTAACTCCAAGTCCAAGGGAGAAGGCCTGACAACAAGAGTGGGAGGGATGCACTACTGGAGCCTGAAGGCCTGAGAATAAGGACCTCCAGTGTCGAAGGGTAGGAGAAGATGAACGTCCCAGCTCAAGAAGGTAGAGCAAATTTGCCCTTCCTCCTCCTTTTTGTTCTATTTGGAACCTCAAGAGATTGAATGATGCCAGTAAAGTGAGAGTGATCTGTTTGACAGTCTACTGATTCAAATGCTAGTCTCTTCCAGAAACACCCTCACAGACACACCCCAGAAATGTTCTCCCAGCTATCTGAGCATCCCTTAGCTCAGTCAAGTTGACACGTTTAAAAAACATTTAGTTCCAAAATTGAAAACATAAAAAGACATATACGGGTAAAAAAATGCATTCTTTATGTGGACACAGTGGCTCACACCTGTAATCCCAGCACTTTGGGAGCTGAGGTGGGAGGATTGCTTGAGCCCCGGAGTTCGAGGTTATAGTGAGCTGTTATCAACCTAGGTGACAGAGTGAGACCTCGTCTCATTAAAAAGAAATACAAGCATTGCTTAAAGCTGCAGTATACAGTATGAAAAATAATTTTTTTCTAAATTTATGTTTGAAGAATTTACACATAATTGTTTCATTTATGATTTTTTTTTTTTTTTTTGAGACAGGGTCTCACTGTGTTGCCCAGACTGGAGTGCAGTTGCACAATCTCAGCTCACTTCAACTTCTGCCTCCTGGGCTCAACTGATTCTCCTGCTTCAGCCTCCTAAGTAGCTGGGATTATAGGAGTGTGCCACCATGTCTGGCTAATTTTTTTTGTATTTTTAGTAGGAATAGGCTTTCGCCATGTTGGCCAGGCTGGTCTCGAACTCCTGACCTCAAGTGATCCACCTGCCTCGGCCTTTCAAAGTCTTGGGATTACAGGCATGAGCCACCATGCCCAGACCATTTGTTCTTTTTGAGATTTGATAGTCAAAGGGGAAGAAATTAACTTGGAGAACTAGCTTATTAATCTATGCCAAAATAATTACTTTGTGGTGTATTGTTCAATGAGCTTTGATTAATGCAGACTCATGTAAGCCCATATTCACCCAATATCACAATCAACACATTTTATTATCTTCCCAATTCCTTCAGGTTGCCCTTTGTAGTCACTTTCCCCATTGCTAACTCCTGATAACCAGTGATCTCTTATTTATTGCTATAGTTTTGGCTGTTACAGAATGTGAAGTAGATAGAATCACACAGTATGTAACCTTATGAGTCTGGAATCTGATTGAACGTAATATATTTGAGATTCATCCATGTTGTGAGTTATAAATAATGTAGTCTTTTATGTGGCTGAGTAATATTCTATTATATGAATGCATCATCTTTTTATCAATCTGGCAGCTAAAGAACTTTTGGACTGTTTGAAGTTTGTGACGATTATGCTATAAAGCTACTATATACATTTACGTATAGTTTTCCTGGTGTGTGGTTTTTTTTTTTTCTTTTTTTTTTTTTTTTGCTATTGGACCAATATCTGGGAGTAGGATTGCTGAGTCATATAGTAAGGGTGTATTTAATTTATAAGACCGTAAAACTATTTTCAAAACTGACTGTAATGTTTTGCATCCCCATCAGCAATGTATGAGAGCACCAGTAGCTGTGCATCATCACTAGAATTTGGTATCGTTTGGTGTTTTTATTTCCACTGTAAGAGGTATGCAGTGATATCTCATTGTGTTTTTGAGCTGCATTTCCTTAATAACAAATGATGTTAAACCTCTTTTCATGTGCATATTAGCCATTCGTGCATTTTCTTTGTAACATGTCTGCTCAAATTGTTCCCAGTTTTTAATTGGGTTTTAAGTTTTCTTATTATTAATTTTGGGAGTTACTTACATATTCTGAATACATGTCCTTTACTACCTACTTAATTCAGAAATACTTTCTTCCAATCTGGCTTAAAAATTAATATATTTTAAAAGTTCTTAAAACTTTTCAAAGAGAAGAAGTTTTTAATTGTGATGAAGTCCAATTTATTAATCTTTTTCTTTATGAATCAGTCCATTGATTTTGAATGAGTTTGCTCATTAGGTCTCAAATTTTTGTCTTGCTCAAGGTCATACAGATTATATCTTGAGATGTATTTTAAAATTAGTACAGTTGAACAATGATGGGTTTATTGACACCAACCCCCATACATCAAAGATCTGTGTATAACGTTTGATTCCCCCAAACCTTAACTGTCAATAGCCTTCAGTTGACCAGAAGCCTTAATAACATAAACAGTTGACTAGCACACATTTTGTATTCTTACAATAAAGTAAGCTAGAGAAAAGACAATGCCATTAAGAATATCATAAGAAAGAGAAAATATGCTATTCATTAAATGGAAGTGGATCATCATAAAGGTCTTTGTTCCCATCATCTTCGTGTTGAGTAGGTTGAGGAGGAGGATGAGGAAGAGAAGGAGTTGGTCTTGCTGTATCAGGGGTGGCAGAGGCCAAAGAACTGGGGGAGGTAGAAGGGGAGGCAAGAGAGGCAGGCATACTCGGTATAATTTTATGGAACTACACTATAATTTCTAATTGACTTTTTTGCTTTTTCAAAATTTCTCTAAAAATATTTACATATGATACCAATTCTTCTTCAACCATTTGCCTTATTTTCAGCATCCATGTTATAGAAGGGCCCATATCACATAATAAATAAAAAGCAGTGCTGAATAATTCAAACCTATCTTCCAGATGATCTGATATCAATTTGTTTTCTGGCACTGCTTCTTCTATGTCTTCTTCCTCATCCTCTGGCACTGGTTCTGAAGTGCTCATCTTCACCAAATCATATTGTTAATTCCTCTGGTATGGTTATCTATTAGCTCCAAGATTCATATATGACAACCCTTTGTTGCCTCTCTGCCCACTATCATTTTTCCCACATCCACAGTCTCTTACATGATTTCTTTGATTGGCTCTGTTGTACGTCCTGTGAAGTAATGTACAACATCTGAACACAGTTTTCTCCGGGAGGAATTTATTGTTCTGGGCTTAATGGGCTTTTACAGCTTTTTCCATAAACATGATGGCATCGTGATTGGTGTATTTCTTCACAATTTTTATGATATTCTGTCAGGATTCTGTTCCATAGCATTGACAATCATTTCCATAAAATGCTGTGTGTAATGAACCTTAAAGATCCTTATGACCTCCTGATCTAGAGGCTGAATTAGATACGTTGTGTTTGGGGGCAAATAGAACTGACATCTTTGGTGTTGAACTCATGACACTCTGGGTGTCCAGGGGCATTGTTCGTTATCAATTTATTGGTATTTTTTGCCAAATAAGAACTTAAAAGTCAGTCCCATACTGGCAAGGCACTTTCTGACTTCAGGGACAAAGCATCGATGTAACCCATCCAGAAGAAGTGTTCCTGTTGCCCAGTGTTTATTTTCTCCCTTCAAGGCTTGGAGGTTTGTGGCTTTATAGGTAAGGACAATCCTGATCATGAACCTGACTGCATTTGCACAAAACAGTAGAGTTAGCCTGTCCTTTCCTGCCTGAAGTGCTGGTGCTCACTTCTCTTCCTTGCTAATGTCTTTTGTGGCATTTTCCCCCATGTAGAATAGAGCATTATCTTTCATCTCCATTGAAAAACTGCTCAGGCAGATATCCTTTCTCCTCAATGATTTTCTTAATGGCATCTGGAAACTCCCTGCTGCCTCTTGGTCGTTAGAAGCTTCTTCTCCTTTTGACATTTTAAAAGCCAAACTTCTAAAATTATCAAACCACCCTTCACTGGCATTCAATTCTTCAGTTTTAGATCCTTCACCTTCTTTTTGCTTTAAGTTGTCATATAACGACTTTACTTTCTCTCGAATCCTATTAGAGTTTATAGGTATGCTTTATAGCAATCCTGCACCCACTTAAAAGCTATATTTTCAATATGAGATAAAACGTATTTCACAAAAAGTGCTAGGTTTTCAAACCTGCTGGTATAGCTGCAGTGATGGTTTCACAAGCTTCTGTTTTTTTAAATTAAATGTATTTTTTTTTAACAATAGTTCTTACACTGGATTCACTTACCTCGAAATGGTGGACAACTGCAGCTGTTGACCTCAATCTATGGTACATATCAAGCAATTCGGCTTTTTCTTGTAATATTACAACTTTCCTCTGCTTCTTGGGAGCACTTTTAGCATCACTAGTGACACTTTGTATGGGACCCATGGTGTTATTCAAGTTTTACAGTATTGCACTAAACATGAAAAATACACAAGAACCACAAGAGATCACTTTTTAGTGTGATGCACAATTTCTTGGAGAGACAAACTGCCCATGTGGAGATGACTGGCATCGCACAACATTTTAAGTGGATACTCACAACACTAGAGCTCACTGCCATAGCAATAGGAGGTAGCTATAACATTATTACAGTAGTATGGTATGTGCTATAATTTTATCATTATAATTGAATACTGCATGTTCATGTTTACATTTCTCTCAAAAGCAAATAGTGTAATATATGGCCTGTGTTTGTGTAAAATTTGATACATTTTAACTTTTTATCATGGAGTTGTGTTTATTTTATAGTAAATAAAATAGGCTAGTACCTACATATATTTTACGCATTGATAGCATACCTAACTTTTACACTATTTTTTTTTTTTAAATTTCTGGGCTACATGGTCTGTCTGTGAGTTTTCTCAAATTATTGCAAATCTTGAAAACAAATTTCAATATTTTTATTTAAAAAATCCACATATTAGTGGACCCGCACAATTCAAACCAGTATTATTCAAGGGCTAAGTGTACTTTATATTTAGATGTCTGCCGTGCTGTTTATCTTTGCCTCATGCGAGGTACTTCTTTCCAGTTTTACTCTGTATGCTGGCTGCACAGTTCTAGGACTCCACCTGCCCTCACATCATAGCCCGAAGGTAAAAGAGGAAACAAGAATTCAGGAAATTCCCCATGATACCAGTTGATTTTCGAGATTATACTCCCTTACCATTGGGCTTATTTTGGTCTTTAACTAGCTGTTTTCTGCATTCTCTCTAGAGTTTTTGGTGGCCATTGGTGAGAGAGAAAGGCTGTAGAGAGCTTATTTTATCTTGGCTGTCAACAGAAGTCAGATTTTTACCACTGCATATTAGTTTTTACCCATCCTAGAATTTCATATAAGTGGGACTATAAGGAGGTACTCTTTTGTGTCTTTTTTTCTCTCATGTTTTTGAGATTCACCCATGTTCTTGCATGTAACAGTGTTTTGTTCCTTTATACTGCTAATTCCATTGTGTGACTGTATCACAGTTTTCATATCCATTGGTTTATTTTTTTATTTTTTTTTTTAGAAATTAATGTTTATTTCCATGTTACTTAAGAACCGGTGCAAGAACAGCTTAAGACCACTCAGTAGTTGATCCTACCTATTCAGTGGCCCGAGCGATGGGAGCTGCACATCAGTCTTCTGTGGCAGGCTGAGCACTCCAGGCTTCAGAAGGAAACTGCTGAATAGGCACAGAGGACACCTGCATGCCTTCATACCAGTCTGCAACTTCAGGTTGAGTAGCGGTGAACTCAGGAGATGGAGAGGTCTATTCACCTTGAAATTCCTCCTTGGTCACAGCCTTTTCAGCAGCAGCCTGCTCTTCTTTTTCAGTCTCTTCAGCATCTCTGTAGAAGAAGAGATCAGGTATCTCCTCCCACAGGTGTTCACAGGAAATGGTACCACACATGTGCAGAAGTTCTCGGGCCAGCATCCACCAAATCAAACCCACTGAGTGAACTCCCTTCTTGCATGGGATGGCAATCTCCACATAGCACAGAGGAGAATCTGTGTTACACGGAGCAATGGTATGTAAGTTAACATAAGATGCCCCTGTGAGAGGCAGTGGTCAGCCCTGGGATCAGTCCCCAAAAGATGCTGTGGCTCCTGGAAGGGTGCCTGGATCTGGTTAGTGAAGATTCCAAGAGTGAAGCAGCCAGCAATTGGAATGGCTCCAGTGACAGCAGCAAACTTCAACATGGCCCTCTGGCCACTATTCCTGGAGAATATCACACAGACATCAGCAGGGTTTTCAATGGCAACAATGGCACAAGTTGCCAACAGAAACTTCCCCCAGGTCCTCTTCAAATTTATGATGTAGACACCATCACATTTCTTTTTATAAATGTACTGTTTCATTTGGAAGTCAAGGTTGGTGCCACCTACATGGGTTTCTGCTGCAAGGAACTTAAGGACATCCTCCTCCTCCATTTGCAGGACATCAAGGGCTCTGTATACTGTAAAAGTTTACCTTTAAGTTACGACAGGAATCTAGAACAATTCCATATAGACCCCTCTCTGGGTAGCACACGAAAAGCCCATTCTCTAGTTGATGGATATTTGGGTTGTTTCCAGGATTTGGCTATTATGAGTAAAACTGCTACGAACATCCATGCATAAGTCTTTTTGTGAACATAGGCTTTCATTTATCTTGGGTAAATGACCACGAGTGGAATTTTAGATCACTTAGAAAGTATGTGTTTCACTTTATAAGGCACTGTCAGACTGTGTTACTAAGTTGATGTATCATTTTATAAATCCACCAGAAATACAAAAGCAGGCTAGTTTCTTAAAATCTTTGCCAATCCTTGATATTGTCAATAAGTTTAAAAAGGGGAACAATAAAAGTACCAGACAAAAATGTAGAACATATTTTGTAAAAACAGAATAAGATAAATTGTTTCTAAGTGATAGTGAAAGCTTGATGTCATAAAGAAAGCTTGACTCCATAAAACATAAAATAACTACATGACAAAAATAATGTCAAATGAAAAGAGAAGAAAATGGCTAAAATATTTGTCAAATGTATTAAATATGTTGATATCCTTAATTTTTAAAGAGTTCTCATAAATTAATATGTAAAATACATCAATCCAGCAAAGATGAAGAGCAGGCAGTTCATAACAGAAAGATATTTTAAAGGTGTTTAAAGTTGCCCAATTTCACTCAAAATTATTGAAACATGAATAAAACAAAATATGTCATACTTCTATCCAATAAAAAAGGGACAATTTTTGCCTATGCACTGTGTTGGCAAGAGTTTTGGGAGAAAGAGCTTCTCATACACTGTTATTGGCTATATTAATTTGTATTTTCCCATTGGACCACAGTTTACTGTATACACAGTGCTTTGGGAAGCACTCTCTTAAGTGGGTTTGTCTTCTGCTCTCACCCTGCCACAATAATAATCAACACAGAAGAAGACTTCTCTGATCAAAAGTGAGGGGTTTTTAACCATACACCAAGCAGTGGACACCAGCTGGTTGTCCTCATACTCAGTACGAACACTATCTACCGCGAAATAGTATCAGATCCCACAGGTTAATACTCAATACCATAAGCTCATCCTTTCCTTCTCTGAAGTCACAATTCTGGAACTTCTGACCAATTGGCTTCAAGTTGGCGCTCCCACGATCCTCTCTTTGAGTTTATTTGCTAGAGCAGCTCACAGAACTCAGGGAACCATATTTATTAGCTTATTAGCAAGCATATTTTAAAGGATACAAATAAATAGCCAGATGAAGAGATACATGGGGTGAGGTCTGGGGGGATTTCTAAGTGCAGCAGCTTCTGTCCCTGTAGAGTTGGGGTACACCAACCTCCTGGCATGTGAAAGAGTTTTTCAGCTTCCTGTCATTCTCAATGTGTTCAGCTCTCCAGAAGCTCCTGGAACTCCATCCTTTGGGCCTTTTGTGGAGACTTCATTGGTTGTCTATGATGAAAGCAGGGACAACTATGTCAAAATGTGATTGGACCAAAAGGATGTGGTCTAAACTCAGTAAGCCTTGTCCATTCAGATTCTTCTTGATCTCTCTGTGCAGCATTCCTTCCACCAGAGCAGGGAGCAGGACCCTCTCTAGGATGAGGATTTTATGACCTATAATTGGATTACAGTCCTATTTTGGGCGGGTGAAAAGAGGACAGAAGTTCAGAGAGAAAGCTTTCATTTCCTGAGGCTTGCTTCTGAGGCCTAAAATTCTCCAACATTATAACCAAGACTGTGACAATGATTATGGAAGTTAGGAACTAGGAACCATGGATGGAAACGAATCCTAGTATCACACACAGGTGTTAGGATTTAATGTTGAATGTTTATAGAGTGTATTTTATGTATATTGCCTAAATTTATTCTACCAACACCAAAATAATTAGCTATTTTATATTCTCATTAAAAAAAAATAGAGTTTAGAGAGATGTCTTATTCAGTCAGGTCATACAACTAGTAAGTGGCATAGCTAGGTATAGAGACCTTATTTTTGAATTTCAAGTTCAGTTACATTAATCAGAGTTGACTTACCTTGAAACACATGTATTTTGTTCATCAGTGCATGTCACTATAAAGATGCTACATTTTATTACCTAGATAATGTGCTGGTTTTGTCCTAAGTTTATAGAATTGCTGTAACAATGTTGAGGGCATTCTTTTTTTTCCTTATTAAAATCTTGAAGAGGTGCTTTTATTTTTATTTATTTTTGTTTGTTTTAAGGACATGTTTTAAAATCTATCATTTGGACGATTTGGGTTAATAATTTTTGTTTTAGTGTTTTAAAGAACAGGCTCAGTGAAAATACTTTATTAACATGATAAATGATAAGTTTAAATAAAATACATGAAAAAAGAAAGTATAGTTTTGAAATAATTGATGTGGCATTGCACCAGCTTTTGAGAGAGTTAATTATTACGAGTTGCTGAACATTACTGCAATTTTCACATGGAAATACTTGCCTCTCCTATTTCCTTGTGTTATTGAAGACACATTATGAAAGCCATAATATCAGCAGCTTGCAATTTGGAACTCATTTGATTTAACTGATAAGAATCTTTTTCATTTCACAAAATATAACTTCACTCAGAAATATAAAACTGTTCTGCTGTATTAAACAGTGAATAATATAAGGATAACAATGTTAATTGGCTTTTGGACTGCAAGTACTTGAATCAACTCTCTTCTCCATCATTTTTCCATTAGATTTTGCTTGAATTACTCAGAAAAACCAAGGTATTTATCCTGATTTGTAAAACAATAGAACATTTTTCTGATAAGTGTTTTAACATTTTTAGAAATTATCTGCACTGTAAACAGATAGACAAAACAACAACAACAACAACAACAACAAAACAAAACACTAAAGCTACCCTAGAATGCATGATCAGCTGGATAGCCATTAAACATTTGTTCAATAGCCAATGATAATCTTCAAGTCAAATAGATCAAATAGGGCATTAGGTTATACTATAAAACAACACAGTTGAGTCTGGGAGTTAATCCTATTCAGATTTGAATATTGACTGCTTTTGCAGTCTCCCCTCTTGTGGCAGGATTGGGTACTGGTTAATGATGTGAATTCTGCACTAAAGCCACCTTTCTTTGGCCACCTTCTAGCTGTGTGATTTAATGAAGACTAACTTGCTTTCTGGACTTCAATTTTCTCATCTGTAGAATAAAAGTAACCACCTGCACACATAGAGAGTTTTAAGAATTAAATGGGACAACCAAGAGAGTGCCTAGTCCAGTGAGTGGAACATTAACAAATACTAAATAAGCATTCATTTTCTTTTTTCCCACTCCTTGACTTCTCCTTTGTCTTCCCTCCAGCCATGAAAGTTTTCAGCTCAGAGGGGCTTGTTGTGGACCCTACATTGTGCCTAGACTCCCTCTCAGGAAGACACCTGCTGCCCCTGCTATGGGTGTGCATTGGTGGAGAGCCTTCAGTTGCCAGCACCTCCAGGGCTTGCCTTGGATGCTGCCAACTGCTTTAATAAAAGTCAGAAGTCAGACCCTTTCCCAGGGCAGTCCACTTCTAAATGACAGACCACTCTTTGCATACAGAGGCTGGGCCATTTCTGCTCACATCCTTGTCACTCTGTCACATCCTTGTCATTCTAGATCCAGAGCTTCTCTGTGGGGTCTCTGAGGCACACTCTATGTGTGCAGGTGGTTACTTTTATTCTACAGATGAGAAAATTGAAGTCCAGAGAAGCAAGCTAGCCTTCACTAAATCACACAGCTAGGAGGTGGCCAAAGAAAGGTGGCCTTAGTGCAGAATTCACATCATTAACTAGTACCCAATTAGCTGCAATAGGGGAAACTGCAAAAGCAGTCAGTATTAAAACCTTAATAGGATTAGCTTCCAAACTCATCTGTGTTCTTTCATACTAAGATTTTTTTTTTTAACCTAAGTTCATTAGGCCTGCATCACAACTCAATGTCTTGCTCTGTCCAATGTTGCTTTCTTCTCTCTGTTCTACAGAGATTGATCCAAAGGATACTTTGATAAACATCTTTCAGTAAACTCCAACTTGGAGTTTGTTCTGCAGAGAACTCAAGCTGCAAACCAGCTCCTCTCTGCTTTTTAAAAGACTTTGAGGAACATTTGATTCAAAGCACAGCCAAGGGCATCCACTTTACTCCCTCATTTCACTTCCTCTACCTGTTTCACAGCACTGTCAGTAATCTCTCAGCCTAGGTGAGAAAAGATCCAGCACCTAATGTAGAACACTCACTCCTGATAAAAAATAAATCCTTAGTTTGAGTAATAATCATTTCTCTCAGGCTGAAAAGCTTAATTTCAAGCTGGTTGGACTCTTAATTCTATAGGTAAGACCTAAAAAGATTGTGAAACATTGATATTAAAATCTAATTAACCTCAGTATTATATTCTGTCCAGAACTAGGCTGAGTTTTTTTAATGGCATAGTCTTATTTGGACAAAACAAAACATTCAGTACCAGTGTTCTGCCATCAATCATTTCTACTGCTATTACAAACGAAAGCAATGATGGTAATAATAATACCTGAAATTTCAAATACCGTATTACAGTTAAAAAATGCAATATGTAATAATGAGATAAGAAGGTTAAGAGTATTACTTAGTTACTATACATAAAGAAAATGAGGCCCAAACTGCTTAACGGTTCATGAAAGTTCACAGAACTAATTGGTGGAATTGAGGCTGAATTCAAACTTCTGACAGTAGACTTGATGGGTTTTCTCCTACATTGTGATTAACCCCCATATATCACTTACAAAAATCAAGTCTGTTTGGGAACATGAATACAAATAAACAGTCTAAATTCTTTCATATTTGATTACTGGAAAATGTATGTTAATAGAAATACTTGTCCATAGAACACAGCTTTGCAGCCTATTCGTCCCAAAGAGCTGAACTTGCCTACACACAGCAACAAACAAATTACCTTACAAATACACAGCACTAACAATAGTTATGAACTCCAGTTACTAACACAGGCAATATCACAAAGATGGATAATGTGGCTTTCCCAACGATAAATATGAAATCGGTGGGGCATGTGCTAGGGCCATAGTTTGGGGAAAGTCTACTTGTGTGTTCTAAGTAGACTTTCCCAGGGAGTAAATGGAAGCTTGGAATTAGAAACTGGGTTTCTTTGTTCCACCATGTGCTGACCTCTGGATACAGAACCAAAGGAAGCTACACAGTGATTTGAATAGCAAGTGCTGTATAGAGTGTTCTATATTTAGAAATCACACTGAGTACGTTGGCAGAATTATAATGGCCTGATGTACTTTGTGGCATTACTTTGCTAAGAGGAGTGTAATGATTGCTTTGTTGACATATATCAGATATCTCAACTGACATATGTCAAATGTTAATCAGAAAAACAAGAAACAATTTCATTTTTTCACTTAATCATTTTGATTGTCATTTTCTCAACATTATCAATTAGCATGCATGTTGTTTGTTGCAATTCATTTGTAAGATCAATTCAAGAGATTCCAAAGTATTGAACAAATTTTGCTCAAAATCAGTGAAAAAAAATCCTTTATTAAAATTCAAAACAATGAAAATTCATAAAGCTGTATTGGTAAAGGAAAATTTTGCTTCAGCATGTTCATCATTAGATGATAGCAGGTGTTATGAAGGATAGAGCTATTTCTTATTGTTAATGTCCCATGTGGGCGCACAGGCAACAATTATGGTCTGCTGGGGACTGGGCTGCAGATTTCTCTGTTATGCATCACAAGGCACAATAACAGCTACAGTGAACTAGAGTAATAAATCTTCCCTGAAACAACAATTTGGTATTTACTTAAGTTTGTGATGACTACATGCTCTATTTTGAAGCACAGAATAACAGAGAATTGCTTTATGAAATCTTACGTGACATTCACAATTCTATAAATCCTCTCCAACCTATACAAACAAGAAGAAAATCTCACCAAATCTAATACTGTTACACATCTCTTTGCAGTAAGAGGAAGGAAGAGAATAGTTTTATCATTTTGGGTCTTCATTCTGGCTAAATTCTAGTGTAGAAGATTATACAGTGAAATATTTTCTCAATGTTTTATAGAGTTTTGGCTCTACTCCCATTGTAAAAAATTGTCCTGGCATATTTGGATAGGTTTTTGGATTTTCACACTTGGAGCAATGGAAGACTTGGTACTATCTTATTCGTCTTTTTAGCTGAATACCTATCAGAACACTGGCCCATAGTAGGTTTTCAATACTAGTTATTAAGAGGACGGCAAAGATGAATGAAGCACACTCTCTTTGTTCTCATGGAACTCACTAGACCTCCACGGAGACACCTGTGTGAGATAGTATTTTACTGCACTTAAAAAGAGCTTTGTCATGTTTAAAGCACCATTTATTTCAGAATCTCTCTGTATCCTTCTTTCCATGACAGAGGAAGAAAATCATCAGGAAAAGAATCCTCCTATCCCTGGAGCTGTGACTTCTCAATCACTGATTTTTCTGCTGTTATTACTAATAGCAGAAACAAATTACTGATGATTGTAACTATGATAAAAATGCTGGATATAGCTCATACAGAATCACAAAAGCAGAACAGAGTTCTAGCCTGTGCTCTTTTTCAATGCCAAATATGGTTCTGATTACTAAGTTACTTAGTAAAGGCATTCTAATTTAAATTCTTGAAACAATGATTCATCCTAGGGGATAAGAAAGGTTACTGGCTTTGGGAAGTAGAACTCCTTGACCTTTGGTTCTTTCTTGTTTGCCGAGATAAATATGCCCTACCCAGAATTATGAAGACATAGGAAAATCTGAATAGACCAACAAGAAGTAAGGAGATTGAATTAGTAATATTAATAGAATGTGTCACATTAAAGAAAAGTCTAGGATGTGATGGCTTCATTTCTGACTTCTACAAAACATTTAAAGAATAACCAATATCAATCTTCCTCAATCACTTTCATGAAAGATCAAAGAGGAGAGAATATTTTCAAACTTTTTTTTTTTTTTTTTTTTTAAGGCCAGCATTGCCCTCATACCAAAGCCACGCAAGGACATTACAAGAAAAGAAAATTACAGGGCCATATCCTTATTCAATATAGATGCAAATATTCGCAACAAAATACTAGCAAACTAAATTCAATGCATTAACAGGATCATCCACCATGATCAAGTGGGATTTATCCCTGGGATGCAAGGACAGTTCCTTGTATTTCTAGTAGTTTTTCATCTATATTTCAGTGTGATGCTAAAGGACACATAAATCTTCAGTATTACTGTAATATTTGCAAAGTCATCTCAGAATTATAAAATAGCTTTATCCTAGTTAATATTTCATTATAGCATATATTATATATTATTATTTTACTAGCATTATTTCTTTTTGTGTGTGTAGGTTTGCTAGGTATTTCTCTGCTTATTCTTTTATTGTCTACATATTTAAATAATTTTCTGTGTGATGATTATTACGTATAACATACAATAGAGTTTTCATTTTAAAACTCAACTAAGTTTTTTTCCAATGGCTATTTTCCTGTTATATTTATTGTTATAACAGATGTACTTGGCATATTATCATTTTATTTCAGACATTTTGCTAAATGCTTCCTTGATTTATTTTTGTCTTATTTTTTAAAAATCTGATTCATTTTCTTGATCTCTGAAATTAGATCCCTCAATCCCTGCAGTAATCTTGAATGTACATAATGTGTTTAAATTCTACTTGTGTTTACTTTTATTCCTTTAAAATAATTACTTAAACACATAAACTACATTTCTCACCATAACAGAATAGCAAGTTACATTTCTCCTGCCTATCACTCTACCAATATTCTGATATTAATTGGTTGTAATTTTATCCCCATTATATTAATACTGATTATCATTTGATATCATGTGGCTTTTCACAAAATTTAGCATTTGTATTCAATGTAATAACCATAATAATTTCATTTATTTATATCTATTTAGCATTCAAATGGAGTCAGTGCTCATTGCCAATTCTTTTGTGCCATAATTTTATTATTCATGAGTTTATCTTTTAAATTCATGTTGAATGTGAATGATATATCTTACTGATGTTTTGCTTATTGGAAAAAATGTATTTCTTTCTCTTCACATGTAAATGATAATTAGGTTTGTTGTCAGACATTGTTGGCTACCTAACCATTATCTATTTCATCTTCTAACTTGCCACCAAAATTTTGGTTGTGTTTGGGATGGCGATGCACCCAGCTAAATATTTTTTTTCAACCTTCCGAGACCAGTAAGATATTTGAAGTATGATAAAAGAGTGCACATGCAGGTTGATTGGCCCTCTCAACCTTCTCTTGAATATGGACACTGCAAGCATATGCAGTGCTCTTGGGCCATGAATCTTACAAGGTTGAAGACAAAAGCTAACAGGCTAGGAATGTTGGAGAAGAAAACATAGTACCTGGCCGCTGAGCAGCTAGACCAAGCATCATCACTCGTCTGCCTCTAAAATGCTTGTTATTTGAGATGAGTGGTGTTCAAGCCACATTAACTTGGGTTTTCAATTAGCTTGAGCTGAACTGATATAGTTTGACATAGAATATAGGCGGTTTTAACCTTGTCCACTATTAAAGCAAAACTAGTGTAAATGGAACCTCTAAAGAACAATAATTATCCTTGTAGTCTTCAATCCAATTTCAAACTTCTAGAGATATTTTCATTATGTTGATGATCATGTAACCCAATCTTCAGTATTATTCTGGGTTACTAATCCTTGCTTGAACATGTGACCAGTCTTAAAAGCTACTGGTCTAGAACTGTGAGGTTGAATACAAGTAGCTACTAGCCTCATATGTCCTATTAAATTTATGTTTATTAACATTAAATACATTTTTTTAAAAAACTAGTTCCTCTGTTGCACTAGCCACATTTCAGTTACCACATGTGGTTAGAAGATGCCATATTAGAAGAGCAGGTATAAACATTTTACCTCCATACAAAGTCTTATTGGGCAGTACTGTCTTTGCTACACAAAATGTGCTCTTACGACCAGAAGCTTCATCACTACCTGGGGCTTGTTAGAAATGTAGAATCTCGGGTCCTACTATAGACATACTAAGTAAAAATTTGAACTTTGATAAGATTTCCAGGTAACTCATATAAACCCCAATGTTTGATGTGCACTACCCTGTATGATCTGGTCCTACATATATATTGGTCCCAATATTTAATAATAAGCTAACATTTATTGATATGTAGCAAGTTACTAAGAACTATTCTAAGAACTCTACAAAAATCTCAGTCAGTCCTCACAAAATATAAAAGGGACATTATCTCCCTTTTACATATTGAACAAAAAGGCACAGAAAAGACATATGACTTTACTAAAATCACTCTGTGAATACATCAGGGAGCCAAAATTAACACTCAGTCATTTTGACTAGACAACTCATAGTGCTGGTTCCCCCAACTCTCTATTATAATTGGTATCTTTAAATACTAGGTTTTAGGATCTCTGAGAGAAGGACCATGTCTTATTTTTTAATTAATTTTAATAATTTTTTTAGGCCAAGTCTAGCTCTGTCACCTAGGATAGAGTGCAGTGGAGTGATCATAGTTCACTGCAGCTTTGACTTTCTGGGTTCAAGCCATCCTCTCACTCAACCTCCCAATTATCTGGGACTACAGATGGACACTATCATTTCCAGCGACATTGATTGATTGATTGATTGATTGTAGAGACAGGTCTCACTATGTTGCTCAGTCTGGTCTTGAACTCCTGGGTTCAATTGATTCTCCCATCATGGTCTCCCAAAGCACTGGGATTACAAGCATGAGCCACCACACCCAACCATGTTTTATTTTTGAGTTCAGAGCCTATTAGAATACCTGGCATACAAGAGATTCTCAATTTCTATTTATAGAATGAAGCATGCATGAATGAATGGGGGGATCAAGGCTCATTTTGCCTGATGTCAAGTGGAGTTCCTGGTAACTCTGTCACAAAGTCTATTATTTTTAGTTGAAATGAAGAAGACTTTGTTTACCTTTGGTAAAAACAGAAATTTGAAACAATTCCACACAGTTATCACTCTTAAGCAAATAACAGATCCAGCAAAGAACACTGTGTGGAGTACTATGAAAAGTGAGTGGATAGAATACTCTTAGTGATAAGCATCCACTAAAGCAGTTATAAAGGGTTTGGAGCATAAAAATATTTTAATGACCAAATCAGAATAATGGCAGCTGTTGTAACAAACAGACCCAAATCCCCGGATGTATACTGCTTTAACAAAATAAATGTTTATTTCTTAGTAATGGATTCAAAACAGGTGTACCTAATGGGCAGCTAGGTCCTCTCCCAGTGGTGTTCTTTCCTTGTCTTTTGTGACTCTGCCATGTTTACCACACAGTTTACAGGTTCTCTATGCTTATTTTGTTTTGTTTTTAAGACGGAGTCTCACCATGTTAACCAGGCTGGTCTTGAACTCTTGGCCTCAAGTGATCTTCCTGTGTTGGCCTCTTAAAGTGCTGGGATTACAGGCATGAGTTTATGATTATTTGTAAAAATCCAGAAGAAATGGTTAAAACAAAAGCGTAGAGAAAGCAAACTTTTTTTTTTTTAAAGACAGAGTCTCGCTCTGTTGCCCACACTGGAGTACAGTGGCGCCATCTTGGCTCACTGCAACCTCCACCTCCTGGGTTCAAGCAATTATCCTGCCTCAGGCTCCCAACTAGCTGGGACTGCAGGTGCATGCTGCCATGCCCAGCTAATTTATTTTGTATTTTAGCAGAGACGGTGTTTCACTGTGTTCCCCAAGCTGGTCTCAAACTCCCGAGCTCAGACAATCTGCCTGCCTTGGCCTCCCAAAGTGCTAGGATTATAGGCACGAGCCACTGCACCCAGCTGCAAACTTTCTTTTTTAACCCTCTTGAGTTTAATCCTCTTGGCTCCACCTACATGCAAGTTGAGGAAAATGCTATGAAATTTAATCCCTGGCTGGGCAGCCTTTCCAAATCACACCTTTTGTATTATGGTAGAGCCAACACAAATATTTTGATGGACAAGTATTCCCCTTTCTGTATATGCTGAGAACAAAAAAAACCCACATGATTTATTTTAGTTTAGATCTTCCTAACTGCAGAGCATGAAGCAAGGACTTTGATGTAGATAGTTTAATGGAAAGTGATTCCAGCAACCAAGGTGAGTGAGTAGAGTGAGACAAGAAAGGAAAGAAGGAAGCTATGGAGCTGGTTACTGTGGTCCATAATGAGGCAATCACATTTATGACTCTGATAAAACGTGTAGAATACATGTATATTGTCCTCTAAAGTACAGAAGACAAGAATACTTAGCCCATTGACTCACATACCCCATGAGCATTACCCCTTCAGATTAACTTCCCTGTACTCCCAGGCTATGCTGCAGGTTGTGTTAAGCAGTCTTGCCAAGATTTGGAGAAAATTCTGAAGCAGAAAAGATCGGAGTGTGTTCAGAGCTGTCTACTTTTGGAGGCTGGAACAGATAGGGAAAGACGATGCAAAATCCTGCATAACAAAAGAAAAAGTATACACAAAACACCATACAAGGAAAGACTAGTAAACTAAAATTAGGAGAGAAGGACAAGGAAGAATAAAAAATTTTCATGAAAGAGTCAAAACCTTTATAAAACAATGTCTCTCTAGCATAAGACACATGATGGACAGAAAGAAAGGAAAGTAACATTTGTCAAATACTAACTATATTGAATTTTTACATGCATCATACCATTTAATTCACCCAATAATTGTGAAACATAGGTATTGTTCTCATTCTACAAGGGAGACATTATGGCTTGGAAAAAATGAGTTAATTGTTAGAGATTATGTAACTGGCAAGTGCTGGGTTCCTAATTCAATGTCAGTATGGTTCCATGTCAATGATCCTTCCACTGAAACAGCAGAGGATAAGGAAAAGTGACTAATGATCTAGACAGTAAGACTAAGAAAATGACCAAGGCCAGTGC
This sequence comes from Mandrillus leucophaeus, assembly GCF_000951045.1. Taxonomy (NCBI): domain Eukaryota; kingdom Metazoa; phylum Chordata; class Mammalia; order Primates; family Cercopithecidae; genus Mandrillus; species Mandrillus leucophaeus. The sequence continues at coordinate 1,083,242 of NW_012102288.1, forward strand.
CCCTCATACTGTAATATGCATATTAATCATCTGCAGCGTTTTATTAAAATGCAGGTCTGATTCAGTAGGTCTGAGGTGAAGCTTGAGATTCTGCATTTTTTCATGGGCTTCCAGGTGATGCTGATGGTGCCGGTTTGTGGACCATACTGTAGTTGCTAAGGCCTGAACATTTCTACTGAAGTCTTGAGAAAAGAGAATTGTTAAAATAATATTTTCCACACCCATTCATGACTTTTATTATAAAAAAGAAAAAAAAACTCTCAGTAAACTAGGAACAGGGGGGAACTTCCTTAAATTTATACAGAGTATCTGCAAAAAATATACAGCTAACATCATACTTTAATGGTGAGAAACTAGAATCTTTCTCACAAGATCAGGAAAACAGCAAGGATGTTTCCTCCCATTACTCCTTTCAACACTGTACTAAAAGTAATAGTGAAATAGCAAAGGAAAGAAAATAAAAGGTATACAGATTGGGAAAGAAAAAATAAAACTGTCTTTGTTCACACGTGACATTATTGTCTATGTAGAAAATGTAAAAGAATTGACCAGAAAAACTCCTGGGAATAACAGTTAAAACAGGTTGTAGGATACAAGGTTAATATACAAAAGTCAATCACTTTTATGTATACTGTCAATGAACAAGTGGAATTTTAAATTCAAAATACAATACTATTTACATTAGTATGCACAGAAGTAAAATACTTAGGTATAAATCTAACAAAATACATAGAAGATCTACATGCAGAAAACTGAACTACATGAATGGAGAGATAGTCCATGTTCATGGGTGCAAAGACTCAGTATTGTCAAAATGTCAGTTCTTCCCAACTTGATTTATAGATTCAATGTAATCCCAATCAAAATCCCAGCAGTTATTTTGGGGATATCGACAAACTGGTTCTAAAATTTATATGGAGAGGCAAAATACCCAGATCAGCCAGCATGCTATTGAAGGAGAAGAACAAACCTAGTAAATTGACACTACCCAACTTCAAAACTTATTATGAAGTTCTAGTAATAAAGACAGTGTGATACTGGCTAAAGAATAGACAAATAGACCAATGGAGCAAAGTAGAAAACACAGAAATAGACCCATATAAACACAATCAACTGATCTTTGCCAATGACATAGCAAAGATAGTTTCCCGCCCCCCCCCCCAACAAATGGTGCTGGGACAACTGGACAACCATATTTAAAAATAGACACAGACTTTCCACCTTTTACAAAAACTAACTTAAGATGGATCACAGACCTAAACATAAAAATGGAAACCTATAAAACTGCTAGATGATAATATAGGAGAAAATTTAGATAACTTTGGGTATGGAGATGACTTTTTAGACACAACACCAAAGGCATGATCCATTAAAAAAAAAGCTAAATTTTAGTAAAATTAAAAATTTATGTTCTATGAAATATACACTGTCAAGAAAATGAGAAAACAAGCAACAGACTGGGAGAAAATATTTTCAGAAGCTATATCTGATAAAGGACTGTTATCCAAAATATCCAAGATCACTTAAACTCAACAAGAAGAAAACAAAGAACCTGCTTAAGAAATGGGCAAAAATTTTGTAACTGTATTTTACATTTAAGTGTTTAATTCATCTTGAGTTAATTTTTGTATAAGATGTAAGAAAAGGGTCCAGTTTCAGCCTTCTGCATATGGTGAGCCAGTTTTTCCAGCACCATTTATTGAATATAAAATCCTTTCTCCATGGCTTGTTTTTGTGAGATTTGTTCAAGATCAGATTGTTGTAGATGTGTGAGGATATTTCTGAGGTATCTGTTCTGTTCCACTGGTCTAGAAGAAAACCTAGGCAATACCATTCAGGATGTAGGCACGGGCAGAGACTTCATGATGAAAATGCCGAAAGCAATTGCAACAAAAGCCAAATTGACAAATGGGAGCTAATTAAACTAAAGATCTTCTGTACAGCCAAAGAAACTGTCATCAGTGTGAACAGGCAACCTACAGAATGGGAGAAAATTTTTGCAATCTGCCCATCTGACAGAGGTCTAATATCTAGAATCTACAAGGAACTTAAACAAATTTACAAGAAAAAAAAAATAAACAACTCCATAAAAAAGTAAGCAAAGGATATGAACAGACACTTCTCAAAATAAGACATTTATGTAGCCAACAAACACATGAAAAAAGCTCAACATCACTGATCATCAGAGAAATGCAAATCAAAACCACAACGAGATACCATCTCATGCCAGTCAGAATGGTGATTATTAAAAAGTCAGGAAACAATAGATGCTGGCAAGGCTGTGGAGAAATAGGAAAGCTTTTATACTGCTGGTGGGAATGTAAATTAGTTCAACCATTGTGGAAGACAGTGTGGTGATTCCTCGATCTAGAACTAGAAATACCATTTGACCCAGCAATCTCATTACTGGGCATATACCCAAAGGAATATAAATCATTCTACTATAAAGTCACATGCGCATGTATATTTATTGCAGCACCATTCACAATGGAAAAGACCTGGAATCAACCCCAATGCCCATCAATTATAGACTGGACAAAGAAAATGTGGTACGTATAACCCATGGAATACTATGCAGCCAAAAAGGAATAAGATCATGTCCTTTGCAGGGACGTAGAAGGAGCTGGAAGCCATCATCCTTGGGAAACTAACACAGGAACAGAAAACCAAACACTGCATGTTCTCACTCATAAGTGGGAGTTGAATAATGAGAACACATGGACACAGGGAGGAGAACGACACATTCTAGGGCCTGTTGCGGGCTGGAGGGAAAGGGGAGGAACTTAGATAATGGGTCAATAGGTGCAGCAAACCACCATGGCACACATATACTTACATACCAAACCTGCACATTCTGCATATGTGTCCCGGAACTTAAAAAAAAAAAAAAAAGAGAGAGAGAGAGAGAGACAGAGGGAGGAAGAGGCAGAAAAAAAAAAAAAAAAACCGGAATGTGCACAAGATCTGAACAGACACCCACCTCACCAAAGAAAATAAACAGATGGCAAATAAGCACATCAAAAGATGCTCTACATCATATGTCATCAGAAAACTGCAAATTAAATCACCAATAAGATATCTATTAGAAAGAGCATCAAATGCTGAAAACTGACACCACCAAATGCTGGTGAGGATGTGGAGCAATAAGAACTCTCACTTACTGCTGGTGGGAATGCAAATGGTACAGTCACTTTGGAAGACAGGTTGGCAGCTTCTTACAAAACTAAATATACTCTTACCATAAGATCCAGCATTCATGCTCCTTGCTAATTATTATTAAGAAATCATGCAATAATTTCTTAATACTTAGAAATATTTACTCAAAAGAGTTGAAAACACATGTCCACACAAAAACCTACACATGAACGTCTCTAACAGCTTTTTTCATAGCTGCTAAAACATGGAAGCAACCAAGATATCTTTCAGTAGATTAAAGGATAAGTAAAGTGTGGCCCATAAAGACAATGGAATATGATCAACACTGAAAGAAAATGAGTTATCAAGCCATGAAAAAACATGAAGGAGATGAATGCATATATATAAGTAAAAGAAGCCAATAGGAAAAGGCTACGTACTGTATAATTCCAACTATGTGACATTTTGGAGAAGGCAAGACTATGAAGATAGTAAAAAGATTAGTGGCTGCCAGTGGCTAGGTGGGTGGAAGGAAAGAATAGATGGAGCGCAAAACATTTTTAGGGCAGTGAAACCACTTTGTATAATATTATAATGGTGAATTCCTCTCTTTATGCATTTTCCCAGACCCACAGAATGTACAACACTGCGTTAACCCTAAACTATGGTTTGGTAACAAAGATGTGTCAGTGTAGGTTCATCAGTCGTAACAAATTGCCACTCTGGTGGGGAATGTTGATGTTGTAATGGAAAAGACTACTTATGCATCAAGGCAGGGGTTATACAGAAAATTTCTGTACCTTCTGCTCAATTTTGCTGTAAACCTAAAACTACTCTAAAGATAAAATCAATTTTTAAAAAGCAGGCTGGGTAAGGTGGCTCGTGTCTGCAATCCCAGCACTTTGGGAAGCCAGGCAAAAGGAAGGCTTGAGGTCACCTGTTGCAGTCCTAGTTACTCAGGAGGCTGGGGCAGGAGGATTTCTTAAACCCAGGAGTTTGAGGTTACAGTGAGCTATGATCACACCATTGCACATCAGCCTGGGCAACAGAACAAAATCCTCTCTCTAAAAATAATTAAAAATAATTTTTAAAAGGAGATATTCTTGCTTAAATAATGGATTTAAAATAATTTGTTTCTGTTTACATTATTTAGAGGATTCTATTTCAAGTTTTATCCATAGAGTAATTAGGATTTTCTCAAAACTCTGTATTTTCTAATTACTGTAGTTCATAAAAAAAATAGAGAAATACTGACATCATGAGAAACATACAAATCTATGATACCAGCCAACCACCTATTTATCAAGGTTGTTCTATTCTTAACTGAATCAACCTACACCTCTGCTATTTGGCAGATTGGTAGAGAGAGACGATACCCATAAAAGGGTTATTTGCATACACTCTATGTAAATTCAAATGTATAAAATATATTGATGCCACAAATAAAATTAAAAAGTGTACATTAAATAAGACTTCCTCACTTTTCATTTGGCATGCCACTTAAGATTCTGGTATCTCCATGGAACACCCCACTAGGTATTACTGATATTGTAAAAACAAAACATACCTAAAGTCTGGCTTCTGCAGAGGTGTCCCTGATGTCAAGGTTCGCATTTTTGACCTGGGACAGAGGAAAGCAAAAATGGATGAGTTTCCACTCTGAGGCTACATGGTGCCAGATGAATATGAGCAGCTCTTCTCTGAAGCACTGGAGGATGCCCACATTTGAGCCAACAGATACGTGATAACAACTTGCAGCAAAGTTGGCTTTCATATCCTAGTGTGGTTCCACCCCTTCCAAGTCATTCACAACAGAAAGATGTTGTCCTGTGCTAGAGCTGACAGACTCCAGATGGGTATGGAAGATGCCTTTGGAAAGCTACAGGGCACCATGGCCAGGGTTCACATTAGCCAATTCACGTGTCCATTTGCACCAAACTGCAGAACAAGGAGCATGTGACTGAGGCCTTATACAGGGCCAAGTTCAAGTTGCTTCACCAGCAGATGATTCGCATCTCAAAGAAGTGGGGCTTTACCAAGTTCCAGTCAGATGAATTTGAAGGCATGGTGGCTGAGAAGCAGCTCATCCCAGATAGCTGTAGGATCAAATATAATTGTGGGTTTTGTCATTAAAAGTAATTTCTTTTGCACCACCCTAATACATCCCCAATTGTGGCCTCCTGGACCAGTGACAGGTCTTACATTCATGAGACTTTCCACTGTGCCCCCTCCTCTTTCTGCCCACCAATAAATCCTACTTCCTATAAATAAATAGTAAATAGGACTTAAACTTAAGCAAATATGCATCTATCATTTAATAGCCTTGTGAGGCTGGGCTTCTGACTTCTTTAAATCTAAGTCTCCAGACTCTTAGGTTAGGGTAGATTAATACCTAACCCATAAATGTCCTATGCTAGTGTTTTATGCTAGAGTGCCTGGGATAACAGAAAAGCCAAAACCCTATTATACGTATTGATATTGAGCCCAAAAGTAAATCAACAGCAGAAACAGAATCAAGCAAAGCAGCTGGGATAGATAACTGTAAGAATTTCAGAAAGAGTAAGCAGGAACTTTACTCTTAAGCCTTGGCTGGAAAAAGAAGTATTCCCATTACAATTACAGAGTTGGCTTTATACATCGAGTACCATATTAGTAAGAAAAATGCCTATGGGTGTTAGAAATGTTTATAAGTCTATTAATTTCAGAATGAACACTTTCTGAATTCTTCAAGGTGAAAACCAGTTTTTACTCTTCCTGGCATTGATCTTTCTCCACAACTCGCTCTAAAAAAATCAATGGCAGTTTCTTGCTGGGCTCTGTTTGGAAGGAACTGGAAGCAAGTCAAACAGCTTTGGAGTTTATTTTTGTTAAAGGGTGGGCACAATAGAGGATGTACTCGACATCTGCAGCATCCATGATGAATTATTTATTCCTGATTATTCTGAGCAGACAGACTTGTTTGCAGCAATATGTCACACATATTACAAAAGTTAAAATGCAAATGAAAGAGGGTCAATCTTATTTTTAGAACCGTAAAAATTTCTTAATGTTTAGAAATATTGTATTTCATGTTAATGATAAAAAATCTTTTAAATCAATTTTTGACTTCTAATAATATATTAGTCCTATGTTTATATTTTATTTATCAAGCTTTTAGTGGTTGTATCATATGTCGATCTTATTTTTATGGGTATTCTGAAGGATAAATCTTAAATATGATATCTCATTACTAATTTAACTTGAATTGACTTAACGGTTTTCAATAATGGGTTGAATATAGCAATATAATCAAAAGTCATTTTTAAATTAGTTTGAATACATGTGAATCACAATTGAGAAACTTAGTAAAAAGGAAATTCCATTTTTTTCTTAGGAATAAAATATGAATTTAGTCTCAGTGTGTGCTAAGTGTTGTTTCACAGTTTATTATAAAAAAATGATATTCAAGAATTATCTTTTAACTAAAATGTGTGTAATTGCTGATAAATGTAGTACTCAAATTTTCCTTATTTACATTATACATAGCTGCTATTGAAGCCGTATGTATCATTAGCTAAAAAGAATACCACTTCATATTTTCTCTACCCCAGACCCTCACCGAACTCTTCAATATCTCCACCATTGTCATCAGCAATCAAGAGTGAGCATACGTGTTTGGTCATGGCTTTGCTACCTTGATAATATTTATAAGATTTTATTGTCAGCCTGCTTCAGTGAACTGATGGATAACTGTTGCAGTATTTCTGTGGAAAAACATTGTCTCTGCACCTACAACAGATAGACCTCAAAGAACCTGTTAGTTGAAATGAAATATTGGTTGGTATTGTCAAAGTTATCATTTCCAAATTGATTTTCTATTCAATTCCTTTTCAATACTCACTTTTATATGCCCACTTTACAATTTTTATTATTCATAAAGAATTTGGAAAATTCTGATAATTCACATGGAGAAAGCTTTAAAATGATATAACACACCACTTTGGAGAACTCTATACTTATTTTGCCATGTTTCCTTCTAAGAATGTTCCTGTCTATATTCATGTCTTTCATATATATTTTTTTTAAGGAGCCATTTAACCATGTTATTTTTAAGCCGAATTTTTTACTATAATATCTTAAATATCTTTACATTTAATATTCTACCACAACATAATTTTAATGACTACATGGTATGAATTGTATGAATGTACCATGGCTGCTTCTTTATTTTCTAAGTTGTCCTGTATTAGAAATTTAGGCTGCTTTCCAATATTTAGCTTTAGAAGCAATTTTGTGATGAATGTCGTTGTAGCTATACTCTGTCCATATTCCTATTTCTTTGGGATAAATTCTCAGAATAGCAATTCCTGGGTCAACATAAAAAAACCTTTTGGCTGGGCATGGTGGCTCATGCCTGTAATCCCAGCACATAGGGAGCCCGAGACAGGAGGATCACTTGAGCCCAGGAATTCAGGACCAGCCTGGGCAACATGGAGAGACTCCATCTCTACAAAAAAATGTCAAAAAATAGCCAAGTGTGGTGGTACACACCTGTGGTCCCAGCTACTCAGAAGACTGAGGTGGGAGGGTCACTTGAATCCAGGAGGTAGAGGCTGTAGTGAGCCATGATTGCACTACTATACTGCAGCCTGGATGATAGAGTGAGACCTTGTTTCAAATAAATAAATAAGATTTTCAATAGGTTCTGACAAATTGTTTTTCAGAAATACATTAGGTTTGTGCAAAAGTAATTGTGGTTACTTTTAATGGCAAAAATTATGATTACTTTTGCACCAACCGAATAGTATCAATTTATACTTCCACCAAGTATGTGTAAGGGTCCTCTTTTACTTGACCCCTCATCAAAACCTATGGTCCGATATATTCTTCAGAGTATATACTAGAAAATCAAGGGGGAAACATACAATCAGGGATGGGGGAATGGTGAGAGTAGAAATAGGAAGAAAAGGAGGCCATGACCTCCAGATGTTGGATAAATCACAACTCTAAGATCACTGGGGAATGAAGAAAAGGTTTGTTTGGAAGACTTTGAGGTCCAATATAATTTTATTATACGAGGTCCTAAAAGTCTCCTTCAGGACTTCCCACGAAATTTCCCGTCATTGGTTTTCTCAGGAACTTTCTGCTATAAAAATTTGGAATGTCAGGGCTAATTTGTTCTCTCAAAAGCCTGATTATAAAAGCATTTTAAAACCATGACAATCTATGCAAACATAGAAAACATAGATAGAAAAAGGCTATGGGTGTTAGGAATGTTTATAAGTCTATTATTTTCAGAACACTTTCTGAACTCTTCAGAAAATTAGAAATTATAATAATTCATGCTAATCTCCCAACAAACTGATAATCTCAAACTATTGTTAGAAATATTAATTATTCATAATGTCTCCCATTGTCTTGGGATTGTATCTTCTCTCACCTGACCACAGAGTGCACACTTAGCCTATTATTACTAGATTGTAAAATAATTTATAGAAAAGAGATTAGATGATCTATAAAAATATAGTCACTCATTGCTCATTTTACTGGGCACAGGTTCAAAG
>NW_012102288.1:1092179-1119221 GCF_000951045.1 Mandrillus leucophaeus
ACGCACGCAGAGATTTGAGTTCACTTTACATCAAATGGAAACTGCTCTCCCAATACCTGTAAAGGCAAACCAGCCTCTATACTCTGCTTAGGGATTCCTCAAACTAAGTTTTTTTCCTCCCTTGGATACACTGCATTTCTTCTCTATCTTAAGCTACTTTTCAAATTTTAATTATCACATCTTATTTTAGTTAATATGCTTTTTAATTCTAAAATATTTACATGCCAATCTTATAATTTTTCATTCTGGCCTACAAAATCAATTATGAACTCATTTTCATAAGATCATTCAGCTTAATTTTCCTTAGGAGAAAACCTTTTGTCAGTTAAATGCTTTAAATATATCTTCAGTCTCGTTCCATTTGAGATTAGCTTGGAAATAGTTTCTTTAGATAGAATATCAAATTGTAAAAATTGAATAACTATCTTTATTTATAAATATATAAAGTTGGATCTTACACTACCACTTCATAATAAGCTTGGTGAAATGGCTCGACTATGAATTTTATAGCTCAAGTTCATTGGACTGCTTATTTTTTATCTAAATAAAATTATGTGCCATTTCTACAGGATGAATAACTCAGAAGACACATTAAAAAATTCTGGCAATTAATGGGTGTCTACATTTAAATTTTTCTTTTCTTTTGAGATGGAGTCTCACTCTGTCACCCAGGCTGGAGTGCAGTGGCACCCATCTTGGCTCACTGCAACCTCCGCCTCCTGGGTTCAAGCGATTCTCATGCCTCAGCCTCCCAAGTAGTTGGGATTACAGGTACCCACCACCACACCCAGCTAATTTTTGTATTTTTAGTAAAGACAGGGTTTTACCACCTTGGCCAGGCTGGTCTCGAATTCCTGACTTCATGATCCATCTGCCTCAGCCTCCCAAAGTGCTGGGATTATAGGCATGAGCCACCATGCCCAGCCTAAAAATTGTTTTCTTTAATCTTTGAAATCCATATTCTAATAACTTGTCAGTGTTGATGGAGAAATAGACTTAACATTATAAAGTACCTTTTTCTAGTGCTCACAGACTTTTACTTCACTATTTCTTGTAAACAATTTTTAATGTGTAGCTTTTAGAACCTTTGAAATAAAAGCAGTTTGGTTAATGAAGATGTTAGAGCATTAAACCTCTTTCAGGAGGTCCAAAATTCTTGTATGATCTTATTTGTATATCATCTTAATTCATTCTGCCTTTTGCAATTATTCGAACTATTAATTTATTATTATTGAGAAAAAGTCTCGCTCTATCACCCAAGCTGGAGTGCAGTGGCATGATCTCGGTTCACTGCAACCTCCCCCTCCTGGGTTCAAGTGACTCTCATGTCTCAGCCTCCCAAATAGCTGGGATTACAAGTGTGTGCCACTATGCCCTACTAGGTTTTGTATTTTTAGCAGAAACAAGGTTTCACTATGTTGACCATGCTGGTCTCGAACTCCTGACCTCAAATGATCCACTCGCTTTGGCGTCCGAAGTGCTGGGATTACAGGCATGAGCCACTGCGCCCGGCCTGGTCTATTATTTTAGATATTCCTATACAATTGTCTCCCTTTACCATGGTTTCACTTTCCATAGTTTTAATCACTCACTGTCCAAAAAAAAAAAGAAAAATCAAAAGGCAAATTACAGAAATAAACAAGTCATAAGTTTTAAATCGTGCTACTCTGAGTAGCATGATGAGATTTCGGCTATTCTGCTTTCTCCTCCTCTGGACATGAATTCTGTCCAGCAGATCCACACTGTAGACTTTCCCTTTCCATTGGTAATTTAGTACCTCTCTCAGTCATTAGATCAACTATAAAGGTATTTTAGTGCTTGTGTTCATATAACCCTTATTTTACTTAACAATGACCCAAAAGCACAAGAGTAGTGATGCTAACATATTTTTGTGATTGTTCTATTTTACTGTTATTGTTGCTAATCTCTTACTGTGCCTAATTTAGAAATTAAAATTTATCATAGGTATATATGGGTAGGAAAAACACATAGTATATATACAGTTCAGTATTCTCAGTTTGCAGGTATCCACTGGGGCTCTTGGAATGTATTCCCTGCAGATAAGGGATAATTATTGTATTTCAGTTTGACAAAGAGAAGTCACGTTTTTAAATAAATGTTATCGTTGTATATTTAGTCTGTATTAGAGCTATTAAGATTCATTGGTTTGCTAGGATGGAAAGTATTACAACAGTCCCCAGGGATATTCAAGTCCTATTCTGTATGTTAGGTTATTTGGCAAAGAAAAATTAAGGTTGTAGATAGATTGAGGTCACTAATCAGTTGATATTAAAGTAACAAAATTATCCCGGTTTATCTAGGTGAGCTCAATATAATCACAGGAGTCCTTAAAAGTGGAAGAGGGAAGCAGAAGAGGAAGAATCAGAGGGTGGAAGCATGAGGACTCCACCGGTTGTTGCTGGAGGAAGGGGCCATACACCAAAGAAAATGGGTGACCTCTAGAAGCTAGAAAAGACAGGGAAATGGACTTTCCTCTCAAGCCTCCAGAAAAATACATAGCCTTACTGTCCCCTTGATCATAGCCCAGTGAGAGCCATGTCAAATTTCTGAGCTGCAGAATGAGAAGATAATAAAATTGTGCTGTTTTAAACCACTAAATACTTGGTCATTTATTGCATCACCAAAAGAAAACCAATATAGCTGGTAATCTGGCTGCCTAAGTAAACATTTAGATTAAAATTCTACATTATAATTTAAATGGGTTTAAATATACTCTATGTTTTCCCAACTCTGATGTTTGACTCTATACTTTTTCTCCATTTATATAGTTCTAGTTTAAGTTCTAGTGAGCATTTGTTTATTTTGCAAAAGGCTGCAAGCTGTCTCCCTGTTTCTGCTTATCCCTATAGCCAGTCGTGGAAACATTTCCGGAGTTGCAATTTTCATTTTGTCACCCTATTTCTCACAATTTGGGAATGACTTCTAAACTTCTTTCTCAATATAATTATAATTCTTGATTATGGGTTCCTATTTCTCTACCAAGAAACCCCACCTTCTTGGGCAAGTACATGTGCCTTCTACTCAGGGCTCCAACAGTACTTTGTCTATACTTGTATTCCCACCTTGCATTGCAGTTTGGTTTACTTACATGCATCCATCTGTTCCCACGGGATTATCAGCTCTTTCAGATATTGGTATTGTGTATGGCACATGGAAGATGATCAATGTAGAGTGAATACATGAGTAATTTCTACAAGAATACTTGCTAGCATCACAGACACACCATGCTTTTTATTGCTTCTACTTTCCTGTATATTCCACCGACCCTGACCTACACAGGAGGTGCCTTCTCATTTGCTTGCTTGCATTTAGACAAATGAATTCCTTTAAAACCGGTCTCTCTTTACTCTAGAAAACATCCATTGCAAATCTCCCTGTGCACTGATGCTGTCAGATGTTACTTTAATGATTATGTTTCAGTGAATTTTGGTGTCTGTGCATTTTGGCAGTGGAAAGGACTAACTATTTTTATATGACTCTGAGATTGTATTTATTTTTTTGTGTACTTGTCATTCCACTCATTTTGCTCAGCCTAAGGACTGTGGTGAAAGGAAAGGAATTGTCTCCTCCAGATTACTGACTGAACAAACTGGCATATCCAGGAAGGATACCAGGCAGTACGATTTTGAAACTATGTTGTATTAGAAATAAAGATACTATGTTTATTTGGCATGAAGTTAAGACAATGAAGAAATCTATTTATCTATTCATCCAGAGATTGAAAGACTACCATATAAAAGGAGTATATTTATTTTCTATTCATTGTTGTTTTAGACATTAGAAGTTGGATCAATAGGTGAGAACTATAGGGAGAATCTAGCTTACACTATAATTAAATATGTCAGTTCTTTTTAATTTTAATTATTTTGAGAGATTAGAATCTTGCTCTGTTGCCCAGGCTGGAATGCAGTGGTACAATCATAGCTCACTGTAACCTCAAACTCCTGGGCTCAAGCAATCCTTCTGTCTCTGTCTCTCGAATAGCTGAGATTACAGGCATGCACTACCACATTCCACTAATTTTATTTTTTATTTTTGTAGAGATGGGATGTTGCTGTATTACCCAGGCTGGTCTCGAACTCATGGCCTCAACAATCCTCCCACCTCAGCTTCCCAAAGTGTTGGGATTACAGGTATGAGCCACCATGCCTGACCTATGTCAGTCTATGTGACTATGTAGGCACTGCTTTCCTGCATATTTTCCAACAAAGGTTGTGCCATCATCTAAATAAAGAAGATACATCTTTGGGGCAAGGACAGGACACCTCTTAACTCCATCTTATAAATAAAGTATGATACTTTTTATTCACCCTCAATACAAGATAGGTGTTTCGAAAATAACTGTTGGTTGGAACTGCTTAGTTTTGAATCCTGGCTCCCAAACTTCCTAGTTGTTTGATCAAGCAAACTTTTTTATTTATTTATTTATTTATTTATTTATTTATTTATTTATTTATTTATTTATTTAGAGATGGAGTCTTGCACTGTTAACAGCCCAGGCTGGAGTACAGTGGCGCAATCTCGGCTTACTGCAACCTCCACCTACCAGGTTCAAGCCATTTTCCTGCCTCAGCCTCCCGAGTAGCTGGATCACAGGTGCCCACCACCATGCGTAGCTAATTACTTTGTGTGTGTGTGTGTATTTTTAGTACAGACAGGGTTTCACCATGTTGGCCAGGCCGGACTCCAACTCCTGACCTCGTGATCCACCTGACTCGGCCTCAAAAGTGCTCGGATTACAGGCATGAGCCACTGTGTCCGGCCAATTAAGCAAACTTTTAAACTATCGTGTGAACTCATTTTTCTTCTCTGAAATCTGGGGAGTCAACTCCCAGTGCTATTGTTAGGAGTAATGAGATTAGGCATGTAAAATACTTAAGAGGCCAGGCACGGTGGCTCACGCCTGTAATCCCAGCACTTGGGGAGGCCGAGGCGGGCGGATAACGACATCAGATCAAGACCATCCTGGCTAACACGGTGAAACCCCGTCTCTACTGAAAATACAGAAACAAAATTAGTCGGGCGTGGTGGCGGGCGTCTGTAGTCCCAGCTACTTGGGAGGCTGAGGCAGGAGAATGGCGTGAACCCAGGAGGTGGAGCTGGCAGTGAGCCCACATCGCGCCACTGCACTCCAGCCTGGGCGACAGAGCGAGATTCCATCTCAAACAAACAGAAAACTTGACAAGAATGCTTCACAATTGGATATCAATAAATGTTAGCTAACATTATTCTCAACACTACTGGATTAGTTAGGAATGAGGTTCATTTCCCAATAACTAAAATACTGAATTGTTTTAATTTTACAGTTACATATGTGAAACAGATTTTTGCAAAAATTAGTAATAGAGTAACATGTTCCCCTCAAATCCCAACAGTAATATAAATTACTATTCCCAGTCTAATATATATCATGGGACAATTACATATATATAAAATATTTATGACATCTATGTGTATAAATTTACCTATGCGTATACATACATATTTACTGCACCATGTTTTCTTGCTTTAATTATTGTATACATGTCTCCATTTGTGTATATAAGGAACAGTTGTATCTTATTTTTTCACTGCTAAAGACTAGTTTATATTAAGGATGTATTGTACATTTTAAATTATTCATAGATGAACATTTAAAAATTTTAACTATTACTATCAGTGCTGTGATGAATAGTCCTGAATGTCTTGAACATATTCTATTAGTATCCCTTTAAGAAATTCCTAGATCTGTAATTGATTAGTCACATTTTACATTTGTTACACTTACCAAAATTGTCCTTCTGTAATTTTTAGCCAATTTGTACACCCAAACCAACTGTATGAGTGCCTGTTTTCCATCATCTTTAGTAATACAAGGCATGAAAAATATTTTCAATTTCATCCATTTTAAGTCATATTTTCTTATTTTGATTTACATTCACATAGTTAATAGCAACTCTTCATCTGTTTTATTTGATATTTATATTTACTTCTGTTATTTTTACTCATTTGTAGAAAAAAAAAGGACAAACATCTTCTCAAAGTTAAATTCTTTGTTTTGCTTTTGGGCTATTTGTCATTCTTTTAATAATTTGCAGAGACTTCACATTCTAAGGAGAGTCACATTATGTCACACTTAAAATAAATATACATATTTTTACTTCTTCATTGAGTTTTCAACTTTGTTCATGTCTTCTGAAAAACATAATTTAAAAATATGAACAAAATACAGCATTTAAAAAAATGTGCACCTTGAAGTCAGAACAAAAAGACTATTTCTAACTTACCATTATAAACATATCCTTGAACATTTACAGTTCGAGTACATGACATTTACAGTTCTACTTTTTCTCTAAATTTTTAATTTATCTGAAATTCATTTTTTCTCTTCTGTATTTGCAAAAGAGATACTTTTTTCCCACTGGACAGTCAAATATCCTCAAACCATTTATTCAGTAATCCATTTTTATTCCACTTATCGGTAATGTCAGATATATCTAATATTAAATTCTCATATCTATATTGGACCTGTTTCTGGACTTCACATTTTGTTTGCTAATGTGTTTCTATTTCTATGTCAATATACCACAGTGATTTATTTGCTAGCACCTTATATTTATTGATATCCTTCTCACAGTTAACTTGGTTACTCAATGAATGTCTTCACTTAAATAACCACTTTGTCATATCCCTTACATCAAAAGAAGACAAAAATTACAAAAAGTAGAGAAAGAATGATGAAAGAGGAACATATATCTACTGCCATTTTTGGAGAAATTCATTTCACCTTTGGTAACAATGTACATCTTAATGTCCTGAAACACTAATTCCCACCTTTTATGACTCTCTCTGCTATCTCTCTCATTCTCTTTTTTCTGTATTCATATTAGTATTCTAGTGAAATTATAGCTTAATTTGACAAAAATTGATAGCTTACTCAATGCTTACCTTAGTATTTGCCTGTATATTTTTCTCTTTAAAACTAATGTCTTTGAATACTAAGCTTTTCCAAAGAAATTGATTTTTAAAAATAACAGCCCAGCTCATTCCTTGTTATCTTTATTCCTAGGCATTTTATTGGTATGATTATTATTTTTCTTTTAAAAATTATTTGCTTTTGTAATTATTTTTTTCTTATCTTTTTTATGTTTATAATTAATTTTCTAATTTGTTATCACTGGTACCGCTTGTTTCATTGTTATTGTTTGGTATTGTATGATTTCTTCAATTTGACCATTTTTTAACTGAATTTTCACTTTTAAATGGAATACTGATGCTGATACCTAACATGGTGACTTTGTGGAGCAGAGAGTGGTCCCGTTTAGTCACATGATCACTTGATGTCTCATGGTCAGGCATTTGGCTTCTATCAGGAATCAATATCAAGCCAGGAACTGTTTCTCAAAACTGGATAGTGATCTGCAAAAGAGGTCATGGCTTTTTTTTCCCCACGACCCTGTGTCTTGTCCTATAATTCTCCTATTGGGGCTTGCCATACTTGAGCTGTTTTTAGTGCAGGTTACCACTGAATGCAGACTTTAGTCAACCAAAAAGCATATGGAACCACTCTCAGCCACTTGGGATAGTACAACAAATCCATAATCTCTCTGGCATGTACTTCCATATTAACAAACTCAATTTAATTGAAACCTACGTTCCTAGGTCTGGAACTCTTAGACTCAATTCTCACATTTCTCAAGTTTCTACAGACGCAATTTAGAAAAATTTTGTAATTATTTTGGGTCATACCTTGTATTTGGCCTTAAGGGCCAATTAGGAGGTAGAGGAGCATGTTGAAGGCAATGAGTGGTAAGACATGGGCATGAGGAAAAGTTCATGTTTCCTCAAGAAAATATATTAGTTGATGTCACTGAAGAGTCTTCATGTAGGTAGGACTAGCACACCAAGACAAGAAGAAAAAAAACCATTCTTGCTTTCAAGGAGGACTCAATAGGACATTTTGGTTCACAGTGCTCAGACTTATTTAAATTTATCAAAATACTCAAATTCAATTTCTTAGTATTTCTATCCTTTGCAATAGATACCCGAAAATTCACATAAAAGATATGGTGAAGCTATTAATTCAATTTGCATCATGTTTCATTAATCCATTGCATCTGTCTCATTTTCAGAAATATTAGCTGTGAGATTCCTTTAGAACACCAATAGAAAATCCCTAGTCCTCTGATCATGCATAGTTATGAATTTATTTTTCTTTTGTTTTTGTTTTTTAAATATACTATGTTTTTTAGAGAAGTTTTAAGTTCACAGCAAAATTGAACAGAAAGTAAAAAGAGTTCCACTATGCTCCTCTATCCTCACAGATGCATAGGTTTCCCACTATGGACATCCTAAACCAGAGTCTTACATTTGTTATAACTGATGAACCTACACCAGAACATCATTATCACTCAAAGGTCATAGTTAACACTAGAGTTCACTCTTAGGGATGTACACTCTGTGGGTGTGGAAAAATATATAAGAACATGTATCTACCAGGTTAATATTATACAGAATAGTTTCACTGCCCTAAAAAATTTCCATTCTCTGCCTATTCATCACTCCCTCCTTCCTAACCCCTAGGTAACTGCTTATCTTACACTCTCTATAGTTTTACCTTCTCCAAAATGACATAGAGCTGGAATCATATAGTATGTATTCAGACTGGCTTCTTAACTTAATAGGCATTTAAGTTTCCCCCATTTTCTTTCACAACTCATTTTTTAATTTTTTAGGATGGAATATTCTTCCATTGTCTGGATATACAGCACTGTATTTATTCACTCATATACAGAAGGAAATACTGGTTTCTTCTGAGTTTTGGCAATTATGGAAAAAGCTGCTATTAACATGTATGCACAGTTTGTGTGAACATGTTTTCAACTCCTTTGTGTAAATACTAAGAAACATGATTTCTGGATCATAGGGTAAGAACATATTTAGCTTTGTAAGAAACTACCAAAGTGTCTTCCAAAGTGGTTGTACCATTTGCATTCCCACCAATAACAAACAAGAGTTCCTGTGGCTCCACATTCTCACAGGCATTTGGTGGTGTCAGTGTTCTAGATTTTGGCCATTCTAATAGGTATAGAGTGGTATATTATGCTGATTAATTTGCAGTTTTCTGATGACATATGATATAGAGCATCTTTTGATATGCTTATTTGCAATCTGTGTGTGTGTGTATATATATATATATATATATTTTTTTTTTTTTGGTGAAATGGATGTCTGTTCAGATCTCTTGCCCATATTTTAGCAGGTTATTTGATTTGTTACTGTTTAATGTTCTTGGAGTTTAAATGTTCTTGGATATTTTGGATGACAGTTCTTTATCAGATATATATTTTGTAAATATTTTCTCCCAGTCTGTGACTTTTCTTTTCATCCTCTTTAAATAATTTAAGTTTTTTTTTATTTTTATTTTTTATTTTGCCAGTGTTGTAAGAATCTACCCATTCCACGGTACCTGTGATCACCATTCACACTATGTCCTATTTTTACCCCCACTTAACCTGCCTTCCATGGAAATGTTCTTACAGGCAATCACTAACAATAACTTAAGTAACCTTTTTGCCTTTGCACTCTATGGGCCAATATTTTATTTTCCAGCTGTAAGCTGATTACCATTGTCCTCAGACCCTACCAGGTTAGATACCAGTTACAGATGTCCTTCCCTACAGGTCTATTGCATGAAGACATTCATGGTATCTAATATGGTCAAGTTCCAACTCAAACAGAAATTACACTGAATTTTTTTTAAGAAGAAAGGAATTTAGTGCAAAGAAACAGGTCCTGTCATTTGAAGAGCTAGAGAAGTAGCAATCAGGAGGCTACCACTATAATTATTGAATTCAAGGGTATACCATTGTTACAACAATTCAGGCATCAAAGGAAAAACTATTATGAATAGCCATATCACTACAACATGGTTTGCCTGTAGAAGCAGCAAAATAGAGCTTCAGTTTTATTTTGCTTTCAAAATCTCATATGAATACATCTAATTGGTAGAAACTAGCTTTTATCCAAAACCATGGCTTCAGCGTATGGAAAATATATTTTAGTGTTCTGGACTCCATAGCACAGAAAGACACACAAAAGAGAATAATTGCTAACCATATCAGCCTTAGTCATACTCTATAATTAATTATAACCCACACACTTTATTAAAATGTGTAATTTTGTGCTAGGATACTACTTGACCCATAGTAACAGTGACACAAGGGTTAGCTATTATGATTATTATATTTAACATCTCTTTCTAGACTGAAATTGATATGAATTCTTATTAACACATATGAGTGACTTCATTGTGTCCTTATGTCCTTGTAAATTCCTAAAGGATTCTGGGGGTCCAGAAGAGATTGTCAACAGGTAAACAGGTGGCAGTGAATGTTCATGACCAAGCTCCAGAAAAGGAGACAAGGCAGGCAGTGAGGAGTTGGATGGGCTCCCCACACCTCACCTGCTCTGGTTCCAGAGAAGCCCTCAGTTCCTTTGTGTCTTGCACTGTTGTGATAAAGTTCAGCTGAGCATTCTTACAGGGAGTTGTGAAAGAGAAGGAATCAAACGTGTGCCCTTAGATTTTTATACTAACCTTCTATCTCCGGAGAGAAACAGAGCTTGAATCCAATCAGTGGGAGTGGGGGCAATGGGACATGGGCATTGTGAAAGAAGAGTCCTATGTCTGTTTTTTTGATGCTATCTTAATTTTTCTGCCAAGTCCATATTTTTGTATTAAATTGTAACAGTAGAGGTTAGGATTGAGCCAGTATGCTGTAACATAGACTATGGTAAGGAATTCGTTTGAAAACGTATTTTCACAATCTAAACCAAAATTAACCGCAATTAGGTAAAAATTAATTGCTTTCAGATTCAGATATTCAGATTGCAGAATGTAAAAGATGATCCTCACATCTTTTTCAATTCCCTCTTAAAAATATGATAAATACAGCTTCTGCAACACATTCGAAGGCTCTTCTACTTCCTTATAATTTCATTTCAGTCATTCTAATAGAGATATCTCGAGTCGAAAAAAGTGGATGCTAAATAAGTAGCTAACATTGATTGCTAAAATATGAGAAATGAGAACATTTCCCTGAAACTACATATATATCCTGCTTCTCTGTGAAATTAAGTTAGCATTTTTTTGTTCATGTTCTCTCTCTTGCATCAGGCCTACTGAAAGTTGATATGGCAGGAAAAAATGGAATACAAAAAACTGTGTATTATCTATTGAAATTCATTAGAGAATGTTTCCCTCTGATAATTTTTGCTCCATTAAACACTTATTCCAAACTATCAACCAAAACATACTTATGTTTGAGAAGCTCACTGAGAAGGAAACTCCATCCTGAGGATTCTCATCAGCTTTTCCACTTTAACCTGCTCTTCCAAGAGACCCTGCACTCTGATTGCTAGTCTTCTTATGGAGAAAAAAGGGAGTAAGATTTCCTTAGAGACACCCCTGCCTCTTAGGTAAGATGGGTGAAGATTACTAATCAGAATGGCAGGAGATACATAATTTTAAAAATTTAACTCAGTTCCTCTTCAGATTTTTTAATAAGTTGCTACAAAAAATGAAGAAAAACTAGGTCTAAACCTCTTGGACAAAGTACACTACTTACCCACTCCATAACGATTAAATCAAGGCAGAAGGAGGTTTTAAAAATTTATATTAGATCCTCTCTATGAAAATGCCTGTTTGTGAACTGACCCCTCAATATGCCTTTCTTGGAAGCATTAATCACTCGTTTTCAGGAGCTTTTTGTCTTTCTCCAGGGAACTTAAATAGAGCATGTAAGGCTAGAAGTTTAATGTAAATACAACTTTTTAATTTTCTTCTCCAGATCATTATAGGCTGAAACAGCAAAGGAAATAAATTACAGAAATTATATTATACCTTATCACTGGACCTAGTTATGGTCATAAAAATGATACATATCACTCAGAGTCTGCTAGTGTTGGGAGTTCAGACTAAAGACACTTTTTCAATTATGGAGGAGAAAAAAATATTTGTTAAAAAATTGATCTATTAAAAGTGTGGCCTACCTGCTCTGCAAAAGAGCAGGTAGACTCTTCCCATTCTAAGCTTTTTTCCTTTTCATTATCATGGATTTACTTCTCAATATAGAATCACTTGATGCTATTGAATATATGAAATTTTACCTGAGAGCAGGATCAGCTGAGATATATAAGATATAACTAAGAGTGTGAAAACATAGGCTTGAATATAGTGCAGGGAGTGCAATATGGCCCCAAAGGGTATTCCCAACAGGAAACAGAAACAAATGCCATCCTTATAGCCAGGATGCTTCTCTAGTAAAGTGGGTAATAGAAAATATAACCAACTGACATTTGTTCCAGGGATTCCTACACAGTTTTAGGTAAATCTTTTTGAAAACAGTTTATTAAATGTAAGTGCAGCACACAAATCTAACAAAAATGATTCACTTTACCAAGCACCATATCAGGCACTAAGCAAACATAAGCTAGTATCATTGTATTAAAGTAATGATGTACTATGCCTTGGGATCCAACAGACTTGGATTTAAGTCTTGCTTAATCACTTCCTTGTTGTCTTAATCTGTTCTCAAGCTGGCTTGGGGAAAAGGAATTTATTCAAAAGTCCACATGTTTCTAGACTCTGCTTCTCTTCTCCTTCCAGGTTTTATTCAATCAGACAGGCTTGTGCCACATGGCTGAAAACATTGCTATGCGAGGTGACTTTGCCTCATTATCTCTGGCCCCAATTTTGAATCCTGGAAAAAGGTTTATAATTGTCTGATTTAAGTTAAACACCAATCTCAGAGAAAACGGTCTGTTTCTCAGAGTAGACGGTTGGATGGTCTGAAATGGTATTAATATGGCATTTTCAATTTGTACCATGTGGTTGCAGTGATTTCCATATTAGAGAATGGCCTGGTGGATTCGTGCCTAAATCCATTTTAGTTAGCCTCCTTTGCTACAAGTAAGAGAAATTCAGACCAAACTGGCTTGGGCAAAAAGGTATTTATTGTCCAGCATTACAGAAAATTCAAGTTTTAGATTCAGCTATACAAAGGTGTTAACAAGATATCATCAGTTTCTAGTATTTTTTTTTTTCTCTCTCTCTCTCCATTTCTTGGCTTCACTTCATTTTGGGCTTCTTCTCTTAAACAAAAACTTTCATTTTGGTGCCAAAATGGCTGCAGAAACTCCATCTTTGTAGTTTTAAATCTACTGGAAATGGCAAGCCTCTTTCCTAGTAGCCCCCATGGAAATATAAAGGTTTATTCCAGTTAGACTGCCTTAAGTCACATTTTAACATGTGAAACTGATAGTGTGACTACAATAATGTTGGATAGTTTGGACTGGCTTTGGCTTGAGTCAGGTGCTCAAGCAGGTAGCAGAGGTATGGAGCCCCACACAGAAGATATTGAAAATTTTTTGAATAATTGATGCTCATCTAAAAGTTGGGGTTATTGGGAGAAAATTGTGGAACGGAGGCTGGAAAGGCAAACACGAAAGTCTATAAATAATACTCTATGGAGAAGTAATAGGCAGAAAGTGGAGTAATTGTGTTAACAGGACACTTTCTCAAAAGTAAAAGCAGTTCTACTTTGGTGTCAAAAGTGACAAGTTAGGTCACAACAAGTATTGTAAGTATATTCTTCACTCATCTTCCCAGAATACCAGTTAGTTTCAGTACACTGGGGGATAGGATGCGTACTTTGGGTATATAGTTTGAGTACAGCCAGGAAATAATGTATTCTGGAAGCACCAGTAGTGGGAAGATGCCCCTAAAAACTTCAGAGAATAACAAAGAACATAAGAGGACTATTCAAAAACTAATGAGTCACCTTGGGTATACACAGAAATTTGTGACATCAATTCAATGATGATAAGAGCCAGTGAAAAGTGATTATCAACTTGTTTCACAGGTTGTATTCATAGACTGGTGAAACCTCAGGAAACTTTAAAATTACCCCAAAAAAAAACTCCAAACAATAAATGCACTAGGAATAGAGGAAAAAATCATAGGGGAAGAGAGAGAGAAAGCAATAAGGTAGCAAGAAAAAGAGGAAGACAAATTTAGTTCAGCCAGTTGTATATTGCAAGGCACAATGATTTGGGAGAGAAAAAAATAAACTTGACCTGAATCCTGCTCTGGAAGAATCTCTATTCCAGGAGTAAATACAGGACATTTACCTAACTAAATAAAATATGATGTAAAAAGCAATAAAGAGTACTGTATTAGTTCATTATCACACTGCTATGAAGAACTACCTGATACTGGGTAATTTATTAAGAAAAAGGGTTTAATTGACTCGCAGTTCCACATGGCTAGAGAAATCTCAGGAAACATATAATCATGGTAGAAGGGGAGGCAAGCCTGTCTTACCACAGAGAAGCAGGTGAGAGAGAGATTGCGAAGGGGAAAGTGCCATTTTTAAACCATTTGATCTCCTGAGAACTCACAGTCATGGGAACAGCAAGGGGGAAGTCCACCCCATGATCCAAACACCTCCCACTAGGCCCCTCCTCTGACACTTGAAGATTACAATTCAAGACGAGATTTGAGTAGGGACACAGAACCACACCATATCGAGTACTTTGTAATCTTTTGAGAATTTCATGAAATAATAAAAATGCATGATGCATTCAGCATATCACTTGGCAAACAGATGAAGCCTAATTAATGTAATAAAAAATTTTTTAGAAGAAAACAGTGAAAACATAAACAAGTTACATTAAAAAAATACTATGAAAGTCTTGGATGAAGAACACATTGAAAGAAGACTTTTCTGGTATAAGAAAACAGCAGAAGTAGAAGTATACCAGCAAAGATTTCAGAGCATTTGTATTATTAAGTTGATCAGTTTAATCAGAGTTGAGGAATGGGTTGGAAGTGCCTGGTTAGCAAATTATAGTAAGAGGAGAAGCAGCAAATTAATTCATTGATAGTGGATTCACAGAATACAGCAATGTGCACTGTGATGGGTAATACCTGTCCTGGGTAGCAAAACTTAGAACTGATAATAGGCATGCCAAGAACGTGCCATCCCAGACAGAGAGGAAAAGCAAACAGAGTGTAAACTGAGCCTGAAAAAGAAGTATGAGTGAAACGTTAAAAGTGAAAATGCTATGTTCAGAAAGTTGGTCTTTTTCCCACAAGTGACAGCAAGCTAGCAAAATTTTTTTGTGTAAGAAGATGATATTATAAATCTACTTTAAAAACATAGCCTGGCAGCGTGTAAAGGAGGAAGGTATACATTTATTCAGGAAATTATTGCTATGATCCTGCTGGAAGTAGTAATAAGGCCTCAAATAGGATTATGTGAATAGGAATAATAAGAGAATGGATAAAAACGATTCCAAAATACAATGAATAAATCATATTGCAAGTGAGGAGTAAGTGAGAAGATGAAGAAAAACAACATTCTGTGGTTTCTAATTTGGATATCCAGGGGGGGGTGTAATGGAAATCATAGGAAGAAAGGAAATATTGGAGAGTAAAAAGAGGAAACTGTGGTTTTGGACTTTTGAGTTAGTGCTGGCAGAACATCCAGTTAAAGTCACTCAGCAGATATTTAAAAATCTGTCTTCAGCCCTATAGAAAGGTGAGATCTACAGATTAAAACTTATGATGAATTTTCCAAGTGTCAGTATTAGTTAAGAACAGGGAATTGATTCTATTTGCTTCTAGACTAATGAAGCATTCAAAATTATTACATTGATCATAGACATGGAAGAAGAGTTAGAGCTGCCCTTTTCACAAATATTCTACACTGGGCCATCTCTTTAATGAAGTGCAGGCTACACAAAATGAATTGATTTAATGGAACTTGTAAACCAAGGAAAAATTGAAGCAACCTATATACAAAACAAAGCGATAAAAAGCAAGTCTTTGATGTCTAAGGAAGAAAAAAAATAAAAACAATGCAGCATAAGTGGTTAGTATTGAGAACCTTTGTGGAGAAAGAAGATAAACTTTGAGCTTTAAGTCTTTGAGGTAAAGGTGAATTTTATTATAAATTTAGTTTTTAGGTAAATGAAGTACTTTTGAGGAAGCTGAATATTGTTTTGTAGTAATACAGTATCCAGTGGACACTGAGCTATTTTACAAAATGTGCTTACAATGGATGCTTATAGAAGTTTGGTTGCTTTCCTCTGGAGTTTCCATTTACAAATACAGCATTGATTCCCTTAAAATGTTTAAAATGTTTATTGACTTCATCTCTCCAGGATGTAGCAACTGGTAAAAGACTTATTCTCCCAGTATTAAAAACGATAAAACTGGACAAAGCATATGGGGCAATTGTTTTCAGGCATTGAATATGGGCAGTTCAGAACTTTCTGAGAGAAAGGAATTAAAAGAGATAAGCCCACATTCACTCAAGCTTCCATCTGGGATCTATTTCCCAAACAGCCCAATGGGAGGTGAGGCTCAAACAGTGGATGGAGCACTACATAATGAGAGGCACAGATTAGAGATCAGGACTGGGAAAGAGGCTACTATAGAACTGGTAGGAGTATAAATCAAGGAGGAAGAATCTTCACACAAGGTACCCTAAAAGTCTGCAGGTGATTCCCTGTAGGTCCTTGGCTGAGGACCGAATCGCACACATTCAGGACAAGGGTTTAGAAGACGTAGCATAGCGTGGTTGCAGGGGGTCTGAGAGCTGAACAAAATACCAGAAGACCTGTAGGACGAGATGTTAGAGTTCCGATCCACCCAGGGTAGACAGACCTCACTGAGCACCATGGGAATTCCACTGGAAAACCTGGAAAGACCATACCTTATGAGTAAGAAACACCTACTGAAACAAGGACAATACCCAAGGACTAGGAAGAACTGAAACAAACTTACCCCAAGAGCAAGTAAATCCAAACTAAGAGAATCAAAATTATTTTCTAGTGATTTAACTGCCTGCCAGAGCAAAATTTAACACTGTTTAAAGAAAAGCAATACAATCTACACTCCCTTCAATGAATCAGTCACAGTTTTTAGTCTATAGTAAAAATTACTGGACATGCAAAGAACCAGGAAAAGATGACCCATAATTAGAGAAAAGAGTTGTCAATAAAGAGATACTGTGAAATGACTCGATGTTAGAATTAGCAGACATGTATTTTTCAAAATGCTATTATAGACATATTCAGGACTTTAAAAAATGGATATAATAAATAAAGGGATGAGCTATCTCAGCAGAGAAAATAAACTTTAGAAAAGGCTAACAAAGACTTTTAATGAAAGAGAAATAGAGTTAGAAGACTCACATTCTTTGATTTTAAGCCTTACTGAAAAGCAACGGTAATTAAAACAGCATGATGTTGGCAAAATAATGGAGATATAGATTAATGGAAGAGAAAAAATAAAGATGGTTGATAGATTTTCAACAAAGGTACTGGCCCAAATTCAGAGGATAAATTAATCTCTTCAACAAATGGTTCTAGAATAAGTAGATAGTTCTAACTCATACAATCCACAATTTGATTCAGTATGAAGCATAAATGTAAAGACAAAAGTGGAAGCTATAATTCTTTTAAAACAAAGCATAGGACAATAACTATGTGACTATGGGTTGGGTGAAGTTTTCTTAGAGAGAATATAAAAAGAACTACGGGCCAGGCATGGTGGCGCACATCTGTAATTCCTGTACTTAGGTCAAGGAGGGAGAATTGCTTAAGGCCCAGAGTTCCAGACCAGCCTGGGCAACAAAGAGAGATCGCCATTTTTACAAAAAATAAAAAAATTAGCTGACTGTGATGGCTTGCATCTGTAGGCCCAGGTACTTTGGAGGCTGAGGTGGGAGGATACTTGAGTTAAGGAGTTTAAGGATGCGTAAGCTATGATTGTGCCATATCATCCCAGCATGGGAGATGGAATGAGACCCTGTCTCTGAAAAATAAAAATAAGGAAGAACTACAAGAAAAAATAATGTTAGACTTCATCAAAAGTAAACATCTCTGTTTATCAAAAACTAGTATTAAGAAAATAAAAAAAGAATGGCTAAAGATTGGAAAAACATATTCTAAGTACACATATTTGATGAAAAACTTGTTTCCTGCATATAAAGAATGTTTTCAAGTCAGTAACAAGAAGACAAACAGCCTAATTAAAAAGAAGCAAAGTATTCAAAAAGACACTTCACAAAACTAAGTTTTCTAAATGGCCACTAAGCACACGAAAAGATGTTAAATAGCTTTGGTCATCATAGGTATTCAAACTGAAACTACAATGAGACATCATTTCACAGCCTCTAGAAGAAACAAAATTTAAAAAGCTGACAACATCAAACATTGGCAAGTATATGGAAAAACTGGAATTGTCATGCATTGCTAGTGGGAATGTAAAATAGTACCAAACTCTTCAAAGGATTTTATAAACATACATCTACCCTACTACTTAGCAATTACAATTGTAGGCATTTACCCAAGAGAAGTGAAAGTATGCATTCATAAAAAGAATAGTATAAGGATATTTATAGAAACTTTACTAAAAATAGTCCCAAATTAGAAACAACCTGATGAACTGAGGTCCATTAACAGAGAATGGAAAAACAAATTGTGGTCCATTTACTCAATAGAACATTATTAAAAAGCAATGTACTAATAAAAGCAATAACCCAGATATATATAAAAACCTGTTGAACAAAAGAAGCCAAACACACTATACTCCATTTTGATGACATATAAAAACAGGCAAAATTAATCTATGACCATAGAAATCAGAACAGTGGTGTTGCCTATGGGTAGTGAGGACTGACAAGAAAGGGACTGGAAGGAATTTACTTGGTAATGGAATTGTTCTATCTCTTGATTGGAGTGTTGGTTACATAGAATTGTGTTTTAATCTATACGTTTTATTGTATATAAAGTTTACATGCATACATACACACACACGTACATACATAAGAAAGAATGTGTATTGAGCTTCTACTAAGTGCAAAGCTCTATAACAGGCATTACGGGGGATTCACAGAAAAGTGAGACACTAATGAACGTCCAAGTGTTCCCAGACAAAACTGAGGGTCGGGCTGCTATTTCTTGTGACCCAATAACAAGATGCAGATGAACTGGGGAGAAAGTTAGTTTTTTTTTCTGCAACTGGTTACGGGAGAAGGCCTAGAAATTGTTGCCATACCAACTCAATATTACAAACTTCTCCAGAGCTTATATACCTTCTAAGCCATATGTCTAAGTGTGCATTCATCTAAAGACATAAGTGATTAACTTATTTTAGCCTATAACTAAGGTCTGAGTCTGGAAGACCTTCCTCTGGAGCCTCAGTAAGTTTACTTAATCTAAATGGGTCTTGATGCTGGGGTGATTACTCTTATCATTTCTCCTACTAAATCATAAAGGTTTTGGGAGTTCCTTTAGACCCTAATAAACTTGTTTGTGCAGGTCTGGGAAGTTTCTTCAGACTCCCAATAAAACTTGTTTAATCCTTAAAGGGTCCTGTTAAGAATTCCTTTGCTATCTTTTCATGCTTCAAGGCCCAGGAAAAACCTAGGCAAAACTCTTGGTGGGCTCTTTGTCACATTCCAGCCTTTGTATCAGGGCACTGGCTCGATCAGCTTTTAATGTTTAACCTAGTTAGTCAGTGCAGGGACAGTTGTAATGGAGGCCTGTATTAGTGAGACCTGGCCTGCTACATAAGGTGTCAAAAGCTTTAGTAAATCACTCTTTTGCCTTTAACAAAGCTTTCTTTTTCTTTACAATACTTAGACATTTATAAACAAGCACAATTACTAATTTTTTAAACAATTTAGAAGTTAAATATATTTTGTAAAAATAGACTTTGAAACTCTTCTGTTTCACTAATTTTTAGCCATATTCTTCTTTTTATGTTTAAATGTAACACCTTTTATAATAAAACTCATTCTTATCTCTTAATATTTTCTGTGCCTGCCTTTTCCCAAAATTCCAGAACTTCTTCCCAACTTTTTAAAGGTAGCTTTCCTTCATTTTTTTTCTCTCTAGGGAGAGAGCTGATCACGTCCATCCTAATCAGAGCGTAGGCATTAAGTAGTCTTTTTAGCATTCTAAATTAGATTGCTGAACACCAAGCATCCCTGCTGTATTCCCCTGACATCCACATTTCTTCCCCCTCCTCTTGGCAAAACAGAAGGAGACAAAAATTATGCAGCAGCATGAAGCCTGTAGTCTGAATGAAAACTCTGTAATTGTCTTTTCCCAACCAACAAGTTCTCTGGCAGACAGCTTCTAAATTGCCTTAAGCTCCCCTCCCAGAAGATATGCTGGATGCTTACTAATTAATTTGAACTCAATGGGCCCTTAGCAATCCTCATTCACAGAATTAAATCTCAGTGCTTTGTAGATTTGAAAAACTATACCCTCCAACAAGAGTGTAACGTGTTCCAACCTGGTAACATTTATAAGCAGAAAATAGTTTCTACATGTAGCAAGTTAAGCCTCACTATTGCAGATCATCCGACAAAGAAAAGAATGTGAAAATCTAGTTTATGGAGAACTTCAGACGTTAAACCGAGTCACTTAGTTTTAATTCAATAGATTTTTTAGGTGCCGATATTATGTAATAACACAATAAGAAAGCATTTGACCATAGTTTATGTATTGTTTCTGAAAGTCTGGAGTATTCATTTATTATTTATTTTTATGTAGTTGATCTTCAAGAGTGGGGAAATACCTCAGATTCTAAAAGAAGAAAAACTGAAATATCATAAAAATGTTAGAAGTGGATGAATGTTAGTTATAAAAGGGCAAAATGATAGTTACTCAGGAATATTTAGATTAATATCAACTCTGTAATGCTTACTAAAAAGTAAATTGTAGAAGTCACCCACCTGTAATTTCTCATTATCATTACAGAAAAGAATTTTTAGAAGAAAGAATGTGAGTGATAGCATATATTACTGGAGCTGAAGTATCTCCTGGAAATAAAGAAAAAAATTTGAGCTGCTTCAAACGAAATATTAGGCACCTGGCTAGCTCTGAGAAGTAAATGAACAACTTAATAAACAATAAGGAAATAGTAGCTTAAAACAATAGCCAGGGAAGTTAGAATCAGAAAAGTTTCAGCTTCCTGTAGAAACTGAAGATAACATCTTAACGTATGTCCCTGAGGTGTTCTTCAGAAACCCAGATCCCACCAAACAGAAGATCCACTGTCACGTAGACCTCAGATAAGAGGAAAGTGAGCACTGAACTCTGACCCCCTTATTTGTAACTTCCTCCTGCAGGGCCTAGAGGAGGTCATGCCCACCAGCCTGAGCTCACATTCTTTTCTGCTCATCCCAAATTCTAGGCAACATTTTACATCCTTAACCAATCGCAATTCAGAAAATCTTTGAATCCATCTATGACCCATCCTTCTAACCTCTCTTTGAGATGTCTGACCTTTTCAGGTCAAACCAATGTATACCTTCCATGGATTAATTTATAACCCTTCCTATAGCCTCTTCCTCCCTGCCTTTAAAAATCCTTACCTGTGGCCCGGCGCGGTGGCTCACGCCTGTAATCCCAGCACTTTGGGAGGCTGAGGTGGGCGGATCATAAGGTCAGGAGATTGAGACCATCCTGGCTAACACGGTGAAACCCCGTCTTTACTAAAAACACGAAAAAAAAAAAAAAATTTAGCCAGGCGTGGTGGCGGGCACCTGTAGTCCCAGCTACTCAGCTACTGAGGCAGGAGAATGGTGTGAACCCGGGAGACGGAGCTTGCAGTGAGCCGAGATCGCGTCACTGCACTCCAGTCTGGGCAACACAGTGAGAAACCATCTTAAAAAAAAAAAAAAAAAATCCTTACCTGTAAGCTATCTGGGAGTTCAGGTCTGAAGCATGAACTGACTGATTCCCCTTGCTTGGTGCCCTGCAATAAATGCCTCACTTTCACTGCTATCTCGATGTCAGCATTTGGCTTTGCTGTGCCAGTGGGAGAACCCCAGGCCAGTTGGATAAGACTGTGATAAGTGTTGGTACTTCTCTTACTACTTGTAAATGTATCTTCAGATTTATGGATGTTCGCACCTAATGGACTTGGCCATGCTAGCACACTCTATAGTGGCTGATTTGCCTCCATGACCTCTGAGTTAACTCTAAGCCATGCCTAAAGTTTATGCAATATCTGGAAATTCTCAACTCTGGTTTCTTATTAAAGTATGGAGATTTGTAAGCATACAGAAGCCTTTCTTACAGAATGAATGTCTTCAGGGGAGCCTTTACGCCTGTAAATATTTAGAGTGGCATACATGATTCTGATGTGTAGCTCAGCTTGAGAACTACTGGAGTACAGCAACTCTCGAGAATGTAGTGAGAACTAAAATAAATATAATTTGGTCTCTGTGTTAAATTATATTGGGACCGAGTATACTTTACCATTTCTATGCTGAAAAATGCTGGAATTAAGCAAAAATAATTTAGCTACTTGCTTCAAGGAATATTTGCACTGAGAATATGTTTGTGAACAACAACAACAAAAAAAAGCTAACTTATCAAGACTAACAGCTTCTACTATTTGAAGACTCTTCCCTTACTGTGCTCAGAAGTCCAAGCTAATATGTGATAAAGTCTGTTAAATCCTGATCAGCTCTTGCTTTTAAACTGGGCTTTAAATTTCTAGCTCAGGCCATTACACCCTATAAATATCCTTCTTGACCACTATACCCCTTCGGAAAAAGTTTTAAGTCTGTCAAAATGGTGTTCCCCTGATGGTGGTAGGAATAAACCTAGCTTTGCTTGATCAACCTGTATTTTGGTAAACTGGAAGTCAAACGCATAAATTTTTTATTTCATAACAATCACCTTATTTTCAAAAATAAAGTATAGAGTTTGATTGAAAGGCACAAACTACCTAGTTATAATAAACTGACACCTGGAATTAATCTGGCATTTTTGCAAATGGTCTCTTAGTTTTTCCTATCTAGGGAAGATTTTGTTCTTACATGAACTCTAGAAATCCTTCAAGATTTAATATTCCAGAACTTGCTTGTGTAACCCTTTCACCTGAATCAGCTGTCAAAAATCTCCAAGTATATATAATCTGCTTATTACACATAAAACCTTAAATAATTCAAACATTTTACTACTCCCAGGAATCCAGAATCCCTGATATTTTTCCATATTAGAGGTCATTCTGTTGCTGCTTTCATCTGTTAATATATTTCACAAATAGAATTAAAAATCAGAGAAAACACTATTTTCTATAAAAACCCTGTGCTAAACCAATCGAGAAAATATTATGTGTAGCAATTAGGCATTGACAACATTTACTCTCGCTTCATCTTACTCCTTTCTTTGAAACATTCTATTTACTTTATACAGAAATAGCACAATGTTACTCTAATTCTAACTCTGTACTTGACTTTAGACAATTTTTTTAAAAAAAAGAAAAGAACTTGAGAAAATACATCTGAACTCATGACCTGAGACACCAAAACAGAAAGTAATTCAAGATTAAGAAACTCTTCAAGGAAAAAGGAAAAAATAATTCAGTTAACAAAAAGAATCTGAGAGAAACATTGGGGTAAATATAAAAAAGACAAATAGGGAAATCCAATGGGACCGATGAGCTTGGACTTTTAAAGGACACCTATAGAAGATCATTAGGAAGGAATGTGATAAGAGAGGAATGATGTGAAAGTCCAGAAGGAAAGCATAAGAATAAGGATCTGGCATAAGATTAATGCTGCCACACAAAAGAAAAATGACATTAAAGTTAAATTTGGCAATAATTGCCTTTTAAATTACGTATATCCTATGAAGAAGAAAAGACACTGAACTTGAAAAACAGGATGAGACACTTACAACAACTCCTCTTGGAAGTATGTGGCTAAAGCTTGAAATATTTAAAATCTTTTGAATCAGCTTCACTAAACCTCAAATATCTAATTATCTTATTCATAAAGTTTTCCATCATTCCATATTTAAGATAAAGATGTACCATAAAAATAAATTTTTACCATATACATTTGTGACCTGCTAGTTGAGGCTTTGGGACATATCTGGTTTAAAGCAATGAAGCAAGAAATTACAGTCACATAATACCTGAGCTTAGGAGGATATTTACACTGGATCTAAGGACCTGCAGTCAAGCTGCAAGTTCAGTTACAAGTATGATATATGGCATTGTGTATGCTAGGACTCTGGGGCATATTTTAAAATAAATGAGCTTTAGATTTATCCATTATTATAATTTATTTCTGATTTTATTTTATGAGAATTTGAAAATCAGTAGTTGTGCAGGGAAAAAATTCTCTCCCCCAGCGTTCTTCTTCTGCTTTCACACCATCGCAACAATTATCAACATAGAAGAAGGCTTCTGTGACGAAAGTTATGGGAGATTGTCCCCCACACACCATACAGCAGACAAAAGCTGGGTGTTTTTCAATTCAGTTCCAACACTACCTAGTTGGAGATAGTGTCAGATCCCACAGGTTGAGCTCAGTCTCACAAGAGAACCCCTTTCTTTCCCCTAGTCACAAGTCCGGGCCTCCAGAACTTCTGATCAACTGGCTTCAAGTTGGAGTTCCCACAGTCCCCTCTGTGGGTCCAATTAATTTGGCAGAGGGGCTCACAAAACTCAGGGGAACACTTACTTATGTTTACTGCTTTATTAAGGAGGATATTTTAAAGGATACAAGAGATGTGTACAGCAAGGGATAGGGAAAGGGACATGGGGCTTTCATGCCCTCCCCAGGTGCGTCACCCTCCAGGAACCTCCACACATTCAGATATGCTGAAGCTCTCTGAAACAAGTCTGTTGGGTTCTTATGAAGCTTCATGATGTCAGCATTCCTCCCCTAACTGTACAGGGCAGGACTCTCTCCAAAGGGTCTTAAGACTCACAATCAGAAAGGTGGGGGAAGATTAGAGTCCTGCCTTGGATCAGGTGAGAGGAAAACAGGAGAGAGATTCTGTTTCTTGAGGCCTGTCCCTGAGACCCAACACATTCAACATTATAATAAAAGACTGAAACGAGGGCTATATCTGTTATGAACCAGGAAACATGGGTGAAAACTAATCTATATTATAACACAGCAGTGGTAAAGGCAGCAAAGGTGTACAATGAGTTTGGATACCTAAATCTACCAACAGACTTCTGAAGACCTATGGAAAGACACTTCACAAGACTTAGTGAAGATACAACACTGACTGGGATAGCAATAATCAATATTGTGAAAATGGCCATGCTGTAAAAAGCAGTCTACAAATTCAATGCAATTCCCATCAAAAACCACCATCATTCTTCACAGAAAGACTGTTTAGAGAAAAAAAATCCTAAAATTCATATGGAACCAGAAAAGAGACTGCATAGCCAAAGTAAGACTAAGCAAAAAGAACAAATCTGGAGGCATTTCATCCTGACTTTAAACTATACCGTAAGGCTACAGTCATTAAAATAGCATGGTACTGATATAAAAATAGGTACATAGACCAATGAAACAGAATAGAGAACCCAGAAATAAAGCAATATATTTACAGTAAACTGATCTCCAACAAAACAAACATAAACATAAAGTGGGGAAAGGACACGCTCTTCAACAAATGGTGCTGGGATAACTGGCAAGCTACATGTAGGAGAATGAAGCTGGATCCTCATCTCTCACCTTATATGAAAATCAACTCAACATGGCTCAAAGACTTAAATCTAAGACCTGAAATCATAAAAATTCTAGAAGATAACATCGGAAAAACGCTTGTAGACATTCGCTTAGGCAAAGACTTCATGACCAAGAACCCAAAAACAAATGCAACAAAAGCAAAGGTAAGTAAATGGGACTTAAGCTGAAAATCTTCTGCACAGAAAAAGAAATAATGAAGAGAAAACAGAAAAAAAAGTAAACAGAGCAAAAGAAATAATCAGCAGAGTAAACAGTTTGTAAAAATCTTCACAAACTATGCATCTAACAAATGACTAATATACAGAATCTACAAGGAACTGAAATCATTCATCAAGGAAAAAAAATAAACAATCCCAACAAAAAGTGGGCTAAGAACATGAATAGACAATTCTCAAAAGAAGTATGTACCCAAAGGATTATAAATCATTCTACTATAAAGACACATGCACAGGCATGTTTATTGCAGCACTGTTCGCAATACCAAAGACTTGGAACTGACCCAAATGCCCATCAGTGATAGGCTGGATAAAGAAAATGTGGCATATATACACCATGGAATACTATGCAGCCATAAAAAAGGATGAGTTCATGTCCTTCGCAGGGACATGGATGAAGACAGAAACCATCATTCTCAGCAAACTAACACAAGAACAGAAAACGAAACATTGCATGTTCTCACTCATAAGTGGGAGTTCAACAATGAGAACATATGGACACAGGGAGGGGAACATCACACACCAGGGCCTGTCAGTGGGTGGGAGGCTAGGGGAGGGATAACATTAGGAGAAATACCTAGTGTAGATGATGGGTTGATGGGTACAGCAAACCACCATGGTACGTGTATACCTATGTAACAAACCTGCACATTCTGCACATGTATCCCAGAACTTCAAGTATAACTAAAAAAAAAAAAAAAAAATTAAAAAGGAGATATACAGATGGCCAGAAAACATGAAAAACTTCTCAATGTCACTAATTATCAGGGAAATACAAATCAAAACCACAATGCAATAGCACCTTACTCCTGCAAGAATGGCCATAATCAAAAAATCAAAAAATAGTAGATGTTGGCATGGATGTAGTAAAAAGGTAACACTTTTACACTGCTGGTGGGTATGTAAACTAGTGCAATTCCTATGGAAAACAGTATGGAGATTCCTTAAAAAAACTAAAAGTAGATCTACCATTTGATCGAGCAATCCCACTAATCTATCTACCCAGAGGAAAAGAAGTCATACCAAAAAGATACTTGAACATGATGTTAATAGCAGCACAACTTGCAAATGCAAAACTATGGAATGAGCTCAAATGCCCATCAATCAACAAGAGGATAAGTAAAATGTGGTGTGTGGTGTGTGTGTGTGTATATATATATATTTCATATATCATATGTATTATATAATATATATTTCACATAGCATATATATTATATTATATATTATAAAATATA